>NC_042616.1:297876705-298180875 GCF_901001135.1 Rhinatrema bivittatum
GTGTCTCATTAGCTCATATTGTTGCTTGATTTTCCTTGACTTGAAATTTAAGTCCATTGATTCTTCTCCTTTTCCATTACTTTTAATTTGTCATTTTTCCTGTTGTGACTCTGGCATGTTTCAAAGATTGTTTTGCATTTAATATTCCTCCTTTTAAAACATAATATCCAGCAGCTGGTGAACTTTTGATATCGAATATTGGCTCATTGTCAGTCTTGGTGTGTGAAGGTTCCACACTTGCTGTGTACTTCAAATACATGACATCGTGTCTCCTTTCTCCTAGCCCTTACTGATCTGTCACTTTGACTGAATGGCTTTCGTTGTGTTACAGTCTTCATGAGCTGCATCTGTTAATACTACTACTACTACTATTCAGCTTCTGGTCTACCTCACTGCCAGACTCTGAACTTCTTGGCTTTCCCTACACCATTGTGGCCTCTGGTTGAGCCCCACTTCCTGGCTGGTCCCTGTTTAAGCTTAAGAGACCTGGCATCTTGTTGCTTCCTCTGGTTCTCCTTCATCCTTGGCTTCTATGTTTCAGTTCCTCTCCGATTTTCCCAGTATAGTACAGTGCTCAGGATTCCTTCCCCCCCTACTGACTGTGCTTCCTTTCTTATAATTTAAGGAGTATGTAGTTAGCTTAAATGAAGCTCAGTCCCTCTCTTTCTCCTAACACATGGATACCCTTTTCTTATTTTTTTGGATGCTGCTTTATTGATATCTTTTCTTTCTCTTCATTTCTGGGGCCCTGTTTCCCATCTTATTTGTTGTTCTGACTGGTGTTTTTATCTATGTACAAAGACTTTGTCATAGCTGAGTTACAAGCACAGAGACCTACAGTCATAAATAAATCCTCACAAAACCAGATAAATAGTTGAAAATAAAAAGGATGTCAAGCAATCCATCAGTAGCTACATTTTCAAAAATCCATTAGACTGTTCAGCTGAATGAGTGAATTTTATTAACAGACAAGGCAGCCCACTTGGGGTCCCAAGAGGGGCAAGCAATGCCTACATTCCCATTCAGGGTGCAAGGAGGAGACTGCATCTTCAGCCCCAATTAGGGCCAAGGGGGATGGGGAGAGAGGAGGTGGTGTCTTCAGCTCAGTTGGGGTCCCGGGAGGAGCAGGTCCCATCTTTGGCCTTGATCAGAGCCCAAGTCGGAGGAAGAGAAGGGGCTGTCTTTAGACAAAGTAGGGCTTAGGAGAACAGAGAGAGAGGGCTGCAGGAGAGATAGAAGGAGAGCAGAGAGTGAGAAGACTGGAGGAAACATAGGAACATAGAAATGACGGCAGAAAAAGACCAATCGGCCCATCCAGTCTGCCCAGCAAGCTCCCACACTTATTTTCCCATACTTATCTGTTTCACCGACCACCAAGTTCAGGACCCTTGTTGGTAACTATTTGATTCAAATTTCCTGCCAACCCCTGCCATTGATGCAGAGAGTAATGTTGGAGTTGCATCAAAGGTGAAGCATAAGGCTTAATGTTTAAGGGTAGTAACCGCCGCATTAAGCAAGTTACCCCAATGCTTGTTTACCCAGACTGCCCCAATCAATGCCTTGGTGGATGTTGTCTGAATGTAAATCCTCTTTTCCACATTTCCCCCTGCCGTTGAAGCAGAGAGCAACGCTGGATATGCATTCAAAGTGAAGTATCAGGCTTAATTGGTTTAGGGTAGTAACCGCCACAGTAAGCAAGTTAACCCCATGCTTATTTGTTTACCCAGTCTGTGTAGTTCAGTCCTTGTTGGTTGTTGTCTGAATGCAAATCCTCTTTTCCACATTTCCCCTTGCCGTTGAAGCAGAGAGCAATGTTGGAGTTGCATTAACCGTGTGAAGGCTTACTGAGTAAGGGTAAAAATCACCAGGTAGTAACCAGCATTCCAGCAAGCCATCCCCATGGCTCTTCTCTTCATTCCCATCCTCTAGCTTTTATGGATCCACAGTGTTTACCCCATGCCCCTTTGCAGTTTTAGTCTTGCACCTAAGTAGGTATTGGAAGAGGAGAGTGATAGGAAAAGGCAAGGAACGTAAATAGCAAATGAGGGGACTGGAGGAGAATTGCACCTGAGTGGTGGAGAGTGGAGGAGAGTGAGAGGTGGAGGGAATAGAAAAGAGAATGAGAGGTAAGGAGGTTGAGAGGGCTGCAGTGAGGAGACCAGTAGAGGAGGAGAAAGAGGACTTCACCTGGTTGAGGAGAGGAGGAGAATCGAAGAACTGCCTGGAGATAGGGTGAGGGAGTATACTTTCCAGGGAATAATGTATTCACCATCACATTCCTCACCCCATCAAGCATTTGGTGGAAGTGTGGAGGAGGCAGAAGTACATACATTATGAGTATATTTTGTTTGTGCTGAGAAAGCCCTAAATGCATTTTGTAATCCCTGTCAGTAGCCATTCTTACTGGAATAAAAAGCTCATGCATATTATGTGTCACTAACAAGGCAGATGTTGTTCAGAATTAAGCATAAGCAAAAAGTATAATGATACAAGGAATATGGATGCCCTATGTCAGCAATAGAAGATCCTACAAACAATTATTTTATGAACAAAAGTACAGAGATTCAATAGAGCAATTAAATGACATAAAAATAATTAAAATAACCTAGTTTTCCAAGGTTATTATGTTTGGAAGGTGAGCATTGGAGTGATGGGTTAATTCATCTTTTCTATATTATTTAATTGGTATGCTAAATCTCCACTTTGTTGATAATGTATTGTTAAAACCTAAAACCACACAAGAAGGGGGTTTATATTGGCAAAAGTGACACACTCTTCAAGTTGCCCTTTTATAACACAGGATCTGAATTCTGTACGTGAAATTTTTTTTTTATCACAAATTTAGACGAACTGAACCCTCTAGAGAAAAAGAATAAGGAAACAACTTTGCTGGATTTTTCCATTTTTTTTTTTCAATATATTTATTACGGAAGAATTTGTATTTAGTATAATTACTTCATTTCGGGCCTGATTGATGAAGGGTTTTTTTTCCCACAGACACAAAGAAGAGAACTAACAGGTTCATTCATCAAAATGCACTATGGCTTTAACGTACGCGATAATAATGCTATTGCATGGCATGGATGCAAATTTTGGAAAAGGGTGGGATAAGGGAGGAGTTTGGGTGGGGATTATTAAAATGAAGGTTTTCCTGTAATTCAATGAGAGAGAGAGAGAGAGAGATACTATTTAGAAGGCCTTCATAGTAGTAACATATTTATATCTCTATACCTCAATTGTAATGCAATGAGAGAGAGAGAGAGAGATACTATTTACAAGGCCTTCATATCTCTATATCTCAATTTACACCAAACTATAGGAGGGCTGGTCCCTCTACTAGTAGGTATGAAGTGCATGGGTACTTTGGCATCCCCATGTACCTTTAGGCAGTTTTTAAAGAGAAGATGCCTGGGTAGTATCTCTTTGAAAAATCTGCTTAAAGCCCGTGCACTTTGCTGCAATGTGGGTTATTCATATTTGCCTCCCAAATTTGCCCATAAGATCAGAAGTACGAAAAGGGTTTTTCACATCGTGTGTTTATGAAGACAATCCTTGGCACATCTAACACTTAGAGGGAAATTTTCAATAGTATGCATAATTCAGCATATACACGCACAAGTAGGGGTGCTGAAAGTTACGCCTGCATTTCATAAACCCAGGCAAAATTATTAAGGCTTTTATAAATGACATACAAGACCTTAAATCTTATCCTGAATGTAGTAGGCAGCCAAAGAAAGTCATGTAAAATTGCACTCGCATGGTCACTCCATCCAGCCCTCACCAGAAACAGAGCAGCTGTGTGTTTCACCAGCTGCAGGTGTTTTAGCCCATACTGCAGAGAATGCCCCGATACAGGAAGTTACAGTAGTTTATGCCATTGGTAATAGGTGCATGCACTGTGGTGGCTAAATCGTGCCTTTCTAGAAAATGACACCATTGATATGATGAGGCTAGGATCAGCGGCTGCCACTTAGTCGGACAAGTCAGTGCAGGGAATGGGCAGATTGGGGAGGAGTCGAGTTGGCTGGATTAGTTAACCAGCTAACTCTGTATTCTGAGTTAGCCAGCTAAATTATTCGGCCAACTCTGGTCAGACTATAGAACTGTCCTAAAATTGGCCGGTTTAACTTTATCTTCTAATTTTAAGATTGCCGGGTATATTCAGTGGTGTGGCTGCATCGCTGAATATAAAGCACTAGTTAGTAGGGATGTGCATTCGTTTTATACGTTTCATGCATTTCCTATACAAGCATGTAATATGAAACGTATGAAACATATGAAACGAATGCACATCTAATTGACATGTAATGGGAAACGTATGAAATTAATTAAACGAATGAAACAAATGCACATCCCTGCTAGTTAGCCAGATAAGTTTACCTGGCTAGCTAGCACAGCTGCGCAACTGAATAAGAGCCTTATCTAGCGTAGTCACATAAAAGATAACCAAATCACAGAGATCAGATTCTCCATCAAAAGCATATGATCCAAATGAATTCCTTAACTTTGGTCTAAATTTGTATGTTGGCAAATTACACCTAATTTAAACATGGCTTAAGCATTAGGCAAACTAGACAATCACCTTGGGTGGCAGCTTCTGGAAGGCACCAAAGCAAGAGGTCATTTACTAAGCTGTATTAAGCATTTACCACACAGATAACTCCTGGAATTTCAAATACCAAATGATGTTTCTCTCCTTGCCAACCAAGCACAACACGACTATGGTAATGACCTGATTTGCATGCAAATCATTTATTACTAGGAGATCTCATGCAGATAAAATTATGCAGCTTGCCTGAAAATTTGCAACCTGCGTTATTTTCAGGAAAGTTAGCTAAAACTCATAAAGCTGTACTTAAATTTTCCAGGGAGCATGGAAACACTAACATATGACCTGATAGATACTCCCAGGGTTATCCTTAAAGGGCCTGAGCAGATAGAGCCCCTGTCCCACTCCCCCACCACCCCTTGAGGCAATCCCTATGGTTCAAATTTAAAAAAAGATCAAAGGCTGTGGCACAGAGCCCTCAATTTCCCTCTCAAACGCTATCCCATTTTATCCAAAATTACCCTCTGGGTCTTCAAACCACTCTCTGCTCTATCCCCCCACCCCTGTTCTCCACCTTGCAATGTCTGAAGATCCCTGGTAAGCTAGAGAGGCCTGGAGGGAGCACCCTTTAAGTCTCCAGGCCTGGTGCCCCCATTTTCAAAATGGCACAGGCTGACCTGTTTTATATTTTTGTGCTATGACACCAGGCCCAAAGCCCTAGGGGTGTTCTGGGCCCCACTAGCCCACAAGGAATCTTTAGGAACAGCAAGGTGCATCAATAGGGGAGCACTATGGTGGGGAGGAGGGTCAGAGACCCAGGATGGTAATTGTTTAACCAAAAGGGTAGGGATTTTGAGGAGGCAGGACCTATGCTGCAAACATTTTTTTTTTTTTATTTTTAATTTGGACCATGGCAGCCACCTCAGTGGGTGGCAGAGGAATGGGACCTATGGATTTTTTCTCTGCTTGGAGGGTGGGATTATTCAGGCTGCTCAGGCCTTTTAGGAAGATAGTGGCCTTGGTCTCCTCTTGGGGTTCCATTTATACTCTCAAAGTATACATATTTCAATATGTATACTTTGAGAGTATACATATTGAAATATGTATACAGACATACGATATTTTCTCCATCCCAAGGCCCAAAAAAAGAGGAGGAGGCATACTCCTAGCTACCAAGAAACACCTTAACCTCAAGCTACAAACCAGCTCCCCCCCCCAAAACTTGAAATTGGTCTTTTCAAATCCAAATCCCTGCAGGTCTGCCTTGTCTATGCCCCCCCGGTATACTTGAAAAGGACACATCCCCCCTCATTGAATACATCACTGACAACATAAAGCCGGACACACCCGCAGTGATACTCGGAGATTTCAATCTCCATGTAGACACCCATCCCACTACGCCTGCTTGTGAAACTCTACTTTTCACCCTCAAAGCCCTGGGCTTCAGACAGCTAATCTCTGAGCCCACACATAAAGCTGGCCACACACTCGACCTCCTTTTTGTTAACACAAGCATTACAGTACCCCAAGCACCCATCACCACCCCCATCCCCTGGTCCGACCATTTTCTCATCAATGCCCACCTCACCTTCAATACCAACACACCGATCGCAAGCTCACATAAAAAAACAATTTCCTTCCGTAAACCATGTTCTTCGGAGGAACTCTCCCTAGCCTTCAGCAAAGTAAGTGAAAACCTCGACCTAACTAACCCAGACACCGCACTACTGTCATGGGATAAATCTATCTCCATCATAGCCAATGACTTTTGCCCCACCATCCACAAAATAATAACCCCCACACACACCGAGAGAAAGCCATGGTACACCACCGAACTAAGAAAACTGAAACAAGACCTCCGTACCAAGGAACGTACCTGGCGCAAACAACCGACACCCACACACAAAATGGCCTACAAACATACATTGCATACATACCGACAAGCAACCCTCCACGCCAAACGTGACTTCTACGCAGCAAAAATCCATAGCTATAAATTCAATCCAAATGCCTTATTCTCTTTTGCTGCAGAACTCACGAAGTCCCCCTTTCCCTCCTCCCAAGAAGCAAATAGCATAGAGAAATGTGAGAAACTAGCAGACTACTTTAAAAGTAAAATCTCCAAAATTCTAACTAGACTCCCATCCAATCCCGCCCCTACAGACCCACTACCTATCGACAACAAAACTAATCTCGACTCCCTTGACACTACCTCCTTGAAGGAAGTTGAATCCATACTAAAAAAGATGCGACCAGCCACACATATCGCAGATGCCATCCCATCAAAAATTCTCCTCACCATTCCCTTCGCCATTGCAAAACCAATAGCAGAAATCATAAACTGCTCCATCACCTCCGGGAAAGTCCCCGACCCACTTAAACTTGCCATCGTGAAGCCACTACTAAAAAAACCCACCCTCGACCACAATGACCCTGCAAACTACAGGCCCATCTCCAATCTGCCTTTCATATCCAAAATCATGGAGAAAGTGGTTAACACGCAACTCACTGATTTCCTAGAAGAAAACAATATTTTACATCCCGCTCAATATGGCTTTCGTAAAGACCGAAGCACCGAAAAACTACTTGCAATAACGGATACCATCCTCAAAGGCATGGATCACGGCCAATCATACCTACTTGCCCTTCTTGATATCTCAGCCGCCTTTGATACTGTGAACCATCAAATCCTAATATCACGCTTAGCGGAGATAGGCATCTCAAACACAGCCCTATCCTGGTTCTCCTCATACCTTGACCACCGAAAGTACATAGTCAAGCTTGATAATTTTGAATCCACTCACATTCCCCTCACACAAGGCGTTCCCCAAGGCTCCTCTTTATCGTCCACCCTCTTCAATATATACTTACTTCCACTCTGCCACCTCCTCTCCAAACTAGGACTAAAATTCTTCTTATATGCAGACGACGTACAAATACTTATTCCCATTCAGAAATCCATCAATGAAACCCTCCAGTACTGGGAAACATGTCTGACATCCATCAATTCTCTCCTCTCCAATCTACACCTAGCACTCAACGCCTCTAAAACTGAAATCCTCATCCTAGCAAATCAACCAATCGACTCAATCCACCAAATGATCCAAAATGCCTCACAAAATTACACACTGCCGCCCAGTGTCAGAGATTTAGGTGTCTCCCTAGACAATCAACTAAGCTTCAAACCTCACATTAAATCACTTCTAAAAGGGGGCTTCTATAAACTTCAAGTCCTCAAAAAACTGAAGCCCCTTCTCCACGCCCACGACTTCCGCACTGTTATGCAAACCACCATACTATCCAAACTCGACTATTGCAACTCCCTTCTCTTAGGCCTCCCAGCCTCCACCATTAAACCCCTTCAAATCCTTCAAAATTCTATGGCAAGAATCCAAACACCAGAAAAACTGACCATATCACTCCCATACTCCAAGACCTCCACTGGCTCCCCATCACCGTCCGTTCCCAATACAAAACACTTACATCCTCCATAACACATTATGCAATAACAATTCACCCTGGCTTGATGATATGCCACATTTCCGTCAAGCTAATCGCCCCACTAGAAACTCCCTTGCTGGCACTCTCCAAACCCCCTCACTTAAAATTGGACACCTTACCACCACCAGGGATAGAGCCTTCACCATTACGGGCCCCACCCTCTGGAATTCCCTCCCCTCCAAACTCCGCCTAGAACCGTCCCTGAGCCATTTCAAAAAAGGAATCAAGACATGGCTCTTTAAACAGGCATACCCCAATTCCTCCCGATCCTAGTCATTTTCCTCCTTGAACCTTTTCAGCTCCCGCTCAGCCTATCTACCTTCTCCCTGACCTCCCCTATACCTTCCCTGTACCCCCCTCCTCCCTCCCCCTAGCGCCCCTCATCCTCCTCCTACCCCGTCCTTTCACCCCCTAGCAATCTCTCCCTGAAAGTACCCTTGCTCAGTTGTACCCCTGTTCCCTCCACCCCCCCTTCTCCTTTTCCCTTCCCGCTCCCTCCCTCATTTCCTCCCCCCTGCACCAGCATTTATCTGTACATACGTGCACTTGCCTCCTTTATACTGTAAATAAGTTCCATATGCTAAGTTCTTAAGTGCACATGCTTCCTTAACATTGTTTATAGTTCACTTGCATATCTAACCCTAGCATGAATGCAAAAAGTGGTAACCCTGCTCGCTGACTCTCTTCATCTGTACTTTTGTATATTATCCAGTTAGCCCTCTTTACTCGTTCATTGTAATTTCCTTTCTCAGTTACTTGTAAACCGACATGATGTGTCCTACGAATGCCGGTATAAAAAAAGTGTTAAATAAATAAATAAAATATACAGTGTACAGGATTTTTCAAAGATATAGTTATGTATTTTAGTATATTGTACATATATGTAACATACTTTATGGTATTTGTATCTTGAAATAAAATGGGTACACTGTATCAGGATCATCAAATTCCAGCAGCCAAGGGTCACAAATGAATCTAGTTTTCAAGACAGACAAAATAAGTACATTAATCATGCATTGTAGGGTAAGCAACACCCCTAATGTTTTAAAAGATGCTTAATGTTGCAAGCTTTATTACACAATGGCAAAGAGTATCAAAACTATTCAAAAAATAAAACTGACTGAAAAACACAAACATATATTTATCAATTGCCCTAATCAATCATTCCTCATACATACTGTTGGGAAAGAGTGTTTTAGTGGACCCTTGGGCCGGCCTGCGGAAGACTGGAGGAAGATGGACTATAGTCTCTTCTAGGGACAGGCCGGGAGGCGGATACCAGGCAGGAGGTGGACGACGAGCTTCACCCTGGAAGCCAGTACTCCCCCGGGAGGAGCCCATAGGAGCCCAGCCGCTGGGACTTAGGCAGTCGGAACCTGGATCCAATGCAGGGCAGATACTGGAACTGGACTGGAACTGAAGCGAGACAGGTACTGGAACCGGACTGGAATTGAAGCAAGACAGGTTACTGGAACCGGACTGGAGCTGAAGCTAGACAGGTACTGGAACCGGACTGGAAGTGAAGCAAGACAGGTTACTGGAACCGGACTGGAGCTGAAGCAAGACAAGTTACCGGAACCAGACTGGAACTGAAGCAAGACAGGTTACTGGAACCGGACCGGAGCTGAAGCAAGACAGGTACTGGAACCGGACAGGAACTGAAGCTAGACAGGTTACTGGAAGCAAGCAGGAACTGAGGCAGACTTGAGAGCTGGAGCGCAGCGAGTCTCAGGCAGAAACGGAGTTGCTTGGGCAAGCACACTCCGGGACTCGGAGCAACTGAGAACCACAAGGAACCCTGTTGCAAGGCAAGGCTCTAGGATCTGTGGCGGCCTTACATAGGCCGCCGCGTCTGAAGTCAGGTGAAGGCGGAGTCTTCTGTGACGGGAAAAGGCCTTCATAAGTACGGCTCCTGTGCGCGCGCGCCTAGGAGGGAGGCGTCCCGGAAGGGCTTCTCGGTGGCGTCCCTCACGCGGGAACACCACGAAACCGGCAAGAGACTCCCCAAGGCGGAACGGGACCATGGAGGTGAGGGCCGGGTCGCAACACTCGCGACCGGGACCAGAACACATACCACTTCTAAACTCCCGTTAATGTTATTTATGAATATTTATTGAAAGCCAGACCTGTGTTTGGCACTTGAGGATTTGAGTTTGCTATCTCAGATTTATTGGTATACATATACATTTCTATCAAAATTATTTTTCTATCTATTTAACAGATTTCTGTTAAAATACTTTGCAAAACAAATGCAATAATCTCCCATTGAGCGAGTAAGAGGCATATGGAACTGTCTGCATCTTTGTTTTATAACACCAATGAAACTACATTTGAGCCCATGTAGTGTGCAAAATCGAGAAAACAAAATAATTGTATTGACTGAGAGAGAATGGGAGAAAAACCTTAGTAAATCAGGCTTGAAGTTTGAAAAGATTGTCCTCAGGAGGCTGCATAGCGGTGTGTAGGCCAAGAATGAATATATAGTGAAGCTTTTTGGGCTGGTTCGGCTTTGAGCTGTGGCTTGCATTATAATGTGCGCAAGACTAATACTGCCTTTACATTTAGAAAGTCCTCTTATGATATGTTTTCTTTTAAAAAGGAGGATCAAATACTTTGGAAGTAATTTTCAAAAAGATTTATGATTTAAACTTAAAACTGGGCTTTATGAGCATAAATTTGCTTTTGAAAACTGGTACTTTTATGTGAGTAACTCTTAAAATTTCAGTGAACTTTCAAAAGGTGTCATGTACATAAAAGGACTACATGCATAAATGCGCTTTTGAAAATTGCTGCAATACATGCTACTTTTACGCTCATAACTCCTTTAAAAATTCATTCCATAGTCAGGGCCGGTGCAAGGGTCTGTGGCACCCTAGGTAGAGATCTCTCTCTCTCTCTCCCTCCCCCCCCAACCATGCAGTATATCGACATATCATCAAGGCGCCCAGCCGATTTCTACCGCTAACATTGCAACAACAACGCCCCTGAAAGTCCGGTACCCTAGGCAGTTACCTAGTCCACCTAGTGCTTCCACCAGCCCTGTCTATAGAGCAAGCTCAAGCCAGGACATCAGTGTGAATTAAGGTCAAGTAGTTTAAAAAAATGCTTGGGCACACTTCAGTCACAAGCCTTCTCACTCGCATGTTTTATTTAACACTTATTCAGCCTGGTTTTTCAGGATGTAATAGGGAAAAATATAGCAATCAGACACATCATATACACTTGGCAATTAATCTTTCTGGTAGGAAGCACAGTTCACCCCCACACTTTCTCGTCCGAGTACTAAGCAACAAACACATCCATAGATATATGAGTGAGTGCTGACATTCATTGTTCTCGGGGCCAGTGCTTCCATAAGGTAAACTAAACGATCACATTGAAGCCATTTTGAAAAAAATGATATCTATGGGCCCAGAGCTAAGGAGCACTCTGAGCCCATACTGGACCCCAATGAGTTCTTTTTCAGGTACAGGGGGATTAGGCATGGGAATGGGGGTCCATAAGTCCTCCCCTCTAGATCACCAGGCTAATATTAGTGGTTAGGGGTGGGGAGCTCCTAGACACCATACTAACTAGATATGTTTTGAATATCTATTTCTTAGCTGCCTATTGTGAAGAGTAGCAGGTGTTTGAGTCTTTGTGCTGTGGCATAGTTGATGTAGCCTCAAGGGTAAACCCACAAGGCCTGTGTCGCATCTGGTGAATACACCCTGTAGTAGGACAGTCTGGAGTTTCATCTATACCAGCCTTCTGCCCCACAGTTTAAGCCCTTGGGTTCTGCTGGCCAGCAGGTCTTAGGCAAGTCCCTAAGGTGGTGAAGAGAACTAGAGTCCAAAGGCAGGCAGCAGACTAATAGAGTCAGAGATAGGCCACGATTGGGGAGATGTCTAGCAAGAGTGGGCAGGACCAGGCAAGGGGATCAGGTCCAGGCATCAGGCAATCATGGTCAGGTCAAAACAAGGGGTCAAGATCCAGAGAATCAGGCTAAGGGTAGATGAAGACACACAGAAGACATTGGACAACATGGACAGGACAAGGCAAGGATGGACAAAGTGGACTGAACAAGGAAAGCTGGAGAAGATAAGATTGGATGAGGCGAGGCTAGAAGGCAAGGCTGGTCAAGGTAAGGCTGGAAGACCAGGCTGGACTAGGCAAAGTTGGAAGATAAGGCTGAACGAGGCAAGGCTCAGGAATGCAGAAGAACAGAAAACAAGAAAATACAAGCTATATGTACTGCAAGTCAGGAGTCCCATTGCTGAGGTGAGGTAATGCTGAAGGACACTGGCTTAAATAGCCCAATCGAGCTGACTTCATCGGGAGGCACCGCTCAGTGTTTCCCGCCACAGGGCCTATATTATGTGCGCACGTGTGCGCGTGCACCTAAGGGAAGGCAATAGCCTGGCGGCGTCAGCAGTATGCGGCTACAGCAGTATTCTGCCACAACCAGAGGCCTCCTACAGCATTGGTCAGTGATGGGGGTGAGGGTGGTGGCTTGCAGGACAGTCCTGTGAGCCACCAAAAGTAACATCTATTTTCAGTATGCACCTGAATTCAAAGATATCTAGTTATCTAAGTTATCTGGAAATTTCTTATCTAGATAACTTGGGTAAGTCATTTCACTCTCCATTATCTCAGGTACAAACTTAGATTATGAACTCATTGGGGACAGGAAAATACCTACAATACCTGCATGTAATCTGCTCTGAAGTACCTGAAAAGTGGAATATAAATAACCTTTTTCATCTATCAGCCCAACCTTGATACACTTCTTTTCCACCTCCATTGGTGACTAAAGGAGGAGGAGGAGGAAGAGGAGGATGACCATCAAACTCCAACATGAGGGGCCTGGGACCTCATGTTCTTGTTATCCTCTTCTCTTACCCCAGAAAGAGGATAACAAGAAAAAGACATATCTGTAGATACGATTGAGATTGCTTTGTATGTCTGAAGGCATATAGGTGCAAATGTACAGCCCAAATATAGGTAGTGTAATTATGTGTGAGCGCATGTGAGCATGAGGTATGTATTAGGTATGTGCATTTGTGTTAAAATGAATGGTAATCCAAACCAAGTTGGGCATTTTGGTCTTGGTTTGTTGTAGCCCAAAACTAACGCAATTAGGTTCATTCATTTTGGAAAGTACGGTGACTATTTTCCAAATCAAATACAAATAATAAAATGAATTTTAAAAGCCCACGAAATAATAAGTAATGATCCAAAAATAAACAAAAACACCGAACAAAATAAAAGACATTTCCCTGCACATACCTACTATGCATATTTGTCTGGGCCAGATTTACTAAGCATTTCTCCCATGGACATAAAATGGAGAAAAGAACCTTCACCCCATCTGGCCCCTGGGTGAGTCGTAGGTGATTAGTAAGTATATGGCATATATCTGTAACAGGAAGGATCCTCTGAGCCTCTTTTCAAAAGACAAATGCCATGATGGAATACAATAGAGTAAATGGAGCAAACATAGCATGACCCAGCTCCCAGGATTTTCCACAGGAAGAAAATAAATAAGATATTTGTCTCCCATAGGAAATCATGGGAGCTGTGCATCCAAGAAGAAGGCAGGTGCAGATATATTTGTGGTAGATAGTTCTGGGAGCCGAATACAAGCAGTTTTGTTGCTTATCATCTGGAGACCTGGGACAGGGGCAGGGCTGACCTCTTTAGCGGAGTGTCTGGTATTTCCTCCTCCTTTGCAGCCTGGATTTCTTTTTGGCCTGTCTTACTTTTATGTTTGTTAGCCCTGAATTTTCCCTGAGTAAACCCTTTTGCAACCGTTGATATACAGCAAAACCCAAATATCTAGTGTTGTTTGTCAAACAGAGGGCCAAACCTCTGGAGGCAAATCAGACCCTATGTTATGAGAATGTTCTTGTACTGGAGGGGGTGGATTTTGCAGCTGTTTCTCAGCAGTATTCTCCTGAAACAAGTTTTAGAGTTATTTTTCTGTACTGTGGTGTTCCGTAAGAAAAGCTACTCTTGTGTTTCTAACCATCCTAATGTGAATAATTTGCATGATTTATCTCCAGCTATTTTTGTGGCTCATTTCTGAATCTTTTAATTCCTTGTTTCATGTTGTCATTATTTTTAGTTTGGAACTTTTGATAGAACTGTAGTTTGTGAAAAAGGGAGCACATTTTGCAAAGATAATGTACAGAATGTGTGAAAGGAAACATGCTATTGTGGGAAGCATTTCTTGATGTCATTAGATGTGCAGTGGATGGTAATTTTATTCTGCACTGTGACTATATTTGCTTTCTTTTCATTACAACTGATTATTATTTATATGCAGATTGGGTAAAACAGTGAGAAACCAGTTATTCCAGGCAGCAGTATCAGAAAAATTATCACAAAAGTGGCAGTATTTTTTTCAGTTATTCTAATGAAAGGGGATTGCAGTAGTCACTTTGAAAGCACATTAGACTTTTTTTTTTTTTAAATGACAGTTGCTTAATGCAAAAGTAAAGTGCACCTCTCTGAGATGGTCTTTACTGTGAGATACTTTTTAATCTAAGGAAATCATGAGCACATAAAAAATTGCAATACAGACTTGGATTCTGATCAGAAAACTTGATTAGCCATGTAACCCACTAGTTGACTGAGATTGCACAGATCTGCTCATCTCTACCGTAACTTGTCACTCTATGGGGGATGTACCTTTCTATTTCTTTCATCAGAGTTGTCGCTGAACAAAGAGAAACAACTGCATCCACAGTGTTTCACAGTAACTGATGTCATTCAAAATGTCAAATAAAAGCAGTCCTCATAGAGGCCCAAGCACTAAGCCCTGCATGGGCTCCGCAAATGAGTTAACATGTTAAAATGGCAAAGGGTGCATGTTTTCATGTGTGTGAAACATAGGGGTCTATTTTAAAAGGAGCATGCGGCCGCCCATGTGCTCGCAATTCCCGGCGCGAGCACATGGACACGCAGATTTTATAACATGCGAGCGCCGACGCGCTCATGTTATAAAATCTGATGGCCGCGTGCACATGCACGCAGGATTTTAAAATCCACGCACGCATGTGTGGGTGATGCGCGCAAGGGGGGGGGTGGGGAATTTTCATTAAATACATGTGGCGACATAATCAGACCTTCCCCAGTTTCCTCCCAGTCCGCTCCAATTACAGAAAGGACTGGGAGGAAAATTGCCTACCCCCCCACGTAAACTTCTTCCCTCTGCCCCTCTCCTCCCCACCCCCTAAACCTAACCTACCTTTCCCCCAATGTTTTTATTTTATTAGTTACTGCTCCTCCAGAGCTGCAGTAATCTCTACATGCCAGCTGGCTATCGGCGCACGCTTCCCTGGAACAGCGGTTAATGGCCACTGTCCCAGCCAGCTGGCCTTCGTACTGCCCCGCCCTCCCCACCCAGACCACGCCCCCAGCCCACCCCTTTATCAGGGCCCGGCACTTGTGCACGTATCAGTGGTTACGTGCGTGGCTGGATCCTTAGATAATGCACGAGGCATGCACAGGACCTGGCCACGCGCATAACTGCCGGTATTTGCACGCGAGGCCCTTTGAAAGTTAGGGCTTTCAAACAGGAGTACCCCAAGGATCTGCCCTCTCCGCTACACTTTTCAACATATACTCACTACCACTATTCCACCTGCTAGCTGGTCTGGGAATCACACACTATATATACGCTGATGATATCCAATTAATTTTACCCATCGACGATACAATTGAGAAAACATTAAACTTAGCCAACATGTAACTAGATATCATCAAACAGCTACTAAACCAAATGGAATTAGTAATTAATATAGAGAAGACAGAATTCTTACATTTAGAGAGGAAAAATTACGGAAATCAAACATAGTCCAATCACACTACAAAACAATCAACAAATAATACTTGCAGAAAAAGTACGGAATCTAGGAGTAATAATTGACCCCGAACTAAGCTTAAAACAACACATATCTCTAAAAGTAAGAGAAGGATACGCTAAACTCATGGTCCTCAGGAAACTTAAACCACTTCTGACAACGGCCAATTTTCGATCGGTACTACAAGCATTAATATTTGCGAGCACTGATTATTGTAATGCACTTCTACTAGGTCTTCCATACACCTCACTAAGACCATTGCAGGTTCTGCAAAACTCAGCCGCAAGAGTCTTAACTGGCAAAGGTAAAAGAGATCACATCACTGAAACACTGGCTGAACTACACTGGCTTCCCATTGAACAAAGAATACAATACAAAACACTGTGCACCATACATAAGTTAATACATAACGAACATGCAGACTGGTTAAATACAGCCCTAAGTGTACACATCCCTAACAGAAACCTAAGGTCAGCAAACAAAGCACTCCTAACCATTCCATCAGTCAAAACTGCAAGACTAACACAGGTACGAGAGAGAGCACTATCACTGGCAGGACCCATACTATGGAACTCCATGCCCCTCGATTTAAGACTACAAAGAGACAGCAAAACCTTTAGAAAAGGTTTAAAAACCTGGCTCTTTAAACAAGCTTTTCAGAAAGAGAAGGGAGAATAGAAACCAGGGACAGGCAAAGCACGATCAATATAACATCCACACACACTGCTGTATTCACTAAGTGTGGAGTCTTTAAAGGACAAATCACAATTTTAAAGTTAATTCTGTAATAAAAAACCGAGATAGAGACATGGACATGATTAATTACATTTAACATTACTGATCACTAACTATGTTACCGAACCTTATGGCACTCTTGTAAATGTGCAAATTACAGTATCATTAATTTTATGTGCCTTGATGTAAACCGTTGTGAGGGTCTCCTCCAAACGACGGTATAGAAAAGATTTAAAAATAAATAAATAAATAAACATAGTGAGGGCAAAGGCTATCGGTGTCATTTTGAATACTGGCAGCCGATAGCCTTTGCCCTCACTATGTCACAGGGGCCGACGGTCGGCCCCTGTGACATAGTGAGGGCAAAGGCTATCGGCTATCGGCTGCCCGAGTACAGGAGATCGCTCCCGGACCTCTTCTGGACCACCAGGGACTTTTGGCAAGTCTTGGGGGACCCTCCTGACCCCCACAAGACTTGCCAAATGTATCTGGTGGTCCAGTGGGGTCCAGGAGCGATCTCCTTCACTTGGGCCGTCGGTTGCCAGTATTCAAAATGGCGACAATAGCCTTTGCCCTCACTATGTCACAGGGGCTACCGGTGCCATTGGTTCAGCCCCTGTCACATGGTAGGAGCATAAGATGGTGCTGGCCATCCATTGCTCCTACCATGTGACAGGGGCTGACCAATGGCACCGATAGCCCCTGTGACGTAGAAGGTCAAAGGCTATCGGCGCCATTTTGAATACCGGCAGCCGAGGGTGTGAGTGCAGGAGATCGCTCCCGGACCCCCCGCTGGACCACCAGGGAGTTTTGGTAAGTCTTGGGGGGTCAGGAGGGTGGGAGGTTGTACTTAATTCAAATTTAGCCGGGAAACGAATAAGAATTAACGCATGTATGTATCGGGGGCCCCCCTTGCCGAATGCAACGTATCTGCCCGCTGACGAATACGAATCTCAAATGCAACGTATGGTGTCCCTCTGCACATCTCTAATCTTTAAGTTATACCAAATTTCAAGGCAAACGTATGTGCATATATTTAGGGATGTGAATTGTTTTTCTGATGGATGAAAATAT
Source organism: Rhinatrema bivittatum (assembly GCF_901001135.1). Lineage (NCBI taxonomy): Eukaryota > Metazoa > Chordata > Amphibia > Gymnophiona > Rhinatrematidae > Rhinatrema > Rhinatrema bivittatum. Next base: position 297,894,412 of record NC_042616.1, read on the forward strand.
CGTATGATATTTTCTCATCCGTCAGGTATCGGGGGGTCCCCGAAAGTGATGGGAAAACCCCATGAAATTTTCGTGTGGTTTTCTTATTGTTTTGGGGGGGCGGGAAGAAAGGGCATACAGAAAAACAAACCCCAAACCCACCCCGACCCTTTAAATCAAATTATTTAGAATCCCCCACCCTCCCAACCCCCCAAAAACTTTTCTAAAGTACCTGGTGGTCCAGCGGGGGTCCCGGGAGCAATCTCCCACTCTCAGGCCATCAGCTGCCACTAATCAAAATGGCACCGATGGCCCTTTGCCCTTACCATGTGACAGGGGCTATCAGTGCCATTGGCCAGCCCCTATCACATGGTAGGAGCAATGGATGGCCCGTGCCATCAGCGACACCATGTAAATCTCTGTAGTACCTCTCTTTCTCATGCATCACAAAATCAGTTCTCTGAGCACCTGCTCCTATATGTCTTCTCATTCTCAAGATCAACAAACACCATGTGTCAGTCCTTTTCTCTCTACTTCTCCAGTAGGATCACATCTACAGTATGTTCAGTCTTCCTAGTTAGAATCTGAACTGGTTTATTCTTATTGCCGGAATCCTTATCCTCTTCTCTACGATCCTCTCCTGCAGCTTCATGACATTGCTCACCAGAATTATTCCACTGTAATGAATAGAATCCTGGACATGGCCTTAAAGACTGCAAAAGTGCTCTCGCTCCACCCATCTGGTGTTTTTCCTCCTTTCCAGATTGCTCTGTACAGTCTTGTTAGTATTTCAGTTCCATTTCTTTCATGTCCTTGAATGACTTGATTGGTATTTGACCTGGGAATGTGATTTGTATGCTTTTCTATCTTCATTGCCAGCAAATAGGAGGATATTTCAATTTCACAATTAGGCTATCACAGAGTGGATAAATATGTGATTTTCTAATCATTTTAACATTCCTTTCATATGAACTTCAGTTTCATATTTGTGAAAGCCATCATGAAAACAAATGATTAATTATGCAACAATTGTTGGAACACATTTTTATATTATTATTATACTCCCCCCTTAGGCAATTAATAACTGAGGAAAAGTGTTAACCTGTAATTGCTGTTCTTCATTTTATGTGGTAGACTGTGTAGTTGGAAATAGGAAATGTGCTTCTTAACAGGCTTACAGTTAAATATATTTCTAATAAATATATATCTTTAAATTTATAGTGAAAAGAGATATTAATGGATGACTGATTTATGGAGTCTCTGACACTGCAGAAAATTGTTAGTCATCTAACATACAGAAAGAGAAGGCACAATGTGGCCCAGTTTGCGATATGTTACATATGACTTTGAACTTTACCAATGTAGGTCGATAAAGATTACACTGTGTATGGCATATATTACATATAATTTATTGACAGCCTTTTAACTATAGGGTTATACAGAGTCTTGAATGAGATATGAAATGTCATCAGTAATAAGGGAAATTAATAAATACCATCAGCAAGGCCAAGTGATAATGTATTTGTGCAGAGCTTATAAGTATTCATTCAGTTTTCTTTCTAATTGTTGTTTTCATTTATGAAAACAGCAGCTTCCCCTTTTTTTAACTGTATTTTAACAGTATTTCCTGATATTGCTGAAAATTTTGGAGTGAAATATACATCCTGTACAATTTTGCTTGAGATTTGAGATGTAGGACTCTTCTGTGTGGCATACACAGGTGCGTTGTTAGCTTAGTTGAAAGAAGGCATCACTCCATCAAGTTGAAGGATCTTCATTCAAACAACCTACCTTTAGGCAAAAAGGGTTTTGTGATCATACAGATAAATTATATATATATATATATATTTTTTTTTTTTAAATTTTATTTTTATTAAACTTTACAATTTTTTTTATAAAGATACACAGTTTGTTACGGCTGGGCTCCGGTCAGGAGTCGTGAACACCACCCAGAAGGGTGGCTCCAGGTTGAGAGAGACAAGAATGGCTAATACAGGGTCTGGGTCCAGGCTGGGTCAGGGCAGGCGGCAGATAGCAGTGTCCGGGTCCAGGCTGGGTCAGGGCAGGCAGCAGAAAGCAGTGTCTAGGTTCAGGCTGGGTCAGGGCAGGCGGCAGAAAGCAGTGTCTAGGTTCAGGCTGGGTCAGGGCACAGTAAGCAGGGCAAGGCAGGTCAGAAGGCCCGTAGGCCACACACACACACAGAAGGCCCGTAGGCCACACACCGTAAGCGGGGCAAGGCAGGTCAGAAGGCCTGTAGGCCTCACACACACACAGAAGGCCCGTAGGCCACACACCGTAAGCGGGGCAAGGCAGGTCAGAAGGCCCGTAGGCCACACACACACACAGAAGGCCCGTAGGCCACACACACACAGAAGGCCCGTAGGCCACACACTGTAAGCAGAGCAAGGCAGGTCAGAAGGCCCGTAGGCCACACACACACAGAAGGCCCGTAGGCCACACACCATAAGCAGAGCAAGGCAGGTCAGAAGGCCCGTAGGCCACGCATACACAGAAGGCCCGTAGGCCACACACCGTAAGCAGAGCAAGGCAGGTCAGAAGGCCCGTAGGCCACATATACACAGAAGGCCCGTAGGCCACACACCGTAAGCAGAGCAAGGCAGGTCAGAAGGCCCGTAGGCCACACATACACAGAAGGCCCGTAGGCCACACACCGTAAGCAGAGCAAGGCAGGTCAGAAGGCCCGTAGGCCACACAAACACAGAAGGCCCGTAGGCCACACACCGTAAGCAGAGCAAGGCAGGTCAGAAGGCCCGTAGGCCACGCAAGGCAAGGCAAGGAAAAGGCCCGAAGGCCGCGCAGGGCAAGGCAAGGAAAGGCCCGAAGGCCGCGCAAGGCAAGGAATGGCCCGAAGGCCGCGCAAGGCTAGAGCAGGGAGCCCAGGAGAGCTCGCTGCCGAAGCCCCGAGGCAACTGTCAGGCAGGGTTATAAGGGCACACCCAGAGCATAGAGTGGACAGAGGAGATGGACTGGGCCTGTCAGGAAAGCCAGCACTAGAGGGACCCCTGGTGGTGAGGCGGTTGCACTGCAGCCAAAACTGTAACACAGTTTATATGCTCATAGCTGCTAGCTTTCACACAAGAAAAAGAATAAAAAGAAATAAAAATTACTGCATATTCATTTATGTTACTTATCTGAACTCCTCGAAAAATTGTCTGAAATGGAAATTAAATTGCGTGCCACTTTGTTAGTACAATTTGCAGACTTAACTCAGAGAGATACTATTCTTAAATTATATTTTAAGAATCAAGATTCTAAATTTCATGGTTTTCCAATCAGGATATTTTCTGATGTTTCCCTTAACACGCAAATAAGAAGAAAAGAATTCCTAACTATGAAAGAAAAGGTTATTCAGAGAGGAGCTAAATTTTTATTGCGTTTCCCATGCAAATGTGTTATTATATATCAAAACACAAGATATGTATTTAGTTAACCAGAACAATTGCGTTCATACCTTGACTCCTAATTTTCCATCTCTTAGGGGAAAATGTAATGTTTAGATACGGCTGAGACACAATTCTTGGTATTCTATAACGTTATAAATTTATTGCTCCCTTATTTCTTTACAGTTAGGTTCTGTAATTACTGTTATAGATTATTTTCTTAAATAATATTTTTAAAGGACTTCAGTCAAATATATCCCACACATACAAAATAATTTTTCCTGAGCTTAAAAGACATAATAAAATAAAATCCCTTGACCAAATCTCATCTTCTTGAAACTTCTTCATTCTCTTAGTTTATTCAATATATGAAATGTCCACATATTGTTCCTCATAAGAACCAAGGAAATGCAGTTTCACACCCACCATCCTATCTCCAACAGTAGATTTAGGATTTTACAAATGTTGTATATAATATTTGCATTTTAATGGTCTCTAAAAACATTCATAGTCAAAATCCAGACTTATCGAAAGGCAATAAATAGTATATCCTCATGATAGGTGGCATTTTGGTTCGTAATAACTTAAAATTGAAAAAAAACTATTGTCCTTTCACATGAAAAACTAGTTTTATATTTTTTTTTAGTCCATTTCCCATCAGTAGATCAAGACAAAGGCAAGCTCGAACTACTCAGATGTAATTTTATGCAAACACAACACTAGACTTATTACAGCATTCAACCCAATTACGTTTATATTTGACTTTAAAGTAACCATGGAAATGGACTGAAATGTATATGTTTCTATGTTCCTCTTTTCGATGTGTATACATTACTCGTGTTTGACTAATGATCACTGTTTGGTTTAGCAATTACTAGCAGTTGTAGGAAATTACTAATGTGCTGCTGCATTAAACAGTAAAAACTTTGCAATACGAGTTTTATGTGCTAAAACCCCAAATAGTTGTTTGCGATAATGCACTGTATTTTGGCTTTTAGTGTGCAAAACGCTGTTTGCTAATTTTTTCACATTCTCAAACAATTACATTTTCTGTGTAGTTCTCCATGCATGAGGTTTTATTTAAATTTATACTTAATGAGCTATAGCATTGCAAAGGCAGTTCATTAACTATTAGCGTGTAGATAAACTATGCATGAAATGGGCTTTGTGGGCTGGTTTCTTTGCAAAAAGAAAACATGATTATACCACAAAGAGGTATCGTCATTTTTTTAGCAACATTTTTTGCAGCTAAATTTGACATGCTTTTTTTCTGCAGAGCTTATTTATATACATAGAAAAATAGCACATGAAAAAGCCAAATGTGTGTACAAAATATGCACACATAGTTTAATGGAACAAAGTCAGCATGGCTTTACCCAGGGCAAGTCTTGCCTCACAAATCTGCTTCACTTTTTTGAAGGAGTTAATAAACATGTGGATAAAGGTGAACCAGTAGATATAGTATACTTGGATTTTCAGAAGGCATTTGAGAAAGTTGCTCATGAGAGGCTTCTAAAAAAAGTAAAAAGTCATGGGATAGGTGGCGATGTCCTTTCGTGGATTACAAACTGGCTAAAAGACAGGAAACAGAGAGTAGGATTAAATGGACAATTTTCTCATTGGAGGGGGTTGGGCAGTTGAGTGCCTCAGGGATCTGTACTGGGACCCGTGCTTTTCAATATATATATATATATATATATATATATATATATATATATATAAATGATCTGGAAAGGAATACAACTAGTGAGGTAATTAGATTTGCAGATGATACAAAATTATTCAGAGTAGTTAAATCACAAGCAGATTGTGATAAATTGCAGGAGGACCTTATAAGACTGGAAAACTGGGAATCCAAATGGCAGATGAAATTTAATGTGGATGTGCAAAGTGATGCATATAGGGATAAATAACCCATGCTATAGTTACACAATGTTAGGTTCCATATTAGGAGCTACCACCCAAGAAAGAGATCTAGGCATCATAGTGGATAACACATTGAAATAATCGGTTCAGTGTGCTGCAGCAGTCAAAAAAGCAAACAGAATGTTAGGAATTATTAGAAAGGGAATGGTGAATAAAACGGAAAATGTCATAATGCCTCTGTATCGTTCCATGGTGAGACCACAACTTGAACACTGTGTACAATTCTGGTCGCTGCATCTCAAAAAAGATATAGTTGTGATGGAGAAGATACAGAGAAGGGCAACCATAATGATAAAGGGGATGGAACAGCTCCCCTATGAGGAAAGACTAAAGAGGTTAGAGCTGTTCAACTTGGAGAAGAGACGGCTGAGGGGGGATATGATAGAGGTCTTTAAAATCATGAGAGGTCTAGAATGGGTAAATGTGAATCGGTTATTTACTCTTTCGGATAATAGGAGGACTAGGGGGCACTCCATGAAGTTAGCATGTAGCACATTTAAAACTAATCGTAGAAAATTTTTTTTTTCACTCAACGCACAATTAAACTCTGGAATTTGTTGCCAAAGGTTATGGTTAATGCAGTTAGTGTAGCTGGGTTTAAAAAAGGATTGGATAAGTTCTTGGTGGAGAAATCCATTACTTGCTATTAATCAAGCTGACTTAGAAAATAGCCACTGCTATTACTGGCATCAGTAGCGTGGGATATACTTAGATTTTTGGTTCTTGCCAGGTATTTGTAACCTGGATTGGCCACTGTTGGAAACAGGATGCTGTGCTTGATGGACCCTTGGTCTGACCCAGTATGGCAATTTCTTATGTCTTATATTCTTAGTACATACGCTTCTAATTTTCTATTATGGTCAATATTTATACCTCTGTAGGCCATCCTTAAGTTGTAATATTTCAGGATTTGCTTGTCTGTTAAGAAAATAAAATATCATCAGAAAGCTAGGCTATACCTTTCTAATAATGGATGCTAACACAAATGCTGGTGTTAGAAACAAGCTCAGAAAAATTGTCACATTAAAAACCCATGGCAGTTTCAGAAAACGTAGGTGCTGAAGCATAGGTCAAAACGGGGTTGTTTGTTTTTCCTGTGGAACGCCAGTTCACCTGTCTCTTGTAAAGGATCCCAACTGATCCTGTTGCACTGAAATGTAATATATACTTATTTTTAAATATTATGTTAATAATAAGCTGGATTCCTCTATTAAACTTTCTAACATTGTATTTCTGCTCTCTCTAGACTCCTACGAACTCAGTCTCTGGAGTGGTATTATAATAATGTGAAAAGCCGCTTCAAGAGATTCGGCAGTGCCAAGGTCCTGAAGAATTTGTACAGAAAGCATAGACTACAAAGCGGAGCTTGCGCAGACATAATAGGTACTGTTCTTTTTAAACTGCAGGCATAATTTTGCATGTTATTGTTCTGCCATTGCTGAACAAAACTTGTAGGATTTTGAATGTTTATATTTCGTTTCTATGAAGCCATTTCAAAGCTCAAAAGTAAAGATAGCAAACATATTAGACTGAAAAATTATAAAATCAGTTCTGCATGATGTCTTTATATTGAACAGGGCTCTGAGGGGGGAACACAGTTCCTTGTTAAAAAAAAAATAGCATTTCCCTTCTTAACCTCACTTGTATTACCTCAAAGCAATGGGCAAAACTATCTGCTTACTGCTTCTACATTTAATGAAACCAATGGAAGTTAGCCAACATCACAACATTTGAGATCATCATGAATTTCAACTTCTTATCAGAGCTGTAAAAAAAAAAAAGTTTATTTTAGAGCTGCAACAAGGCTCCCAAATCTGTTATCAGAGATTGCTACTGAGTAGGATCCTAGCACACTTCCCCAGAAAATCCCTGCACTAATTACATGTTCTAGGCTCTCCTTTCCCCCTTCACCCCAGAGGTCATTCATGGTCCAACCAACCCCCACCTCTCTCAACAGAAAAGGAAACAATTACCTTTTACTAGCAGCTTAACTTCTCAAAAAAACCTCATTGGACCTTACTTGCCCTGTCAACTATCATCCCATCTCCCTTCTTCCATTTACATCTAAACTTCTTCAATCTGCTGTTTACCTTTTGTTACCTTGAATCCCAAGCCATTCGCAATCTCCTCCAATCTGGCTTTCGCCCTTTACATGTCATTGAGACACTTGTCAAAATTGCCATTGACCTCCTCATGGCCAAGACCAAGTGCCAGTACACATTCCTCCTTTTTCTTGACATATCTACTCCTTTTGACACTGTTAATCACCATCTTGTCTTTATTACTCTCTATTCTCAGATTCAGGGACTGCATTTTATCTTGTTTCTTCTCTTATCTCTCTTATTGCACCTGTAAGAGGAACCCCAATTTGCCTCTTACTAGTGTAGGATCAGTTGTCTCAAAAGATCATGGCCCGTATTTATGATGTCAAAGTAGGCTAGGAATGTTTAAATAAGCTTGACAGCCCCTGTAGGAGGCTTAACAATACTCCTGTGCCCACTTGTGTGTGGAGGAAGTCTAAAGGAATAAGTCTGCACTCCATAGTCTGAAGAGTACCACCTCTTCACAGAGTGGTATTGGTGGGTCTTTTCCCTCCACAGGGAATGGACCAGTTGAATGCCTTTTGCAACAGAGAGGTGCTATGCCAAGAAGAAGAAGTGTTCCAGTCCAAGAAAGTGGCTGGGGCCCAAGGTCAGAGTGGCTCAGACTTTCAAAGGAAAAAAGAAGTGTCTTGGGATCTTGGAGAGACACATATAATGTTCTTTATCATCCTTCTAGCCTAGTCCAGACAAGTGGGATGTACTCTGCCTCCTAGCTGATATAGAAAGAGGACATGTCTTTTTCTCCATGACATCATCACTGGATAAAGGAAGGTCAAGTGTGGGCCTTTGTTGGTGGCCTCTGTCTCCAGCAGATGGTGGACACATATAGATTGATGCAACAAGATTGAAGGCTCCCGGGGTCTTTGGCCCATACCTCAGCAGGATTGAGCAGAGACTGGATGGCTGCTTGGGCAGCTTTACCTTCAAAGAGAGCATTATCTTTGAGCAGCTATTCCTCCCAGGGCCTTTTATTTTTCCTTGGTAGAGTAGGCCTCATGGCTGATCTCAGATTTCTTAGTGGTTCTGGTTGATCACACCTTGTAGAGCGATCAAGGCTCCAAGGCATTTTGACCTGGTTGAGCCCATTTGGGGGAGTCCCTCAAAGAACTTCAGGCAGTTCTCCTCCCACATTCTCTCTCCTTCTCTTCCTCCCCTCCCCTTCATTTGTTTGTGTCAAAGCCCTCCATAAAGTTTAATTTTAAAAAAAGAGACAGTTGAATTACTGAGAGCAGCAGTTCACGGACAGAGAATTTGTGCAGCATCTGAGGGATCCAGCCGCTTCTGAAGGAGTAAGTACTGCTGAGCGACCCCCTCTAGGCTCGACTCAGTTTTCTCCCACAGCCTCTGTTCTCAATCTGCTTCTGACTGTAATCCCCTCTTGGTTTTAGAATCCAGAGATTACAGCAGTCTCAGGGCCTTTCTCACCATCCTTTCACTCATGCATGCAGACTTCCAACCCTGGGTGCCAGGGTTCCACTGAGAAGGGAGCAGGATCTGAGCCTCTGGGGCTCGTGGTTTTATGGCTGGGTGTCTCACACAGTCTCTCACTCCTCACTCTAAATGCCCACAGGGGAACTCAGGTAGTCTTCTTTCAAACAATTCTCAAGTGGGAGGGAATAAAACCACACAACAGAGTGGGAATGATGTTCAAATGGGAAAAGCTTTAGTGAAAATTTTTCAAAAATTATCCACGCAAGGATGGCGAAAAATCATCATCTTGAACAAAAGAACGATAACTACCAGTTTTACTGTCTCTTTATCCATCTCCCAGTTTCAATCCGTGTCCTTTTCTCCAGTGATTAGAAAGAGAAAAATAGCGCATCAAAAGATGGGGGTAGGAAGGTGAAGATCAAAACAATTCCTCCCCTTAAAATAGGAAAAAAACAACATTAACTTGTGTTTGGCCCAATAATTCTTCTGAACACTGAAAGCCCACTTAACTGCTAGATAGACAGGCAGTCTCAATCCTGCTCTTTCCAGGAAAGGAGGCTTCCTTTCAAGACTGGGCAGGTCACAAAATAACAGGCCCAAAAGGCAAAGGGCCTGGAAGGCAAAAATATCTCTCCTTAACTTCTCTCTCTGTCTCTCCATGCAGGGATCATCCCTTCTGGTCTGCGGGGGTAGAAAAGATAGGATTTCTCCCTGCTATTTCTATTTGCAAGCTGTGGGGCCTACTGGAGTCACCAGCACAAACAAAAAAGCCCAACCTTCTCCAAACCAATACTATAGCCAAACACAATTTGAGCAAACACTCCTAGCAGATGAGAAATGTTTGGTAAGGATGCAAAGCTACTGTTATAGGACTGAAAGATATTAGCTCACCACCAGAATGAACTGTGACCAGAGCTCTGTTGCCTGCGGAGCCCACTGCATTTCTAAAGTGGCTGGCTCATACTGCACCACATGTGACACCAATACAAGATCTTCTCCAGCAGATTTAATAGTGGGCTTCAAGCCCTTAAGCTCCACTGTTTCCTTGGGTCAGGCGGAGCAGGAAGACATGGGGACAGGTGCTTGTACCGCCATAGCAGGAGATGTCGGCTTCCACATTGTCAGCCATATTCAGCCTCACCCTCCAAGGTTTCTGCCTCAGAGGTACAGGAACGTCTAGCCATTTCCCCTGAGTGGGATGGCTCCCAAATGTTCCCCACAGATGTTGATACTTCCCCCAGTGTATATTTTCCCCAGAATATGTGATTATTATGCACTAGGCTTTCTGCGCTATGCAGAGGCCTGGTGGGAATAGTTTATCTCTGGTCTCAGGCCTTGAAATGGGTTCCATCCCTGCTGACCATCAGGATTCCTCCTCTCTAAGGTGGCCAAGGGTGGCTCTAGGTACCTTGGATTTCTCAGCTCCCACCGGCAACTCTGAATTCCCTAGAGGATCAGGCATGGAAAACAGTCAGATAATTAATTGGACTCCCTGGAGAAAGGGGAATGTTCTTCCAAAGATGAGGGCTCCTCAATCGTTAGACTCTTCTGTAAGATAGGGTTGTCCATTCTCATTACTCAAGTTATTTCCTCACTTAAAATGTCAGACTGTAAGGTAGAAGAGCAATCTAACAAGGAAGATCTGATTTTGATAGAATTTGAAGGCCTCCAAAGGCCTTTCCTCTCCATAAAGTCTTGAAATGCATGTTGTTGGCAGCATGGAAATCCCCTTCCCCCTTTTCCATATTTTTCTCCATATATATTCCATATATTTCAGATAGATAATACCATCATCTCCCTGACCCCCTCTTGAGTGCATTTTTTACTCTCCTTTTCTGCACACATTCAAAGCATTGCTAAAACTTTAATTTCTTTCTCTGTGAGATCACTAAAATTCAACCCTTTCTTTCTCAACCCACTGCTAAGATCATTATTTGTGTTCTCATCTCCTCCTGCTTTTGCTTCTGCAGTCTCCTCCTAGTGGTCTGCCACTGACTGTCTTGATCTGCCCCAGTCTATTCAAATTAATCTGTGCAACTTATCTTCTCCTCCAGCTTTGTTCTGTTCATTTTATCCCTCTTCTCATGGCACTACATTGTCTCCCTATCTGCTTTTGCATTCAGTTCTCACCTACAAGCACATTCACTTTTGTGTTTCTTCGCAACCTTTTCTCTCTTATACTTATGTCCCCCTACACCTCTCCCTGTGATTGACATTCATTGGGCAAACTGTTTTTGTCTATGCCCATCTCCTACACTGATAACTCTAGACTCTACACTTTGGGGGTAATTTTATAACTGCCCTCATTGATGCAAACTCAGCAGCAAATGTTTATCCACAGACTTTGAACAAATTTCCAAAGGGACAGCATGCGCATATTTTTGCTTTGAAAACTATCCCACACACATTTACTCCTTCTGTTTTGTATGGGTCATCTTTTCTGAGAAAAGCATGCCCCGTAACTGCAAACCCCTCTCCAACCTTGCTCAGAGGAATGCCTCTCTCTTCTTAAGCTTTTGCTATGATTATTTCCTCTGGAAGAATAACCTGCACAGATTGTGCCTTGCTTTCTCCTTGTATTATTTTTAAATCGGGAGCTATGAAGGTAGGTTTGAATAATCAAACCTATACACATATTTCTCTTCAGCCCCTCCCCACATCCCAGACTGCTTTTTCACTCTGCATGTAAAAGTATGCACCTTGTTGAATAATGCACATGCTTTTATCAGCTGACAGGTTTGGTAATATCCAAAGACCCCACTTCTGTGGGTAAAAGGCATTTTTACCCATGGAAAGGCCTTTGAATATTGCCATCTTCGTGATTATTAAAAACTTGTCTTATCCGTGTGTCTCAACCAGATTGTAAACTCTATGGAGCTGGAACAGTCTCTTGTGTGTGCCTGTACAGTGCTGCATATACTTAGTGGCACTATAAAAGTGTTAAATCGTATTAGCAGTAGTAATACATATCAGTTATACTTACAGGAAGAGTAATCTGCAATAACTTGTGACAGGGCCTCATTTCCACTTACTGTCCTTTTCAACACTTAAGCAGGGGACCATTGTGTCTACCTCACAATTCTGCTATTTGTTATCTGTAATGTTATAGCTAAGAGTTAAATGATGTAAAACACAGCAGGCTAGCACAGTCTCTGCAACTTTCACACACCTCCAGATTTATCCAGCGTTTTAAGAATTCAGATGCCCACTTCATGGCAGAGCAAATGGAAATGTGTGCCTCATTATTTCTTCGTTCTGCTGAAGCCCTAAGATGCTGGTTCCCATATTTCATGACACACTGAATGGATTTTCTTAGAAATTGTAGAATAAAAGATGTTCAATTAAATAAATACTTAAATGAATTGATAAATAAATGAGAAACCAGCAGATATACAAGTCAATAGTAGTTACAGTAAGGAGTTCAGCTTACAGATATGAGACTTAGGTTTGTCTGTGTCCCATGGCACCAAACAATACTGACAAACTTACAAGAATAACTGTGTGTCCCTTATGGTAAGGGACATAGGGGCCAACATGCTGTTTAAGGCATGTAGTCCTAGCACAATAAAATTCTTTTGGAATGTAAGCAATATGGTGTACACAGCTAGCAGCCGTCTGTGTCTGATTTTAGCCACTTCAACTAGCTGGAAGGTTGAGATGTGACACAGGGTGTAGCAGACTTCATAGCAGGACTCATCGAACCTAGCTACTACATTCAGAATTTTCAAGTTATTATTATATACAACCTGCACATTTAGGAAATGGAAGTAAGTTTACATGGTTAAGTCTGGTCATGGTCCAGAGCAGGTCTAAATTTATTCAAGTACCTTGACCTGGATAATTTTAAACCTTATCAGCTATGTTAAACATATGGGGTAGATATTCAGACATAACCGGTTAAGTAAGTTAGTCAGATAAAGCTTATCCGGCTATGCAGCAGCATGGACAACTATACTGCTGAATATTCCCAAAAAAATTGCTAGTTAGCCAATTAAATATTATCTGGCTAACTTTAGACCTGCTATTGAGCAGGTCTAACTTATCCAATTAACTTAACCGAGTAAGTTTGAATATCGCTATTTTTCCTTCTAACAGGGTCATTCATCAAAATGCGTTATGGCGTTAACGCCATAACGCGTGCAATAATAACAATAGTGCATGGCGCAAATGCAAATTTTGGGAAGGTGGAGGTTTAGGATTTAGAGGCCAGTTTTTCATGCAGAGGGAGACTTACGAACAGCACCGTAGATCTTGGTGAAGATTTGATGTCATTCGGAGTGAGGAAAATCTCACAAAGAAAAAATTTTGTACTATCTTATCTTGCCCTAGCTTGATGGTACCCTTTTATAGAGTCCATCAAACTAGGGTGAGAGAGTAGAAATGTCATCATTGTGAGACTTTCCTCACTCCAAATGACATCAAATCTTCACCAAGGTGTACTGTGCTGTTCGTACATCTCACAAGGACACCTGATTTCTCCCCCCCCCACAAAAAAAAAATTAACATAATGCTGAGGCATGAGGCCCAATCCCCTCCACAAACTTCCTGAATAATTCAAAGACGTCACAGGCCATATTATTTATTTATTTATTTATTTATTTGAAGAATTTTTTATACCGATATTAGTAGGGACATCATATCGGTTTACATCATAACTAAAGAGTGGAAAATACAATGAACAGGTACTGGGGAGAGGGCTCACAGAGGAACAAGTAAAAAGTAAAGCTTAGAGAAGAACAAAATGATGGGCTGTTCAAAGGACGATTAAAATAAAAGCGCAGTTCCTCCTGATCCACCCAAATCTCCATGTTTGAGCCAGAAGTTAGTAGAGCCGTACCACACTTCTGTCTGTACTCAATATTGCTCTGATAGCAACGCTGGTAGTGTACACACAATATGTTACCAATATTGTTGTCAAAGCAATGCTACACGTGACCAGGAGCCCGGTAAGACTGCCCCGCCCTCTTGGCTGAGCCTTGAGGGTTTAGGTGGTTCTGGGTGGATTGGGGGGGAGGGGATTTAGGGGTACAAGGGGGTCTGGAGCTGGGCCTTTCATTTTAATATCTGGGGAGGGGAGGGGGCTCAGGCTACTATGGTATGTGACTTGTTTCCAAGACAATTGGAGGGAAAAAAAACAATGAAGAAGTCAGCTTATAATTTTAAATGCAACATTTTTAGGGGGTTTGCCGAAAAGGCTATTTGTAAGTACAGTGACTCCAGGGATTCTAGTGCATTTCCTAGATGACAAAAAAAAGCACACACTTAGCCTGTGCATCAGAGCACATATCAAAACCCTTTAGTTTCACTTTAGTAATACTAATAATAGTTTGCTTTGTTGTATTCTCTGATTAGAAGGAAGTTTTATTGGCGAAAGCATAGAGAATGACGGAAGCCTATGTGGAAGTGACTCTACTTTCTACAGGCAAACAGAAGGTAATACCACATAATACTGACTGGATTGAAACAGGGTTGAGTACTACATGAGGGTCACAGTGAAGCACTTTTCTATGTGAATCAGATAGTCACAAGGACCAATAATTCTTTTAGCTAAATTCTTTAGTGAGTTGTCAGAGGTTATTCTACGGTTCACATGAGAAATTCCAGACTATCTCTCTTCTTCACATGGATTATTTTACTTGTAGTTCAGTATATTTTTTAAACTATCATGAACTCTCACATCCTCGGTCTCTGGCATGTGTCTTCTACATGAAACTTAGTTGCCACCTGCAGGGAATACCACTAGGAAATACTTCACTTGACTGAATGTTCTGTGACCACCCGAAACCTTTATGAGTTCAGTTCCCATGATATGTAAAATCTTCAGTATTCTGAAGCTCACTAGTGCCAGAATCAGAAGGATTCCGATTGTCATTAAAATTAGCCTTCAGAACCCCCAGTTGTTGTCGTCATCATCACTGTTCTGATTGCAGCGCTTCACTAATAGATGCGGGAAGTCATTTGTTCTTGTCCTGCAGCTATTTATTCTTAAAATAAACAAGTAAGAAAAGATTGCAGAGGCATGGTTTTGGGAATTATTGCCAACATTGATTTTTAGAATAGGTGTAATGTATAGCTGTGAGGAGGTTGGTGGTGGGGGGTGTTCGGGGACAATGGTGACTGTGGGTGGGGTATATGTGGGATTGTTGGGGAGGGATGTCTTTGTGTGTTCATGGATTGAGTGAGTGTGGGTGGTGGAAGTGTGTGTTTTGGGTTATGAGGGTGTGAATGTGGGAGGGGGGTATAGGGCTATGTTTAGTGTGGATGTGTGTGGGAAGCTATCCGCGGGGATGGATGAGAGAGGGTTTGTTTGTGTTCTTAGGTAGGTAGGAGTTGAGAGGGTGAAAGGAGTTTGTGGAAAGGTTGTGTATGTGTTTGCATCGGCAACAGAACGGGAGGAGAGGCCGCAAGGGCCATGCCCCCCCCCCAAAAAAAAAAAAAAAACATTTCCGCCAAAAACCTCATTGGTGGCAGGTGGGATGGCACATTATGGCCTTTTCACTGCCACCACAATCATCTCACCTTTCCTGCCTCTGGAGGATCATGGCCTTGCAGTGCCTCAGACCACTTCCTCCTTCTCGGCTACTAGCGCCTGAATGATATCATCAGGCACCAAAAGCTGAGAAGAAGGAAGCAGCCCATGTGGCAAGATTGCAATCCTCCAAAAATAAGCCCGGTTCCACTGCAGCTGAAAATGAGGTTCTGAGAGTGCTTTCCTGCATGTGTGTGTGTGTGAGAATGCCTACGTTTGTGTGGGTGTGTGTGTGCGGGTGTGTGTTTGTGTGCATGAGACACTGCCTGCCTGCCTGTATGTTTGTGTGTGCCTGCAATGTGTGTGTCTGAGAGTGAACCTTTGTGCCTGCCTGCATATGTCAGAGGTAGAGATGGCCTGGATTTCAGGTTCTGATGCAGGACCCAGGCCTGACGCTGCAGCCCATCTCGGGGGGTCAGGCCCAACCATCGGATCTCTTCTTGACGCATCTTCTTATTTGTTCTTGAAACAATACCATCCACTGGGGTTGCGCTGGAGTTAACTCTTGTGCATCCTCCCCAGCGAAGGGTGCCATTTTGATGTATGGTGCTGTGCACTGGGAAGGATGCACCAGAGTTCATTAACTCTGGCATGACCCCAGCGGATGGTGTCAGTTCAAGAACAAAGAAGAAAGAAGATACATTGAGAGGAGTTCTGTGCCTGGACCTGACCCCAAGCATCAGGACCCAGCCTCTGAGCTGGTTCCCAGTGTTGGGTCTGGGACCTGGGCTAAGGCACCAGTGTTGGAACGAGTCCTCTAAACTGGGCTGTAGGCTTGGGCCTGGGCATGGGTCCTGGGTTAGACTGATGACCAGACACCAGGACCTGGCCTCCTGTCCCCAGAGTCAGGGCCCGGCCTCCGGGCTAGGCTGCAGAGCCTTGGCCTAGCCTGTGGCCTAGGCATTGGGACCCTGGGCCTGAGCCTTGGCCTAGCCTGTGGCCTAGGCATTGGGACCCTGCCTCCTGGCTGGGCTCCGTCATCAGACCTAGGTCCAGGCCAAGGTCCCAGCATCATGACCCTGTCTCCGGTCCTGGCCCTGGCCTGGGCTGAGGTGTAGGCATTGGGACCCAGCCACCGCGTCGGGCACTGGCATCATATCTGGGCCTGGATTGATGCCCAGACATCAAGATCAGATCTGGCTGAAGCTACGGATACCTGATGGATCAGGTAATTGCGGAAAACGTTTTTGGGAGGCCCTGCCCTTTCTGAAGTCTTTATATTATAGAGATAATTCATCCAGGTTAAACTTAATATCTCTCACAATACTACCTGAACCATATGCCTTTCAAACAAATGTTGTTGCCTTACTTAAACTTTTTACCAACATATAAAATTATTGTGAGCATGGGTGGTAGTTTCATAGATTTTATTAGGCACTCTCCATGTTGCCTCCTTTAATTTAATCATTAACTACCCAAGAAACAAACCGGTAGCCGATCCAAGATGGCTGATAGCAATAAACACAAGGAGTTGGATCGGTAAATTAGGACTTTATTGAATCTTGCCCGACTCTGGCCGAGTTTCGCTCAACGAGCTGCCTCAGGGGCTTAAGAGCCACTTAAATTGGCACAGAAAAGCATGAATATCTCGTATGCCTCAGTTCCATAGTAAAGAAATATTCATCAGCAGAAACAAACTATTGAAGTGGTTATAAGACCGCCACTTTTTTTCACTCTATTGACAGCGGCTGGCTGGAGAAACTATGACGCATAACTCTGCCTGCTGCACTGAAAATAATGTAAAGGTTGTACCCCCACATCAGTCATATATGCGATTGTATGCCCCTGTTTAAAGATTTATGTGGGACGGACCAGCAGAGCTATAAAAGCCTGTATCATGGAACATCGATCAAGACTGAACACTGTCACAATAACAGCTCCAATAGTCCAACACTGTGTGGAAAAAAACCACACATTCGAACAACTAAGGTGGACAGTGATTGACAGCTTTGAAGATAAGAGAGTTAGTTTAACATTACTAAATCACTGGGAACAAGCATGGATTTTTAAATTACGTACCGAGCAGCCCTCTGGACTTAACAAACAACTGGATTGGATGTCTTTAGTATAGAGCCCTCTGATTGGTAGTACTGGTATCCTATGGGTCCTTTTTAAAGGAAACAGGAAGCGTTTAATGGAAGAGAGCCGTCTGTCAGCGTCGGGTGGAGGCTCCTTGTGAGCACCGTCTAAGGAGATACAGCAATCTCAGTTGCAAGACAGCGTTTTAAACAAAAGAAGAAAAAGATTTCCTGAGGAAGGCATTTCATTAAGAGGTGTGCACACACGTGAAAATATAATTTTTAAAAAAAGAAAAAAGGAAAAATAAGTCACAAGTTATAAGTAATGGACAAATGTTGGTGCCAAACTTGAAATTGTAAAAGATTTGTTTGAATAAAAAATGGAGGTTGGAGGATAGTTAATGATTAAATTAAAAGAGACTTTCTCAAGTCTTGGCATTGGCCCAGGCTAGGCTGAGAACCTGGCATCATGCTGTTGTCTAGGCCATGACCCTTGCTTTTGGTCTTGGCCTATGCCTAGGCAAGGCCCCGGCTTTGGGTCTAAGCCTAGGCCTAGGTTGATACCTCTGCCTCACACTTGGGCCTATGTCTTGGCCCCTGCTTTTGGCCTGGCCTGTGCCCTAGGCGAGACCTCAGTTTTGGACTTAGGCATAGGCCCAACCAGAGGTTTTAACCAAATTAAACAAATATGATTTTTTTTTTATTTGGAGGGGGCCCTCAATTTATTTTGGGACCCCTGAATGAAACAAATGGACCCTTATTCATTGTGTTTTGCAAATTCAGTTAAAATGAATGCACATCCTTAGTGAGAGAGTGCCGGCCTGCGTGTGTTTTCCTGCCTGTGTGTAAGAGTGACTTCCTGCCTTCCTGCGTGTGTGTGTTTGTGTGAGAGAGACATTGTCTGCTTTTGTGTTTGTGTATGTGAGACAGTGCCTAACTGTATATGTGTATAAGAGAGTGCCTGCCTGTATGTGTGTATGTGCCTGCCCATGTGTATGTGTATGCGAGAGAGAGATTGCCTACCTGCATGTGTGTGCCTGCCTGCCTGTGTGTATGTATAAGCTTGTGTGTATGTGTAAGAGTGACTTCCTGCCTGCATGTGTATGTGTTTGAGACAGTGCCTGCCTGTGTGTATGTGTATGTGAGACAGTGCCTGCCTGTGTGTGTGTATGTGTGTGTGAGAGACATTGCCTGCCTGCATGTGTGTGAGAGAGTGCCTTCTTGCCTGCCTGGGTGTGTGAGAGTGCCTGCCTGCATGTGTGCATAAGAGAGTGCCTTCCTGCCTACCTGCACGTGTGTGTGTATAAGAGAATGCCTGCCTGTCTGAGTATGTGTGTGTGTGTGTGTGTATGTGTGTGTGAGAGACATTGCCTGCCTGCATGTGTGTGAGAGAGTGCCTTCTTGCCTGCCTGGGTGTGTGAGAGTGCCTGCCTGCATGTGTGCATAAGAGAGTGCCATCCTGCCTACCTGCACGTGTGTGTGTATAAGAGAATGCCTGCCTGTCTGAGTATGTGTGTGTATGTGTGTGTGAGAGACATTGCCTGCCTGCATGTGTGTGAGAGAGTGCCTTCTTGCCTGCCTGGGTGTGTGAGAGTGCCTGCCTGCATGTGTGCATAAGAGAGTGCCATCCTGCCTACCTGCACGTGTGTGGGTATAAGAGAATGCCTGCCTGTCTGAGTATGTGTGTGTGTGTGTGTGTGTGTGCGTGTATGTGTGTGTGAGAGACATTGCCTGCCTGCATGTGTGTGAGAGAGTGCCTTCTTGCCTGCCTGCATGTGTGCATAAGAGAGTGCCATCCTGCCTACCTGCACGTGTGTGGGTATAAGAGAATGCCTGCCTGTCTGAGTATGTGTGTGCGTGTATGTGTGTGTGAGAGACATTGCCTGCCTGCATGTGTGTGAGAGAGTGCCTTCTTGCCTGCCTGGGTGTGTGAGAGTGCCTGCCTGCATGTGTGCATAAGAGAGTGCCTTCCTGTCTACCTGCACGTGTGTGTGTATAAGAGAATGCCTGCCTGTCTGAGTATGTGTGTGTGTGTGTGTGTGTATGTGTGTGTGAGAGACATTGCCTGCCTGCATGTGTGTGAGAGAGTGCCTTCTTGCCTGCCTGGGTGTGTGAGAGTGCCTGCCTGCATGTGTGCATAAGAGAGTGCCATCCTGCCTACCTGCACGTGTGTGTGTATAAGAGAATGCCTGCCTGTCTGAGTATGTGTGTGTATGTGTGTGTGAGAGACATTGCCTGCCTGCATGTGTGTGAGAGAGTGCCTTCTTGCCTGCCTGGGTGTGTGAGAGTGCCTGCCTGCATGTGTGCATAAGAGAGTGCCATCCTGCCTACCTGCACGTGTGTGGGTATAAGAGAATGCCTGCCTGTCTGAGTATGTGTGTGTGTGTGTGTGTGTGTGCGTGTATGTGTGTGTGAGAGACATTGCCTGCCTGCATGTGTGTGAGAGAGTGCCTTCTTGCCTGCCTGCATGTGTGCATAAGAGAGTGCCATCCTGCCTACCTGCACGTGTGTGGGTATAAGAGAATGCCTGCCTGTCTGAGTATGTGTGTGCGTGTATGTGTGTGTGAGAGACATTGCCTGCCTGCATGTGTGTGAGAGAGTGCCTTCTTGCCTGCCTGGGTGTGTGAGAGTGCCTGCCTGCATGTGTGCATAAGAGAGTGCCTTCCTGTCTACCTGCATATGTGTGTGTATGAGAGAATGCCTGCCTGTCTGAGTGTGTGAGTGCCTGCATGTAGGGAATGTCTGATAGAATAAAAATGTGTAAGTGTGAGAGAAAGAAAGGATAAAGTTTGTGTGGCTACCCTCCCTCTATTCCACAACATTCTCAGAGTGACTGGACATCAAAAGATTCCAGGTATGGAGAGTGGTAGTTTTTTTACTCTTTTTTTCATCTTTACTAGTTTTAATTTTTGGGTAAATTTGATGTGTCTCCTGTTTTGAAATATTTTATTGTTTTTTGGGGGGAAATATTAAAAGTTAGGTCAATTTTAATTAATTATTGGATGTTCTATTTGTTGGCTGTTCTGAAATATTTATTCTGTTTATTAAGATGGTTTTACTATTATAAATGGATGGAGATTGGGGCAGAGTTGGGGTTGGAGCTAGTTCAGAGCTTGCCCCCCCCCCCCCCCCAATCAAAAAGCGTTCCACTGCCCATGTGTGTATGGGAGTGGTGGGAATTGTTTATGTGGGGGAACGGCTGTATGTTTTTAGGAAGCAGATGTGGTTGTGAGGAAGTGTTTTTGTCAGTGTTTGTAGGTGGGTGTTGTATGTGTGTGAATGTGTGGAGGTTGTATATAAGTTGGATGTGTGTAGGGGGATTGTGGGCATGGGGGTGCACTCAGAGATATGAGTGTGTGTGAATGTGTAGGCAGATTGGGTGTTTGTAGGTGTGTTGGGGGATGATATGTGTGTTTGGTAGGTTTGTGTGAGGGAGGGATAATGTGTGGCAGGATTGCTTCTGTAAGCGGACTTGTGGGGTATGGTTGTGTGTGTGTGTGTACGAGGGTGTGAGGGTGGTGAATTGAGAAGCATTGTCATTTATTTTCCCTGTCTCTGTCTGTGCTGCTTTATGACAAAGGTCCGGAAGGGTAGGAGGGCAGTTTGGAATGGAGCACGAGTCAGCATTCTAACAAAACAACTTTGAACAGTTTCTAATAAAAAGCAATGAGGATGGTTTTTTGGAGGCTAAGCTCTCCAAAAATGCTTATCTGAATTTTCTGATTTTCAAACTCGTCCAAGTTATTCATGTTTCCTTCTTGCATGCCAAATTTGGTGAATTTCCATTTCTTTTTTGGAGCGTTATTCTGCCTTCTGTCTGTTGGAAATTATGAAAAGATTTGTAAATTACCTGTAATTCAAGGTAAGGGATTTTGTGCTTTCAGTGATGATGCCTCCTGGTACTTGTGATTGCCGTGTTGCTCTAGGTTGGATTTACGGACCAGCTCAATTTTTCTTGGCAGTTCTTTCACTCAAAAACAAAACTAAGTACGCTGAACAACCCACAATTCCTCTATCAGAAACTAAAACAAGTGGTTCTGTTTCTGGATTTTGCAATATCAAAACCCTACTCTTTTCGTCAAACACAGAAGTCTTTTAGAGACGTAAGAGATGTCATATAAGCAGTGATATCATCTCCCCATACATTAGCATCATTCACAGGGTATAATAATGCTTCAAGAGCTCTTTCTTTGAATGTTGGATAAACTACAAATGTTTTGGTTTTCTATAAATTGTATTTTCTTAAAAAGCCTGAAAAAAATTATGTGAAAAACTCCTTTTGACAAAAATTAATTGCAACGATTTTGGAAAAAACTTCCCAATCACTTTGAAAGAGGCCCTTAAATTGAGTTCACATCTTGGAGTGTGGCCCTGGAATGTGTTATGAAAGGGGATACCCAAGATTTCGTTTTGGGGAAATTGGAAATTATTATGTGTGTAATTCCAGTGAACTTCCACTAGATCACATTGGGAATGGTTTATGGAATCTGCTCTATGTTATTTAATGGTCAAGTTTCTAGATGGAGTTATTATTGGGTTCTAATGGCTGTGGTTGCTTTAAGAGAATTAGCAAGAAGAAGATCCTCTAGGGCAGTGATTCTCAACCGGTGTGTCACCAAGCATGGCAGGTGTGTCACCTGCTACTGGTCTCCTGCTGCTCTTCCCTCCTCTTCCTTCACCAAGCGAGAGATGGATAATCTTCCACTGCTGCCGTTGCCGCCCGGGCTATCAGCACGTTCAAGCAGTTGCCAGTGGAGGCTGGCAACTGCAGCTGGGCCTTTTCTTCTTCCCGCACCTGCCCCCCTGGCCTGAACAGGAAGTGATGTGCAGTGGGGTGCGTGGGAAGAAGAAAGAGCCATGCTGCATGGAAAAGTAGCGGCGGTAGCATCGGCCCAGAGCAGTAGCGTGGGCCCGGAGCAAAATCAGAAGCAGCCGGCAATCGGTAAAGGAGACAGCAGAATTAGCCTCCCGTGGCCGATGGGATTCTTCTTTCTTGGCCTGTGGGGGCTAGAGGAGGAGGCTGCTACAGCTACCATTTGTGCTCGGGGGGGGGGGGGGGGGGGGCAGGAAGTGAGTGAGAGAGAGACAGCCAGCCAGCCTGTCTGTAAGTGAGATCATGTATGTGTGATTGAGAGTGTGCATGTGTAATTGTGATTGAAAGCCTGTGTGTGAGAGCATTTGATTGAGATCATATGTAAAGTGTGAGAGAGAGCATGTGTGTAATTGAGAGAAACTGGTCAGAGAGGTGATGTGTGTGTATATAGCAGAGACAATGGAAGTGACTGGTCAGGGAATTGTCTGGAGTGTGTGTGTGTGAGAGAGAAAGTGATTATGGGAATGAGAAGCCTGTGCTTGTGGAGAGAGCTATCATTGGCGTGAGAAATCTGGGTGTGTGTGAGACACAGCATGGGAGTGAGAAGCCTGTATATGTAAGACAGAACATGGAAGTGGGAAGCCTGTGTTTGTGTGTGTGTGTGCATGAAAGAGAGAGACTGTTCGGGAAGGTGACTGGTGTGTGTAAGAGAAAGACTGGTCAGGAGATGATTGGTGTATGAGAGACAGAAACTGGTCATGGGGGTGCAACTGGTATGTGTGTGTGTGAGAGACAGAGAGACTGGTCGAGGGCACTAAGGAAGAGGACCATGAGTACAGAGCTTCAGCCACTACTGCTTCTGGTGTGTGCTACTGGCCTGCATGGAAGAGGAGTAGGAGAGCAGCTGTTGGGGTTAGTAAAGGTGGCTTTTTAAGTTTATTTTTCTTGATTGACTGCCATTTTAATTACTGAATATTATGTGATGTGTCTGCTGTTTTGAAATATTTTATTGGTGTTTGGAGAATTTTAAATAATTTTTATGAGTTTTTAATTGTTGAATATTCTGTTCATAATTGTTGTGAAACATTTATTCTGCTTATTAGTATAGTTATACAATTATTTCTGCGTTGGGATCTATAGCTGCTTGGCTAGTTCTGTTTTCCTAATAGGAGGTGTATTGGTGTTTTGGGCCTGATTTAATATTTGTAGTGTTTCCTTTTCATAGGCAGGGTTGTTACTGTTTGAGTGCATTCCATAATACAGGTGTAACTGTGTGCAGATTAGTTTATGTGCATTACTGCAGATCCTGGGAGTATGTTAGGTCGGTTCTGTGTATGTGACCGAAGTTAAGTATATTACTAGCATGTAAGCGTTTGTATCAGCCTTATTTGTTGTGTTTTCTCAAGAGGACATGCATTGGTGATAAATTGCTGTCTTTTCATAAGTAGGGCTATAGAGCCTGGTAGTAGGAGTTTGAGTTGCTGTTACTGAGATGACACTAGAATCAGAATATCTTTTTTGTGAGTTGTACAGGGAATGTCATAATTCTGCTTTACATCCATAATTGTGGGTCAGGGGGGTTCCTGTGGATGCAAACTGTACTTTTACATTTAGCCCTATGATGGTCATGTGTTCAGTGTGTCACGCATGTGAGAACCATCTGTCAGGTGTGTCCCGACAGAAAAAAGGTTCAGAACCACTGCTCTAGGGGGAGTGTTTATGAGACTGTATAATACTGTTTCAGAGTTTGGCAAGAGGAGACCCCGAGATGGATTAGGAGACTGAAGAGAGTTGTCAGTGAGGCTGGTGAGCCCGAGGATTCCTCCTTCAGGAGAAGGCCTTGCAGGTGCTTTCCCCCTCAAAGGGACATGTACAAGGCTTAAGAGGTGTTTTCCTCTCATGAGGAAACATCCAAATGACCAGCCTGGATCTCAGAAGAGGAACAGAAGAAGTATTTGGCCACACAGCCGGTGGAAGACCAATGGAAGTAGAAGCACTAAGAGCAGTACACCAGGGTTGCTGGGGAAATCCTTGGATTCCTGCCTGGGATGCAGGAAAGGTGGTAGCCTATCACTCACGAGTGAGCACATAATGTCACAGACACTGAAGTTGAGCATTGAGAGGCAGTTGATGTACCCTGCTTGATGGGGGATGGGTGGCTGTTTCATAGTATAGGACTGAATACTGAAGAGAAGTGTGAATACCCATTTCTACAACAATAGGAGTGAGGAGTATGGTAAGAGCAATTTGAGTGACTGGAATAATTTTCCTGGATTATTGTGCAACTGTTTGATAACTGTTTCTTGAATATCTCTAAGGCTGTATCTTATTTATTTATTTATTTATTTAACATTTTTCTATACCGACCTTCATGAAAAGGATTCATATCAAACCGGTTTACATGGAACTTAGGGTCTAACTAAATAATAAATAACCAAATAATAAATAAATAACCAAATAACAAGTAGGCCAAAGCAAAGTTACATATAGCAAGGAGATTGAACTTGGGGGCTAGAGTATCCAGGAAGTAGAAAGACAGCGATAAAACTATAAGTTAAATACATATGAAGAATACTGGGCCTGGTGTGAGCGTCTCGTCAGTTGGGCTGAGTCTGGATTGACATTGTAGATATTAGGGGAAGGCTTGGAGGAAAAGCCAGGTCTTAAGTTTTCTTCGGAAGGTAAGAAGGCAGGGTTCCAGTCTAAGGTCTGTCAGCAGATTGTTCCAAATGACGGGGCCCGCGGTGGAGAATGCACGTTCTTTGGTTGAAGTTAGGTGGGTGGATTTAGTTGGTGGGACTTGTAGGGTACCTTTATATGCTTCTCTGATAGGTCTTGCGGATGAGTAGAGTTTGAGAGGGATCTGAAGGTCTAGTGGGAGTTGATTGTGGATGGTATTGTGGATTAGGGTGAGTGCTTTGTGCAGGATTCTGTATTTTATCGGCAGCCAGTGCAGGTTTTGGAGTATGGGGGTGATATGAGCACATCGGTTGGTGTTGGTTAAAATTCTGGCTGCTGCGTTCTGGAGCATCTGTAGTGGTTTGGTGGCGGAGATGGGGAGCCCCAAGAGTAAGGCGTTACAGTAGTCAGTTTTAGAGAAAAGCGTTGACTGGAGGATGGTTCTGAAGTCCTGGAAGTGAAGCAGGGGTTTGAGTCTTTTCAGAACTTAAAGCTTATAGAAACAGTCCTTAGTAATATTGTTGATTGATTTCTTTAAATTCAGATGATTATCTATGATGACTCCTAAGTCCCTTGCTTGAGTGATCTGGGAGTTGGGGAGTGTTTGATCAGTACTGGTTGAGTGGTCGGTGGTTATCAGTAGGATTTCTGTCTTGGCTGCATTGAGAACCAGGTTCAGGCTAGTGAGGAGGCGGTTAATGGACTTAAGGCAATTTTCCCAGTAGGTAAGCGTTTTAAGGAGGGATTCTTTTATGGGGATCAATATCTGAACGTCATCTGCATAGAGGTAGTGTATTAAATTTAGGTTTGTTAGCAGCTGACAGAGGGGCAGTAAGTAGATATTGAAGAGGGTAGGAGATAGTGAAGAGCCTTGTGGGACGCCTAGCGTTGATTTGAAATTTGGGGATTCTTTATTATTGATTCTAACCTTGAAGCTTCTGTTGTTGAGGAAGGAGTTGAACCATCTGAGTGCGAGTCCAGTTATTCCGATGTCTGAGAGGCGGTTTAGAAGGATGGCGTGGTTCACGGTGTCGAAAGTCACAGAGATGTCTAGGAGGATAAGTAGGTAAGAAAGCCCTTTGTCTAGGCCCATAAGGATGTGGTCTGATAGGGAGATGAGAAGGGTTTCTGTACTGGATGATTTACGGAAGCCGTACTGGGAAGGGTATAGGATTTTATGTTCCTCCAGGTAGTCTGAGAGTTGTGTGTTCACTACTTTCTCTGTAAGTTTCGCTAGGAAAGGGAGGTTGGATATAGGTCTGAAACTGGAGAGTTCTTTTGTGTCCAGGTTGGGTTTCTTCAAGAGGGGTTTGAGGGACGCCGTTTTTAGCTCATCCGGGTAGATTCCTTGGGTTAGGGAGCAGTTTATGATGTTAGCCAGAGATCTGGAGATAGTGCCCGGGATGAGGAGCAGAAGTTTAGTCGGGATGTGATCTGTCGGGCGGCTGGATGGTTTCAGTTTCTTGAGGGTGGATTCAGTCTCCAGGGGGGTAGTGGGCTCGAAGGAGTCAAGGGTGGCTCCAGGGTAAGGTGTAGTGTTGGAGTTTAGGGCAGGGGGTATTGAGTTGGTGGGGAGAAGTGCTAGTGTGTTTATAATTTTATCCTGAAAGAAGAGTGTTAGCTCATTTGCTTTGGATTGAGCCCGTCCATCTGGGATGGTAGGGGCAGAGGGTTTAGTGAGTTGGGATACATAGGAGAACAGGGCCCTGGCATCATATTGTATATCATGGATTCTGCTGGAATAAAATTCTTTTTTTATCTGTAAAAGAGAGATCTTGTAGAGATGGAAGGTGCGTTTATAATCGGATAGTGTTGTGATGTTGGGATTCTTACGCCATATGCCTTCTTTGTGTCTGAGGTCTTGTTTCATCCGTTTGAGTTCTGGAGAGAACCAGGGTTGTTTTGTTTTTTTGTGTCCAATTGATGATTTTCGTCGTTTTGGGGCATAGTTTATTGGCTAATGACTCCGTGATATTGCGCCAGGATAGGAGGGCTGA
Organism: Rhinatrema bivittatum; assembly: GCF_901001135.1. Taxonomy (NCBI): domain Eukaryota; kingdom Metazoa; phylum Chordata; class Amphibia; order Gymnophiona; family Rhinatrematidae; genus Rhinatrema; species Rhinatrema bivittatum. The sequence goes on from NC_042616.1 coordinate 297,921,287, forward strand.
GTTGGGGTTGGAGATATCCAGGTTAGGGAGTTCCTTGGATAGATATTCACTAAGAGTGTCAGAGGCACATGGTTTCCGGAAGTGGATGGTAGAGTGAGGTTGAAACTGAGAAGGGTTTGCTTAAGTCGTGAGGGTAGCTGATATCAGGGAATGGTCAGACCAGGGGACGGGAGTGCAGTCTGGGAAGTTATTGTATGATAGGTTTGAGTTTATGAAGATGAGGTCAAGCTTGTGTCCTGCTTTATGGGTGGGTTTATTGATAATTTGTTCAAAGCCCATAGCCCCGAGTGTGGTGAGGAAGGTTTCACAGTTGGGAGAGAGCGGCGAGGCGTCAACATGTAGATTGAAGTCCCCCAGTATCATGGCTGGTGAGACTGTGTTGATGTGTTTGGCAATGGTTTCTATGAGGGGGGAGGCATCAGAGTCTAGTAATCCTGGTGGAGCATATACTAGAAGAATTTGAATATGTTTTGACTTGAACAGACCAAGTTCCAGTTTTTTAGAGGAAGTCTTGATTGGTTGCTGGTTGAGATTGAGTTCTTTTTTGGAGGCTAGGAGCAGCCCGCCTCCTCTTTTTTTGTGTCTTGGGATTGAGAAAAAGTCGTAGAGGTGTATCGGTAGTTGGTTTATCAGGGGAGTGTCAGCACTTTTTAACCAGGTTTCTGTGATGGCACAGACATCCGGTTTGGAATCCAGCAGATATTCGTTAAGGATGTGGGTTTTCTTTGTAAGGGACTGAGTGATGAAGAGGGTTAGAGTGAATAAAGTGAGTCCTAATAGCTGGCTGAGGGGTGAAATCATGATTGGGATGAGCGATCTCTTGGTGTGGTTCAGGGTTCATTGTAGAAGTCTTGAGTGGTGGGTGTGGTGATGATGAATGATAGGGATGGGGTAGGTTTGCATAGTGCCTTCTCTGATTGTGCAGCAAAAGGAGGGTTGTTGTGTGTATAAGCTGTAAATAGTGGTCTTTAAGTCTCATGTTTGAGTCGGTCTTAAATATGACTGTAGGTGATTGGATGAGAGAGTTGGGAATTGATTGTGAGTAGGGAGTTGTTTGAGAGAGTTGAATGAATTTTGTCTGATGTGGTTGATTGGAGTCTGAGCTGGTGCGGTGCAGGTGCTGAGACACTAGGAGCAGGTTGGGTATTGGGAGCTTGTCCTTATGATGAAGCGAGATTGAGCATATTGAGGGTTAGTTGAGAGAGTTGACTTTAAGTCGGTTTGGCTGTTGCTGACAAATGAGATGCCTGTATGTGCTGGCCATGGCTGGATGAGTTTTGGAAGGATGCTGGATGAATGCTAGATGTGGGTTGGTGATGGTAGATGCTGGTGGGTGCAGGATGGTGAGTGCTGGATGAGTGCTGGCGAGGTTGGTGGAAGCTGGCTGGCAGAAGATGGGAGGGTGTGGCAAGGACTGGAGGCCTGCTGGATTTGTGCTGGGTGATTGCAGGATGAGAGGTGGATGCGTGTTGATGGTCGTAGATGCTGGATGAATGCTGTCCGAGGTTGGAAGAGGAAGGATGAAAGATGGAGGCTGAAGAATGCTGGGTGGAGGTTCGGATGAATTAGTGTAAGGGAGTGGTGGCAGGCGTGAGGGCCTCTGTCCTGGAGGCTCACAAAGGGGCGCGCGATGCCCGGCGCCTCTGCAGATTTAAAGGTCCTCAGTCGGCTCCTGATAGGCCGGCTGAGGTAGTGGGGGGCGCGGCAGAAACTCACCGCTTGTTCCTGCCTTCTTGAATCGCCTCGGGAAATTTTCTTTGAATTTCTTTTAATTCGCTGCTCGATCGCTCTGCTCCGCGCGGCTCACCCTCAGGGTATCTAGGCTGTGAAAGCCTATGAGCTCTAAGTATCTCAGTAATCTTTTCTGTCCTTTACTATCCTGTAAATATTTGCTCTGCTGGTCACTTCAGAAATAAAAGCTTGTTTGAAATTATAATGTAGTATAAACCTTATTTAGGGTGTTTATTGACTATCAGCACCCCCACCATAGAGATAGTGAGGCAAGGGTCACAGAGTGTAGTTGTTGATTACTAGAATATTAACTGATGCTGTCCCTTGCTTAAATATTTATGATTGGCACATGTAATATTTGTAAAGTGAAGTTGATGAAATGTCCAGTTTTCTACAATGTTTGTATTCCATTTAAAGCTTTTAGATATGATTTCAGTTTTCACTTCAGTGTGGCTTTCTCTTCCCTTATGTAGAAAAGTGACTTGCAATATCAATTTTTGTCAGTGAATGAGCCTTGCTCTTCCACGTAATGTGGGACATGTATGATGGATGATTTGACAAAGAGGAATCAAGTGACAATATTTTCATTGAATGCGGTATCACATTGCTGGACTCCATTTATTTCATTCTGATTGCATTCTGTAGTATCTGCTTGGCTCTGGATTTGCAGCTGACCCCCCAAGGACTGGTAGAACATGTAAATATGCCAGCGAGTGTGTATCACTTTAAGTGCACTGTTACCTGTCAAGATTTCAATTCTTCTATCTGTACCCGGCTCCTTATATTTTAAGCTAGGTATCATGAGATCTTCATTCCACATCCAGGTAGTTCAAAAGAAAGGAATCAGTGAAGGTAAAGTTTTTAAAAAAAATCCTCTCTTGATACAGAACCATACCGGCTTGAATACCAGGCTGCAAAGGATACTGCTTCTTCTTAGTGAATGCATACTTGGTTAAACCAACCAACAGCAGAATCAGATTCAGTGTTAAAAATGCTTCCTTCCAGGTCACAATCTAACTCAGAGAAAGGGCAGTCTTTATAAATACAAGGTGCTGCAGTCCATGGCAGGCTTATCTACTCATTTTAGAATCAGACACAGAAAAGGAAGAACAGGTATTGTTGCAGCTGGATTCATGCTGCTTAAAACAGTCTTGCTATGCTAAAGGCAAAGAGGTTCAAATGGAATTTTTTTGACATAATTTAGTTTGGCCACTTTTCCCAGGTTGATACTCATCAGCTTGATGGTGTGCAGCCCTATTTAGATTTTGCCTCTACTAGCGAGCAGTGCATGATGACCTGGTATAAATGCTTTTTTTTTTTTCTGTATCGTTCCTTATCTGCTTCAGATATAACAAAGGTAATAGATATTTCAGTACTGTGTAATAATTATTTCCACTTTTTTTTTTTTTATTGATTTAAGCTGTGATTGTTGAGACCTTTGTATTTACCCTTGAGAGAAATTTCCCTTTCCTTCACCAGCACACTTCCAAGTCTAGATCTCTGAGTCACAAATCAATTATCTTGGGTTTTTTTTCATGCCTAGGGCACAGTATGATGGACACCCTTGCTGTGGCCTTGCGGGTTGCAGAAGAAGCAGTAGAAGAAGCCATTTCCAAGGCAGATGCTTGTAGCGACAGTCTGGTAAAACCTATTAACATTCAGTTAATTTTTTTGCACCAGTTTATTTTTTATACCTGTCAATATTTTAAATTTTAAAGCATTATATAAGGATATGGGATATTGGTGCTAATAGCTAGATATGTATTTTTTTGTGTGTGTTCATTCTGAGATCCATGAATTGATAAATAGTACAGTTTATGGGTACCGATATATAATAATTTAAAAAAAAAAAAGTTTTTCCTTTCAGAAATGCAAAGTAGAATTTCATGCCTGCTGAAGAATTAACTGATGTGATTATTCCACATACCCTAGATAGCTGATACTGTACCTTTCTCTTACCTTGTTAAAGCCAGGGAAAAGGGGTGTGTGTGTGTGTGTGTGTGTGTGTGTGTGTGTGTGTAGGGGGGGGAGGGGTTCTAATTTACTTACCAAACGTGGTATCTATCATAGTTCTGTCATTTTCCCCTGTCATTTCCCCTTCTTTCTTCCCATTTTGATTTGTTTTTATCTCCTAAATCAGGAGTGGGAAACCCCTTTCCTGGAGTGCCACAAACAAGCCTGGTTTTCAGGCTACCTGCAATGAATATGCACGAGATAGATTTGCATGCACTGCCTCCATTTTGTACAGATACCTCACGCATACTCGTTGTGATAGCCTGAAAACCAAACCTGTTTGTGGCACTCCAGAACTGGAGTTGCCGACCCCGTCCTAAGTCATGGTGGGTACCGTTTCAGGTAGAGCTTCTCTATTTCCCCCCCCCCCCCCCAAAGGAGTTTACAGTGATGCCAGGCTAACTCCATGACATCATTCAGTCATGATCCTGGAATGGTTTGATAATACTGAATTCCAATATATGCTGTAGGACAGAAAATGCCAGACAGCATTAGAATAAAAATTTGAAAAGCAGGATTAAGCTATTATCTCATGAGCACATGGAGTCATTGACAGTAGGAAGCAATGTAAAGGCACTTTGGACAATATCACATTTGTTTCCTAGCTTTTAGACTATTATAGCAAGTAGCCAAAACATTTTTTTTGTGCATCGTTGTCTGCTCCCAAACAGCTAGTTAGATTCCAGTGTTTCCCTTCCTCCCCTTGACATTCAGATAATGCTTCCTTTGTGACGGTGAATAATGGAAGCAATATTTCATAGGAAGAGGTGATTACTAGAATGTGGGATGGCCAGTCTCTTCTTCCAATTTCATGATTCCTTTTTATCGCTACAGGAAAATTATTACACTGCCTGAAATATCTAAAAAATAATGATTTGTGTCTTTTATGCTTTAGGGATTGTGAGACCAACCCTTTAAGGATTTTTCCTCAATTTATTTTGACTGGTGCAGAGAAAGATAGTTTTTCCCGTGGTATAAACTGATGATTGTGTTTTAGCCTTTTAGTAGTATTTTCAGGAGCCGCACTTTCTTGCTGCTCTGTTTCTTCAGCATCTAGAACTGTGCTGGTCTCTTGGACCCCACTGCAGACCTTATGCTTTCTTCCAATAACTCCTTAAACTGAACTGTGTAAAACACCTCTGAAATGGTCCCCATCAAGACGAGAAGGGAAAGACGCATTCCACCAATGCAGCAAGAGAGCTCCAGGCTCCACGAGAATGGGGACAGAGTTCTAGAGGAGGTGGTACCCTCTGTTGCATAGTCATCATCTGATCTTAATCCTGTCCCAGCCCATTCTTCTTCCTCTTGACAAAATCTCTTCAGAAGTGAATCAGAGTCAGGGACAGAAAAATCTCAGGCACCTGATCATCCAGGCAACAAATACTCAACTCCTGACACCTGCTGCTGTGACCCAGTGCAACCCATGCTGCAACTCAGTGGAGCTCATTCTGCACTGGAACATAGAAAGAAGTCACCACTGTGTGCTGAGTCCATCCCCACCTCTCTCCCTGCCTTTTACCCTCATTCTCCTGTCAACCTTTCACTTCTTCCTTCCTCCCTTCTTCCCGTCTTCCACCTTCCTGATCAAAGTGCCAGGAACCTATCCCAGCTGCTCTGAGCACCTCACTACCTCGCCTATTTTGCTGCTCCGGCACTCTGATAGGGATGAGCTAATACAGAGTAGAAATTACTCTCATGAGCTGTGAAAATACAAGAGAGCCAAATTAGGAGAGTACAAGGAGTGGAGCATATTTAGAGGCTATTTGTTGCATTCCGTGGCTCAGAGGGGCCTCCCGGGAGCTATGCTACTCATCCCAATGCTGCCATGCCTCCCATTGGATGCAAGGCCCACCGGCCCAGCGGGACAACCCTCTCAGACTTAAAGGGCCCGCAGCGGGAAAAACCCTGCTGCACCCTTAGAAAACATCACCCACCTGGGCCTATTTAAAAGCAGGCCACAAGCCCTTCAGATGCTGTAGCAACAGGTACTCCTATGAGTCTAGTTTATGCTTCATCTACCCAGCCTGTTCCTGCCTCATTCATCCAGCCTGACTGCCTCATCTGCCCAGCCTGACCTCATCTTGCCAGCCCAGCCTGTTCCTCTTCCTGTCCTGCCTTTCGCCTGCTTACCCCTTGGACTGATATCAGGTTTTGACCTTTGCCTGGATCTCCGTTTTTGCCTGTCTGCTGCCCACCTCAATTGTCTGGACTTCCGTTGTGCCTGTCTGCTGCCCATCTCGACCCTTGCCTGGCCCTGGACTCTGTTACTTTGCCTACATCCAGAGATCCTCTCTTTCCTACTGGCCCCGGCGCCCAAAGGCTCAGCCTGAGGGGATTGAGGGCTGGTAAAAGTGAAGCTTCTTCCTGCCTCCCCAGGGTGCGCCTGCTGGCAGTGAGAACCTGCGGGGCTCGTCCCTGCAGATAGTCAATCTCCCCTCAGCCTAAGGGTCCAACACTACTCCATCAGGAAGGAGAGGAACTAAAGATTAGGAGAAGAGATTAGGTGGAGGGAGAGGGAAGAGGCTGTAGAGCGAGGAAGGGAGGAAAGCAAAGAAAACCAAAAAGAGAAAAAATCATCCCAAAAAGAACTCCACCCCCCCATGCATACAATAAAAAGGTGATCAGATGACTATAATAGAATAATATTTCAATATTCAAATTTTAAGTAAGGAACTAATTATTAAACTAATCAAATATATGCCAGCTCCAAGTTCTTTTTAATGTGACTTTCATCATTGGGATATGCTTGTTGGTCAGCGCTGCGTACGTCTGGTAGCACTATAGAAATGTTAAGTGCTATATCCTGAATCACTGGTGCTGTAAATTCATCGTGTGTCTGCAGTTCTTATTAATATGCATCTTTTTTTTCAGGACAAGCAACATGAGGCAAGTTATTTACGAGAACATAAGGAAGAGCTGATTGAAGAGCTGGCCACCACAATAGTGCAGAAGGTACTGTATTGTATGTTATCCAAATTTTCTGTTGCCAAAATATGTTGAGGGTGCTGCTTTTTTTTTTTTTCTTTGTTCTGAACAGTAGAAGTGTTTGTTTGCTGCAAAATCACAAGTTCATAAATACAAACAGTAAAACAGAATCAGTTAACCACCAACAAACGTCATTGTAGTAGTTGCTCCAGGAAACGTTCCAGAATAATAGCGCAATATGTTTCCAGAGCAGTGCATATAAGTTTACCCTACAGGATCATAACAGTGCTTTTAAGTGTTAATGGTTTATAAGCTGAAGTGTGATCAAATCTATGTTGCTTGAAACTAGAGTGAAAAAAAGACAGCCAGCAAAAAGCACTGTGGGTAGGCCTGCTAGCATTTATTGGGACAAGCAATCCAAAGACAGGTTTGCATGCTTCCTTTTCCAAAGTACAGAACTGCAGTAGTTGTTCCGTCCATTAAAAAATGGAATTAGAGTTGAATCAATTAGTAGTTAAGCATTAAAAGTTCAGCGTCAGCAATTCTTGTAGAGTTCATTTCCAACATTCAGATCACAACACTAAATTTCCGGATATGGAATGTACTAAATGATCTTTCCCATTTTATGTCTATGAGAAAAATGTTTAGTACATTTGGCCCTTAGGGCCTTATTAAATAAAGATTTTTTTTTTCCATAGGCACAGAATGAGAAGTCCTTTTTGATTAAGGGTCTTAGATTCAAGACAAACAATTTACTGCTTTTGGTTATTCAGCTTCTTGTAGCTCTTGAACTTTCAACTCATATATTCAGTTTATGTAAATGTTACCAAACTAATTCCATGTTATCCTGACATGCTAGTGCAATCCTGGTTTTATTACAAGCTGTTTTTTTTTTTAATTATTGGGCTCAGCATATGTAGAAACATGACAGAAAAAGACTGTTTGGCCTGTCATATCTGCCCATTCACAAAATTGTTCATCTCTTCAATTCGTAATACTCCTTCAGACATCCACTGTGCTTTTCCCATGCTTTCTTGAATGCAGATACTGTCCTTGTCCCTACCACTTTCACGGGGAGGCTGTTCCATGCATCTGCCAACCATTCTATAAAGAAATACTTTCCTAGATTACTCCTGAGTCTACCTCCTTTCACTCTTATCCCATGATCCCTCATTCCAGAGTCTTCTTTCCGATGAAACAGCCCACCTCCTGTGCATTGATACCTTGAGATATTTAAATGTCTCCATCATATCTCCCCATCCCTCCTTTCCTCTAAGATATAAAGGCTTAGATCTTTAAGTCTGTCCCCTTATACTTTACAGTGAAGACCACTGATCATTTTAGTAGCCACCCTCTGGACCGTCTCCATCCTGTTTACATCCTTTTGAAGGTGCGGTCTCCAGAATTGTACACAGTATTCCAAGTGAGATCTCATCAAGGACCTATACAGGGGCAATATCACCTCCCTTTTTCTGCTGACCATTGGTTGCTCCCTATATAACCAAGCATCTTTCTGGCTTTTGCCATTGCTTAATCCATCTGTTTGGCCACTTTGAGATCATCAGATAAGATCATATGAGATCCTGCTTTGTTTTCTCCAGAGAAGAATTTCACCCCCTAGGCTCCACTGTTTCCTGGAAGTTGCAGCCCAAAATGCACAATGCTGCATTTTATAGCATTAAACTTTTGCTGCCAGACTCTAGACCATTCTTCGACCTTTGCTAGATCCTTTCTCATGTTTTCCACACCTTGCTGGGTGTCTACTCTGTCACAGGTTCTGGTGTCACCTGAAAAAAATATAAAAGATATCACTTATGTTGAAAAGAGCCAGTCCATGGCCGATCCCTGTTGCATAGTGCTTTCCTTGGAGTGAGCTTTCCTTGGAGTGAGCTCCTTTTACCACTAACCCTTTGTTACGTGCCACTCAACCAGTTTCTAATAGAGATGTGAATCGGAACCGGAATCTGATCGGTTCCGGTTCCGATTCAAATCTTAAAATTTTTATCGTCCGGCTCAATTTTTTTTTTGTTATCGGCTGCGCCCGATCCGATAACAAAAAAATTCTCCCCCACCCTCCCGAACCCCCCAAAAAATTTTAAAATTACCTGGTAGTCCAGTGGGGGCGCGGGGAGTGATCTCCCGCTCTGGCCATTGGCTGCGTTAATAAAAATGGTGCCGATGGCCCTTTGCCCTTACCATGTGACAGGGAATCCGTGCCATTGGCCGGCCCCTGTCACATGGTAAGGGCAAAGGGCCATTGACGCCATTTTTATTAGTGGCAGCCAAAATGGCGCCGATGGCCCGAGAGCGGGAGATCGCGCCGGGACCCCCCCGCTGGACCACCAGATAATTTAAAACATTTTGGGGTGGTTTGGGAGGGTAAAGGATTCATTTTAAAGGGTCGGGGTGGGTTTAGGGGTTGTTTTGGTGTGCCCTAGTTTCTAACCCAGTCAGACACTATAGGGTCCAAACCAAGAGCACATAGTTTATTTATGTCACTTTTGCAGAACTATTGTCAAAAGCCTTACTGAATCCAACTATATTACATCTACGCTTTCCCCCTGATCCAACACTCTGGCCCCAGTCAAAGAAATTGATCAGATTCATCTAACAAAAGCTACCTTTGGTTAAAAAAAAACATTCAGCCTCGGACCTTGGATTCCAGAAACTTCCCTTTCCTCTGTTTTTGCAGTGACACTATGGATTTAATCAATGCAGAGGTCAGACTGACCTGACCGGCCTGTAGTCCCCAGCCGCCCCGTCAGTTCCACTTTTGTGAAGAGGAGCAAAATCTGACTGTCTCCAGTCCTCTGGAACTATCCCAACTCTAAGCATTAAAAAGGTCAGTCAGCATAGCTGCCGGAACTTCTCTAAGTTCCCTCAAAACCCCTTGGATGTAACCCATCCTTGTAGCTTGTCCAGCCCCAGCTCTTTTTATACTTTTTTATCTAGCTCCTCACAAACGCAGTCATCTGAAAATAGTTTGAGATTTACTTCACTTCCAATACTATTTCTATCCATTTTCTATGGCACTTTCTCAGAAAACACCAATAGAAATATTTGTTAAGCAATTCCGGTTTTTCCTCATCAGCTTCTCCATTAAATCTTTATCCATTTCTTCTTTCTGTGAAGGAGGTCTATATATCTCACCAATATAAATGAATGTTCCATTCTTTCTTTTCAGATTATTGCAATGCAGAGTGCCTCTTCCTTACCTTGTAAACCTTGCAGCTCTGCTGCATTTATATTATCTATCTATCTATATATAATTGTCTCTCAGGCTCCTACACACAGGCAAGCACAGACACAGGCACAGGCAAGCACCCATACACATAAGCACATATAAAGATATACATTACATACACACACATAAACACATACACAGACACATTCACAATCACATACAAGCACACACATGTACATACACAGTCTCTCACATATTCATCCACACAAACACACAGGCAGCCACATTCAAACACAGGCTGCCAGAAACACATATTCACACACAAGCCCCCCCCCCCCCGTCTCCAAACACACAGGCACCACCAGATCCCCTTCTTCAGTCACTGCTGAATAGGGTCCGGGTGGCCCTCTCTTCCTTTTGTTGCCGTGAGATGGAAACGGCAGTGGACAACCTGCAGACCTCTGCAGAGTGAGACTAATATTCACATACCTAGGAAATGGAAAACCTGTCCAGCTAAAGTTAGCTGAGTAAGTTACCTTTGATATTCAAAGGGCAATATGTCCTCCTGGATATCCCTGATTAAAGTTATCCAGATAACTTTAGCTGGATAACTTTAAACCTGCTATTTTTAACTATCATCAGTTAGATGTAAAAGAGGTAATTTGCAAAGGAGTCACAAGTTTAAATGTAACATTCTACAGTAGCAATTTTCAAAAGCCATTTAGAGGTGTAAAGTGCACTTACACGTGTAAAACCCAGTTTTAAGCATGTAAATGCTTTTGAAAATTACCCCCCCAAAGTTACCCGGCTATGGTTGGCTGGATAACTTCAACCTTAACCATCAATGTTCAAAACAATAGAGCCAAATACATGACAAACTACAAGCTTGTAAAAAAACAAATAAGATCGCAGGTCTAGTGCCCTGTAACAGTCACCCCGCCCCCCCCAAGCTTTAAATATTCAATCCTGGGTGGCTGAGCTTGCAGCCTCCCCTCAAACCTCTTCCAGCTACCAAAAAATTTGAAAGAACCAGTGCCAGTCTCCAGCCCGCCCGGGGCCAGCTAAAGAGGCATGTGGGGCTCTGGGTGAAAAAAGTTGATGGTGGCCCCCTCCAACTGAACCTTGCTCCTCAGAGACAAAGGGTAAAGAAGTCAGACTGAGGGCAGGAAGGAATAAGGGCAAACACCTCACCCCCCCCCCCCCCCCAAGACTGACATGGGTAAATGATGGTGTGCATACTTTATTTCTCCCCCTGACCTCAGAACTCTCCCCATTCCCCATCTCCACTCTACTGCTGGCCTTGGAAACATAGAAATACACATTCTCTAGATGTAGAAGAAATACATCTATAGAATAAAAATACATATTTTTTTTTCATTTTCTATCAATCATGCATCCCTGGATCACACATCAGCAGTACTCAGGCAAAAAATCTCCAACTTAAATTTCAAATTTTATCTAAATAGAAGTAGAGCACAACCTTAGACTATGCATATCTTGGCTAGACATTAACTGTATCTGGCAATTTGGTTATGAGACATTACAAGAAAAACTCCTAAGGGCCCTATATGCAATAAAGAAAGCCCTGGCCAATTTTAGCCACCCAGCAAAACTATTTTTAAAAATCATTTGACAGTATTGCATCAACAATTTTACAAAATGGATACAAGAGCTTATCCATTTAACACCTCATAAATTACTCAAAATATTCCCACAGGTGTCAGTTAACTGTTGGAGACAGATACAGAATAAAGAAACCGTAAAGCATACATAGAAATGTACAAACAAAAACTGAACTGGAAATCACAACTAGCCAGATGCTGTTTGTAGTGCATCATTACTATTACTTATAAAGCATTAAATAATAAAAGCAAGAAATATAAATCATAATAGTAAAACCATACTAATAAATATAATAAATATTTCTAAACATCTGATGAATAATCCAATAATTAAAAAATGCTATAAATTTCCCTAAACATCATTAAAATATTTAAAAACAGCAGAAACATCAAATAACACCCAATAATTAAAACTAATAAGGATTCAAAAATCTGCTCTCCATACCTGTGATCTTTTGACTTCCAGACACCCTGAGATTGTGATGGATTGTGGGATGCATAAACTTTATCTTCTCTCTTTCACACACACACACACACTTATATGTATATTCACTCACACACTCCCTCTCTGTCACATGCACAGGCTCTCTCTCCCTTGTGCACACATACCCTCTCTTTCCCTCCACACACAAATTTACAGATGTTCATTCTCTCACAAACTCCTTTTCAAATACACACACCTATGCTCACACATACCCAGGCTCACCCATACACAGGCTCATGCATTTAAACATGCTCTCATACATACCCACACTATGTGTGCATGGGTGAGCTTACACACATGCATACAGGCTCATACACACAGATCTCACTCTCACACACACACACACACACACACACACACACAAACATATTCATTTTCTCATACACCCCCTCTCTCTCACATTCACAGTCCCTCTCTCTCTTGTACGCATACACAAACACATATGGTTTCTCTCTCACACACACATACACAGGCTCTCTCTCACACAAATACATAGGCTGTCACATACACGTCTCACTCTCAGGGCCCCCCACCCCCCGTCATCAAGCCATGGTAGATGGAATTTGCCACAGCTACATGGGGCCTTTCTTTGGCTGCGGTGGGATGGGGTCCATGGCGGTCACACCAGGCCTTTCTTTGGTTGCAGTGGGATGGGATCCACCGCACCTCTCTCCTGCCATAGTAGGATGGGATCTGCCTTTGCCCCACCACCATGGGATGGGTGATGCTGGTGGTGCCCAGGCCGCCCCTCAGTTCACGGCATCCTAGATAACTGCCCAGCTCACCCTACCCAAATTCCGGCTTTGTGACTGCCCTCCCACTCCCAAATTAAGAAACTTTTTTTTAAAAAGGTAGCCTTCAGGCCCCCATCCCAACCCTAACACTCCCACCCTCCTGGTACCTTTATGCACTAAAATCTTCAGCCTATGCTTCCAGGTTATTTCCCCAAGTGGCGGCAGAATCACCGGGCCTCAGTTGCAGAAGGTTGTTACCACGATCCAGGCTTGAAGATATTAGTGCTTGATGACATCAGGAGAGTGGGAGGGCTAGAGTTGTGGTGGAGGGGTGGGTGTGGAGGGGGAGGGAGGGGAGCCCTGGGGATTACCTTTTTAAAAAAATGTTCTTCACCCGGGAGCAGGTGGGCGGGAGTCTGGTTCTGCTTCTTTATATTTTTCAGGAGATGGGGAAGATTTTGGAGGGAGGCTGCAAGCTCAGCCACACAGGGTGGAATATCTGGAGCTCGGGAGGAGGATGACGGAGGGAATGTGATATGGCACTAGGCCCACAATTTTTTTTTTTTTTTAATATAAATTTGGCCGCCAGTTGGGGTTATAGTCACCCAGAAACTCATTTCTGGATAATTTTAGACCTGCTCTCAGGCATGCCTTGAGATAGTCGAATAACATGTATGCTAACTCTAAATATCAAAGCTAACTAGATAAGTTATTCAGCTAACTCAGCCCTGTCCCAGAATGCCCCCAACATGCCCCTTTCTTATTTGGCTAAATCTTAGCTGGATAATGGCTTATTTGGGCTAACGTTTAGCCATATAAGTAAGTGGAATGTTCAAAACTCTTATAACCACTGAAGGGTACTTAAAAAGGGTCATTTTCAAAGCCATTTCCTAGGGTAAAAAGGTGCTTTATCCAAGAAACGGGCTTTTGGAAAATTGCCTGCCCTATAAATGAGTAAAAGTATGGGTTTAAGCACAGACTTCTCCTACAGTAGTTGATGGGATTTGGAATTTAAATTTTCAAACGCGTGCTTGTTTTTTCACTCAGAAAAATTTGCCACACAAAATAGCAGGTGCAACTAACTGTGTGGGGGCAGTTTTCAAAGTGAAAATACATGCTTGCTTTTACTTTGAAAATGAATGCAAAGTCTGTGGATAAAAAATACCTGCAGACTTTGCAGATATGTGGCCAGGCTGAAAATGACCCCCCCCCCCTCCCCCACCCCTTCAACCAATACATATCCATCATAATTAGACAAGGAAAGGAAAGCATCACCCTCTTTCTACCTCATTTATCTAGGCTGCTGTTAATTGTGAGAAATCAGCATGGGAAGGGTTTATAATCTGCCAAGTGACCTAAGTAGCTGGTCCTCTCAGAACAATACTAAATTGTTCTGAGAGGATCAATTCTAAAGAAGCTCCACTGGCTCCCAGTCAAATCTCGAATCCTGTTTAAACTTCTATCAATCACCCACAAAGCCATATTCAACAACACTCCACTGGACCTCAGAATCCCTCTTCAGCTTCACACCTCTTCCCCACCGCTAAGATTAGCACAAAGAGGAACTCTACATGCACCTCCCATGAAAACATCTTTAAGTAAAAGAGCTCTATCCACAGCAGGCCCCAAACAGTGGAATCTGCTTCCTCCAGAGCTAAGGCTGATACATTGCCCCAACACGTTCAAAAAAAGACTCAAGACATGGCTATTCGGTCAAGCATTCCCTTAACTTACTTTAGTCTTCCACAGCTCCCATAGACTGCTTTCATACTGTTGACGTCCAGAACCTATGCTCATGTTTTTACTCATCAATAAGAAATTTCTCCCTCCTCCCCCCCTCCATGAACAACCTTCCTCCCCCCTCCCCCTCCCATTAGCAAACCTCCCTCCCCATGCGCTAGTTTCGCTCTAATAGTGCATACTGCTACTGTTCCTAGTTATGTTATGTTATATTATCCTAGTTGTTCACTCCCTTGTTCATTGTAAGACATATGTTGTCATTGTTTTCTACTTGTTATAATGTAAACCGGAGTGATAAGTAATTCTGTTACCTGAACTTCGGTATAAAAAAAAAAAGTTATAAATAAATAAATAAATAACAATACTAGTATGGATGCTAAAGCCATCATAATTCCATCTCTTTGAAAGCATTGAAAAAGGTCTTTGGAACAGGATTGTTGTCAGCTCTGTCCTGAGACTCTTTTCTACTTCAGTGGAATTGGACGGAGTAAAGGGGAAACAGCATGACACTGGTCAGCTCATATCATTTTCTATGGAAGAACAAGAAAGAACACCCTTTTTCTCCCATAGGAAAAACTGTGAGAGTGGTGCAGCCACCGGTTTGCCTTGGGGGCCTGCGCCCCTCACTTTTGGCTCAGGCCCACCCCCCTCACAGCAGGATCTAAGTTAGAGCTTGAAAGGTACAGGAGTTAGAGGACCTAGAGAAACTGGAATTGCTACCAGTCCATCATCTCCTGCATTTAGATGGAGGGTTAACTTAAAAGGGAGCTACTACTGCTCTTGGGCTAGACATGTAAAAGTTTGAGGCCACCAAAGTCTTTCTGTTTACTTTTGGCAGTTAATTATTCATCTACCCCCAACCCCAACCTTTTAAAGGTTCAGGAATGCCTGGGCTGGGTGGCAGCCTATTTAAATAATTGTTCTTCAGCTTGCTGAGAAATTAACCTTGTATTTACCACAGAGGTAGAGTAAGAAACAGCAGAGACAGAGCAGTGAGAGAGTGAAGAGACAGGAGATACGGAGTGTTTGCCAGAAATTGAAAGGGTTTTGTAGCCACTGCTGTGAAGACTCACAAAGGAATGGGTAAGGAATGGGGGCAAAACCTGGGACCCCCAAAACAATAATTTCTGGCTACATCCCTGTGAGATGTGTTATCTAAAGGGAGTCACCTGGACTTATTTCTACTCTAAACTGCAGCAAATCTGTTCAGATAAATACAAGCCACGTTGCTAGATGGGTACATAACCCTATAAGGGCTGAAGGCAGAGTGAAATCTGATAATAGCAAGCGATGTAGACTCTGGCTCTTTCACCCTTCAAGTATCTTGCTTTGGTATTTTCCAAATGTGGGAAGAAGAAAGGTAAGGGGATATGATAGACATTCAAATACTTGAAAAGTATAAATCAGGGAGACAAAAACATTTTTCAGAGGAAAGAATATTCTAGAAAAAGAGGTATGAGGCTTCAGGTAATTATACTCAGGAGCAATATCAGAAAATATTTCATTACGGAAAGGATGCATGTAATTGACTCCCAATGGAAGTGGTGGAGTAAAATTAGTAATAGAATTCAAAAAAGCATGGGATATGCACAGAAGATGCCTGGTGCCAGGGAAATAAGGGCAATGCCAGAGATTGTTTAGAGCCTCTTCTCTGTGCCAAAAGTAGAATTAAGCTGACTGGATGAGTTGATTTGTACAAAAAGAAAGCATGGCCCGGTGATACTGCAGGCCATGGGGTGGCTGGGTTAGTACAAGCAGACCATAACGCCCTAAAAGCTAACTGGGTCAGTTCTGGCAAGTGGTTGGTGATTAAGTACTATCCACTAATGCCATAGGGTCCTGAAGGTTGAGTGTTCAAGAAACAGACTCACTAGCCTTTTCAGATTGTTTCAGAGTTTGTGGGCAAGATGAGGGAAGAGGGCAAAGTACTGGATTAAATATGAGATCCTATCTGTTCATATATGCAGGATGGTAGAGAATCAATGAGTAATACAATAATTTGACTTTGATAAAAAGTGATATCTTTCAAGCAGTGAAGCTTCTATTGCTGGAAGTTGGGATATATCCTTCCTCTACAGACAGGAATGACAGGACAGATTGGATGGGCCATTTGACCTTTTTTCTATCATTAACTACCTTTATGTTTCTGTATAACTTTTGAGTGTTTCAAAGCAGCACAAATAGTTAATGATAGTAGATATTTAGGAAAAAACAATATTCAGAGGTCACGTGATGTGGATAGACTAAGCAAGACGTGTCTTGCCCTGCTCTGGACGCCGCGCTACCTCTAACTGTTCAAATAACCTTTCTATACCGCGACAACGAACATTGGAGACCACTAACAGGTTCTGCATATGTCGATTGTGAACTTCATGCAGAGAACCCCCACGGTACGAGCTGTTCGGGGGAGTCGGAAGGAGAAAGAGAAGGTCATGGCGGGACCGGACAAGATGGCGACCGGGACTCCCCTTCCTACGACGTCTTTAACGGCAGAGCAGCCCAGCAATGAACACCTTCTGGGGGAAATAAAAGACATAATTCATGCTGCTTTGGATGAAAAATTGGCGAGTATAGGCACGCAACTCGAGGAGGTGAAAACAGCACTTACCGACTTAGGCCCACGAGTAGACCATGCGGAAGGGCGCATTTCGACTCTGGAAGACGACTACTGTGCTCAAGAGTCAAAAATAAAAGAGCTGGAAAAAACTGTGCTGGATCAAGCTGAGAAGCTTGATGATCTAGAAAATTGGGCGCGCCGCTCGAATTTGCGGTTTATAGGGTTCCCGGAATCCATCGAAGATTCTCAGCTGGGTAACTTACTTGAAACCTGGCTGCCTGAGGCCCTTCTCATACCGGAGCTCAAGGGGGCCATTAACATTGAGCGTGCTCATAGGCTCGGACCGAAATGGCAAGCAGATGGCAGGCCATGGATCGTTATAGCTAAATTCCTAAATTTTGCCCATAAAGCAAGGGTATCCCAAGCGGCGAGATCCAAACCAGAAATCTTTTATGACACTCATAAAATTCGAATTGTACAGGATTATTCGGCGAGGGTGGCGACCATTCGGAAAACCTTTTCGTCAGCCTGTTCCACTCTATACCAGAAAAAGATAAAATTTGCGCTGGGATATCCCGCCAAACTCCAGATCTGGCATGAGGGGCGAATACAACTGTTTGACGATCCTAAGATGGCGCAGGATTTCATTGCGACTCACTATGGAGCGGGCTAAGTGGAAGGTTGAAAGGTGTCTCACACCGTTGTGTGCTGTCATTATGGGCTTTTGCGACAAGGTACATTCTGTTTGCAGGGCTCATGAGGACTGAGTCGTTATATAAATTTTTTTACTTGAGCTATTAGCATCGGCAGATGGCGTTTTTTTTTTTTTCTCCCTTTTTGACGCAGTCGTTTGCGGGCTCTGTTTCCCTGGAGAACTGCAGTTCTTTTTCTTTTTCTTTACGCGGCAGGTAGGCTCTGTGATCCCGCCTTACTGCCCTCACAGCCCAGACGTTTGGAGGGATTTGGGCTGATTTTTTGGATGCGAGACCCTGTACCAAACAAGCAGTTACAGTGTGCATTATGACTGTGCGGGCATTGAACCCGTAAACTCAGAAAATAACTATGGGGGTGCTGTAACATGCAAGTCAATAGGGGGGTACAGTTATTACTATCCCAGAGGTGGGAATCATCAGGGAATACCTACATTGTTTTGTTTTGTTTTTTTCTTCCAATTCCTTCGTACGAAGGTCTTCATATATCTATGAATGATTCACGGTAAATAATTAAGATGGGTGGCGCGGTGTCCATCCACATGTTCCACGTGTCTCTTCTCTCCGTTGGGAGAGCAGTCTCTTGCTGGACTACTGGGGAGGGGTAAAAGGGAGGGAGGGATGGGAAATTATGGTCTACGCACATTGTTCATTTTTGTATCGGGGGGTTATGGGGATTCCGGGGTGGGTAAGGGGACTTGTCACTTGGATACTTTTGAAATTTTTGAGGAAGGTTTGCTAACAATACTGGGACCATTGAGCAATGAGGGGGGTATGGGGGGTGCCTCTGTACACTCTCTGACCAAGGGGACTGGGTTAGGCTGGGAGCCCACTCCCTTTTCTTGGATCTCTCTTTTCTACCACTTCAGTTAGGTACGGTAAGACGGAGGGATCATGAGTAAATACAGGATAACCTCCTGGAATGTGGACGGTTTGGGCTCCCCGGTAAAACGGAAAAAAGTTTTTCAACAATTGCATAGGTTGAAAGCTAACATAGCCTGCTTACAGGAAACGCATCTGTCGGGGGTGGAGAGTAGGAAGCTGAGGAGGGAATGGGTATCCGAATGTTACTTCTCACAGGCGAAGGGTAAGAAGGGTGGTGTAGCCATCTTAATTAATAGGAATACTCCACTGTCTATTATTAAAGAGCTTCATGATGAGGATGGAAGGTACGTGATAATCATTGGTACCCTGGCGGGAAAGTTGATTACCTTGTGTAATGTATATGCGCCCAACAATCCAGATAGAGTTTTTTCAAAGTATGATTAGTATACTACAAACTAACATGCAGGGAGACCTACTGATTGCAAGGGATATGAACAGTGTTTTGGATGCCTCTCTAGATAAATCCCAGAGGCCTATGAATTACCGTGCATCTCACTATACAGGTGTTGGCCAACTATGCAAATCTCTACGTCTTATCGATCCTTGGCGTGTTTTACACCCGGAGGAACGGGATTACACCCATGTTTCCAGGGCCCACGGCACCATGTCTAGGATTGACTATCTCTTGCTGGCGGAGCATATGTTTGCCACAGTAGCGGAGGCGGGGATTGGGACCATTGCTGTCGCAGACCACGCCCCCATATGGGTGGACATGTGGTTCTCTGTTAATAAACATCATAGGCGGACATGGAGGCTCCCGGGGCACCTTTATAATGATCCCGACTTCCACAGTTTCCTTAAAAGAAAATGGGAAGAATTTGCTGAAAATAATAAGGCACACCTTACAAATCCCTTAATATTCTGGGACACTAGTAAAGTTGTTCTCCGTGGGGAGATTATAGCGTACAATATTCGTAAGAGTAAACAACTTAATGAAACAATTCTTATCTTAGAAGGGAAACTAAGTACCGCTAAGAAAGGTTTTGCGGATAGACCCACACCACTTAATAGACAGATATACCAGTCCTGCCTACAGGCGCTTAATACGCATATACAGTTAAAAGCTCAGAAAGCTATACACTCGTCTGAACATTATTTTTTTAGATACGGAAATAAATCTAGTAAACTTCTGTCGAGACTGGTGGCGGTCAAACGGAAGAAATCCTATATTCTCAGTTTACGAACAGCTAATGGCCAACATGTTACAAAAAATGTTGACATATTGGAAGCTCTACGATCCTTTTATGAGCACCTTTATCGGGAGGATAGGGAGGGGGGCCGGAAAGAGGAAGATCTTTTCTTTCACGACATTACACTGCCCCAATTAACATCCCTTCAACAGCAGGTTTTGACTAAACCCATTACAGAAAGGGAACTTTGTGGAGTAATTAAAACGGGGAAATGTCACAAATCCCCGGGACCAGATGGATTCCCGGCGGAATATTACAAGCTCTTAAACTCCGTAGTTACTACACCTTTAACTGCCTACTATAATCAGGCCTGGCAGGAAGGGGCTTTTCCTCCGCATTTCAATAAAGCTTTCATAACGGTGCTGCCTAAGCCGGGCAAGGACCCTTTACAGCCAGCTTCATACCGGCCCATTTCCCTTCTAAATTATGACCTCAAACTATATGCTCGCATATTAGCCCTCCGAATAAACGCCTTTCTGCCTACTCTTATTTCCTCAGCACAGGCAGGTTTCGTGGGAGGCCGCAATGCGGGGACCCACGTGATTCGTTTGCTAACGCCCTTGAGACTTCCCACAGACAAAAATTACAAACGTTGGTGGTGGGGTTCGATTCCGAGAAGGCGTTTGATCGGGTCTCCTGGGACTACATGTTTTCTGTTTTGCATAGATTTGGTTTCCCTACCCAGCTTATCCAGGCTATTTCCCTCCTCTACATTAACCCTACATCTCATATCTCGGCTAATGATGATCTCTCGGGGGAAATACCTATTCAACGAGGTGTACGTCAAGGTTGTCCGCTTTCCCCAATTTTATATATCATAGCATTGGACCCGCTTCTTAGGAAACTGATGTCGGCACCAGAGCTCCAAGGGGTGCACTTTAAAGGGGAGGAGTTTAAAGTCGCAGCTTTTGCTGATGACATGCTAGTAATCCTCAGTAATCCATTCTCAGCTTTACCCCAGGTGTTAAAGTTGTAGAGAGATTTTGGAGCTTTCGCGGGACTAAAAATTAACGTGGAAAAATCAGAAGCTTTGGATACATTGGGAACGCTGCGGACCTCCTGGCCTGGCCCCTTTCCGCTACGGTGGGTTGATAATTCCCTCAAGTACCTGGGCATCTATATTCCGGCAACCCTTGAGCGTCTTTATTCATTAAATGTTACTCCTCTTAAACAAAAGCTTCTATCCAAATTGCATTTATGGGGTAATCTCCCCCTTTCTCTATCAGGGAAGGTGTTGCTTATAAAAATGATGGAAATATCAAAATGGTTGTATCTGTTTGCTATGCTACCAATCTGGCTGAAGAAAAAAGATGTTAAAGACATTAATTCTGCCCTAAACCGTTTTCTGTGGAGGGGAAAAAGGGCAAGGATTCCTCTTGCCATTTTAATGCGATCCAAAAAGGAGGGGGGACTGGGCTGTCCGGATATACAGGCATATAACTATGCTAGTCTGCTGCGCCATGTAAGAGATTGGATATCATATACAGGTTATTGTTCTCCGGTGTCCCATTACAATCATTGGTTGCACCCGCTCACAGCCAGTGGGGCAATGCAGTCTCCGGTGCATCTGTTGCCTCCCTCTATATCCTCCAGTGCACTTCTTTTTCCCTTCCGCCAGATTTGGGGAAAACTATGTAAAATGTTCCAAGTGAATCCAGAGCATACGGTATGTTTGCCTATCAAGGGATGCCCTTTGTTCCCACCGGGTATGCACACTACACCTTTTTCACAGTGGATACAGTATGGCTTGGTCAATGTGTCTCAGTTGTTCAATCTGCAGGAGGGAACCTTAACACCCATAAGTTTCCAGGACTTACGAGACACCTATGGACTTCCACAACGAGACTTCTATTATTATCTTCAATTAAGACATTTTATTATGGATCGGCTTCTCAAGGACCCTCACTTTGCCCTGTCTCATAAGTTATTGGCTTTTATACAAGGATCGGATGGGAAACGGAATCGATGTGCACAATACTATGTAGAGCTAGTACGTTTAACACATCCCCTGGACACCGGAAAGATGGTCCAAAAATGGAATAAATGGCTTCCAGAGCCGATTACGGATAAAGACTTTCTTCACAGCCTGCAGACTATTCCCAAGACAGTGGAAAATGTTATCTTGCGGGATAAACTTTACCAGGTATATTATCAAGCTTTCTATCCACAGAGTACGGCGTTCTACATGGGGGTTACCCAGAACAAACTATGTATACGCTGTGGAGGTCAACATCCGGACTTTTACCATGCATTTTGGTCCTGCCAGGCAATCCAGACCTTCTTGCACTATATACAACAGTTTTTGCTGAAGATATGGGGAATTCAGTTACCCATGGACCCTAAATTGTGGCTCTTCGGGCTGGTGCAGGACTCTGACTATGTTGTTGATAAATATAAAATAGACTTTTTTCAAAAAGTTCTGTTAATGGCAAAACTCGCCATCTTAGCGCAGTGGATGGAACCTGACCCAAAGTACCAGCTGATATGGGAGCACAAAATGCAGTTTCTACTCCACATGGAATATCACACAGCAAAGCAGAGAACAAACAAGTGTCGGTATCAGACTCTTAGGATTTGGCAGGATCATGTTAAACAACTTCCTGGATCTGTGAAGGATTTGCTTCCGACGTTGGCAACAGAAGGTATCGCGATGCCAGTGGCTAATACTGCTGAAGACTAGAAGACTTGGTTGTGCGGGGTGCTTTTGTGTGACAGAGGGAGGCATTCTATTGTGCATTGGGAGTGGGATGATGTCTGGGGACGTGATGTGGTCAGTATATATGGAATCCAGATTCAGGCCTGGGCATTTGTTCCCCCCCCCCTTTTCTCCCCGCACTCCACTACCCGGGTAGTCTTCCTGAACAATTGGTGGAGACGAGACCTAGGGAGAAGTGTTTACCGGAGGTTTTTAGCTCCCTTCTATCATTTTAATCTACTTTCCAATTACGGAGCCCTAGGGTCACTTTCTCAAATATACCCCTATACAGAGGAAACCTTTCCACTATCCTTTATCCATGAGCAGTGAGTAGATGACCAGTGTGACAAGAGGGGGAAACTGAGGGAGGGGGGTGGGGGTGGGCGGGGAGAGGGCACATAAACATGAACGGTACTGTAAGTGCAGTTCCGAAAAATGATAACCTAGGATCCTATTGTATTAGATTTGTTCTAATCCTATGCCAATTAATGTTGTTCAGAATACTCAATAGTGTTTTGTTTCATTCACCCTATGCTAGATACTTGAAACTTGGTGCAAAGCTAATATGGACTATTTCTTAGAGTCGTTATCATTATTATTATTTCTCAAATGTCTATACCTGTACTGAGTATTTGCATAGGTGTTTTACATTGGTAATGGTGGGGAGGCACTGGTTTGCTGTCTCTACCTGTTTTTGTTGTCACTACTTGTTATGGCTTTGTATGTGTGTTGGTTCTCTGGTTATAAATAAAGATATTATACAAAAAAAAAACAAAAAAAAACCCAATATTCAGCTACTTTTCAACTAGCGGAGGCTCAAAACTCTTGAGAGTGAATTGAGTCTAGTATGAATGAAAGCTTATCAACAATGGCTTCTCAAGTGAATAGTGTTTACCAAAGAGAGCATAAACAGTGTAATAATTAAGCTCATTTTATTGCAGTTGTGTTGTGGGCTGGAAAGAAATGCTTACTTAATACCAACAGCTAGAAGAGAAAAAGCATCTCATTATTCATAAAAGCAAATAAAATATTTATGGAGAGCTACGATATGTTACCATGCAAAATGAAATAGGAGCAGGTCTCAAAGATTGTTTACTGATACAATAGGTTAAATAGATCACAACCTCTAATTTGCACATCAGTAAGTTAGCTACTTAACATAACATTTTTTCAGATTAATTGGCATTATAATTTTATCTCATATGTTGTTGAACTTTCAGTGAAGGATGGAATGAATGGTTTGTGGTATGAGGAACAGTATGAGTGGGTGTATGTATGAAAGAAAAATGGAATAGGTCGATGACTCTATATGGGGGGGGGGGTATTTAATTACTAGTTATTAGTAATAAAAACATATAACTGTATCAGGCTTACTACCTATATATAAGGTTGTACTTATACAACATTTTTCATACTTGTTAAGTTAGGGCTTATGGGTCCAGACAATGGTTTGTTGTCTTGTGCATACTTATTTACTTGTAATTGTTTCTGCTATATGGCTACAGAATCTAAATTATTTTGGAAAAAAAACCCAATTGGATCCCTGTAAGTCATGTGATTTCTTGTAAATTGAGCTCAGAAGGCAGAAACAAAACTCAGTGCTGACCCTTAACATACTTTTTGACCTTTTACATACTTTTTAGCGTTTAACCAGCTTTGGCTATTCCTACAGTTCTAATCAGTGTAATATGCAAATAGTGTCAGCATGTAAGATGAGCCTAGAGCTAAGATGGGATGCAGGCACTGAACTTTAGTACCGTTCAGAATTTATAAGTACTTTTTCCTCAGTGAACTTGCAGCACTAGTCTTTTCCAGAACATTCCTTCTTCATTCTTTCTTTGTCTTGGAAATAATATATTCAATATTAAGCAAAATGTGATACAATACATAAGAATAATGACATACTATAGCTTGCCTTTATCCTTCTTCTCTGCCTTTTCACCACTCTTAAGATATATCTTTCATGGGTGTATTGTTCATAAGAACTTTGCAGAGCACCCTCACAGTGTATAATGAGGCAGTGAGATAAAGCAATAGTACTTCTAAGTGACATCTAACCACAATTTACCCAGAAAGAAGTTTAAACAATTCCTTAGGTACATCCTTAGGTAAATATTAGGTGTTGTATTCATTAATCAACAAATTCTGCACTAGTTATTTCTTTTTTTTTAATGAGAGAAAGACAACATAAAGAATGTGGCTAGTAATGAACCTTACCTGTGCAATCACTGTAAAGTGAGTTACTCAGGTCACTTACAGAACTAGTGGCAGAAAAAAGACAAAGAGCTACACATTCTCTTGGCACAGCTGCCAAGGTCAAATAGGGTCTCGCCCTCTTAACCCAACCTTCCTTACTTACACCCACATGCCCATTTTGCTTCCATTAGCTATACGGTGGACAGCTGACCAGGGCAGTTTGTCTCCTGGCAAGTAGGGTTACCAACTCACTCTAGTTTGACTGAACAGGCTGATCTGGTCCTGTTTATGCCCCATTGCATGCATGAAATTATAGTTCTGATTGTCTAAGGGAAATCAATGGGACAATCAGTTCTGCACGCATTCAGTGGGGCAAAAAAATCCAGGACTGGATCAGCCTGTTCAGTTGACCTGGGGTGAGGTGGTAACCTACTTGGCAGGATGATGCCAGCCAGAAGTGCCCTTCTCCTGGTTCCCAGTACAGTACTCTATTTGATCATGCTGAGTTTCAACACATTCCAATAATGCTCTGTGCTTTCAATGCTCACAGATTATAAGAAGAAAAAAAAGCAAAAGCGAGCAAATCGAGGCTGACTTTGAATGGCCACAGTCCAGGAGCAATGATCTGACTTCTTCCCCCATTTCAGATCAGCGCATGCTGATGTTTCCAGAAAGCTACAGAGAATCCAGCACATTATGGGTGAGTAGTCCTACTGCTATAGGTTAGTCGTATTTTTAAACACAGAAAAGAGGGTCATTTTCAAAGCTTTTTCTGTAGGTAAAATAGTGTTTTACCAGCAGAAATGCAGTTTTAGAAAATGACCCATCTGATATGCAGGTAAACGTATGTGTTATGGCCTTAAGAGTGTAAGTCTATCCCCAGTGAGCAGAAGTGTTCTTGGGAGAGAGGGGTTTGCACTTACACGTATACTTTTGGATTTTCAAAAGGATGCATGCAATTTTTCTTGAAAAAAATATTACCTGCACAAATTAATAGGAGCAATTGTGTGTGGGTAGTTTTGGGTGGGATAATTTTTAAAAAGAAAGTATGCACGTACTTTCCTTTTGAAAATAAGTGTAAAGTCTGGAAGGAAAAAGGAGCCACAGACTTTGTACCAATGTGAGCAGTTTTAAAATTACCCCCATAAATGTCAATATTCCTGAAGAAGCTCTAAGAAGAGGCGAAGCATGTCTGCAGTAAAAAATGTAGGTCAAATATTCAGTGAGTTTCACTGGTTAAAACAGACAAAGGCTAACTACTTTAGAAAGGAGGAATTAATGAAATGAAGCATGGCAAATAGTCCAATTCATTATAGTACAGTAAAAACATGTTTCCTTTCCAGTCCTCTTCCATTAAGCAAGGATGTACATACTGTATATGCAGTGTGTATTTACACATATATACAATATCTATATGTAGACTCTCTTCCAAATGTGGCTAAGATGGCAAGGGACACACTCAGTCCCAGGGCTCAGTCTTTGCACAGCTCCTGTTGTCTCAGGATTCTCCGATAGGGGGTCAAGGATAGACCTTCAAGGCCCAAAGTGCAGGATATAACATCTTCAGTGGGTGATGTCTCAGTAAGTATTAGGGGTGTGAATCGTGTGATCGATCGTCTTAACGATCGATTTTGGCTGGGGGGGGGAGGGAAATCTGATCGTCGTGTTTTTATTTATTTTTGTTTTAAATCGTTAAAAATCGTAAATCGGGGAAGGGCGGGAAAACCGGCACACCAAAACAACCCTAAAACCCACCCTGAACCTTTAAAACAAATCCCCCACCCTCCCGAACCCCCCAAAATGTTTTAAATTACCTGGGGTCCAGTGGGGGGTCCCGGCGTGATCTCCAGCTCTCTGGCCACGGCTGCGTTGAGAAATGGCGCCGGTGGCCCTTTGCCCGTATCATGTGAAAGGGCAAAGGTAGCGCCGGTGCCATTTTGAAGATTGGCAATACGGCCCGCGTGCAGGAGGTCGCTCCCGGACCCCCGCTGGACTTTTGGCAAGTCTTGTGGGGGTCAGGAGGCCCCCCCAAGCTGGCCAAAAGTCCCTGGGGGTCCAGCGGGGGTCCGGGAGCGACCTCCTGCACGCGAGACGTTGGGAGCCAGGAACCAAAATGGCGCTGGCGCTACCTTTGCCCTGTCACATGATAAGGGCAAAGGGCCACCGGCGCCATTTCTCAACGCAGCCGTGGCCAAAGAGCTGGAGATCGCGTCGGGACCCCCCACTGGACCCCAGGTAATTTAAAACATTTTGGGGGGTTCGGGAGGGTGGGGGATTTGTTTTAAAGGTTCGAGGTGGGTTTTAGGGTTGTTTTGGTGTGCCGGTTTTCCCGCGCCCTATTTAACGATACAATACAAATGCCCCTGACGATAAATTGGGGGCATTTGTATTGTATCGTGCACTCTAACGATTTTGGATGATTTTAAAATTATCTGACGATAATTTTAATCGTTCAAAAACGATTCACATCCCTAGTAAGTATAAGATGGGTGCATGTAGATGCCAAAAACAGAAGGGACACTGTGGATGGGAATTCCAGACTTAACTTTCACTGCTGAAATTAACTGGCACCATATACATTTGTTCTTTGTTGTAATCCATGTCCAAACATACTCCTCAAACTTCTCTTCATCTGTACTTGTGTCCCTCAATTTCTGGGTTCTGAGATATCTTACCCTCCAGGGAATAATAAGTATCTCTGCTTAGACTTGGAGTCTCCTGTCTGTGGCAGCACGACCCAAAAAATACTTGAGGCCCAACTATTCTCCATTATTTCACATTTCCCAATCTTGTGTTTTCCTCCCAGATGAAAATCCTCTTTCCCTCACTTCTCCTTTCCAGTTGACAAAATGGGGTCTCTCAGACTGCAAGTTTCAACACTTCACACATCAGAGAAAACTTCTCTCTTTCCCCACCCCAGGAAGAGTTTGGCAAAAGCTTCCCCCTGAAACTGTAAAGCAAAGCACACACCAAAAATATTCAAGCAGCTTCAACTGCGTAGAATTACCACAGCCCAACCTCTGGGTGGGAGAAGGAATCATCAGGTCTTCTCTCGTCCTATTCTTCCCAGGGCAGAGAATTTCCCTCCTGGAGCCAGGACTAGGGGATCCAAAAAAGACCCAAAATAAATTCCAAAATTCCTTAAACAATTGCAAATTCTGAGACAAACTCACCAGCCAGGTTGTAAACTACCAAGGTACCTGCTCTTTCTTATTCTGTAATGTAATATAATGTAATGCCTAGCCCACCAGAAATATGGGAACCAAAACAAAAAAAGGAGTGCTTTCTCCTTTAACTTCTAGTCAAAAATGCCACATAGATCTCTAACCTTTCCTGCACTTAGCAGGCAGGAATATACCACTGTAGCCATGACACAGGGATGCTGTATCGAGTGGTTTGCTCCACTCCCCTATTCCAGGTCCAACTAGTTAATTAGTGGAAATCCCAAGGGGTTTCTGTACGCACACACACACACACATATATATATATATATATCTGTTTCTTGTTATGGTAGACATAGTAGACATACATGCTCAACAAGTAGGCTAAAACATAAAGCAGTGCTAGGTTTCAGCTGTGAGATAGTCATTGCATTATATTTTATAAAGGGCCTATTTGAGATATAGAGGGCATTGAACTAGATTGGAGATGTAACCTAGTGTTTAGAGCAGCAGGCTGAGTCTCTGCAAAGCCTGGGTTTGAATCCTGCATCTCCCACAGATATTCCTTGTGACTTTAGACAAGTCACTTCACCTTGCATTGCCTCAGGTACCAGACTTATTGGACAGGGAATCAGTACCTGCATTGTGGCCAGCTTGGATTTGGAAAAGGCAAGTAATTTAAATCCAAATGGAAATATTACTAATTGACTGGAGGTAATTTTCAAAATGTTTTACACACATAAATTCATTTTACATGCAAACATGGGCTTTTGAAAATTGCTACTATATATGCTACCTTTATGCTTGTAATTTCTGTGAAAATTACCTCCTTTGCATACAGTGTATACCCCATGCCACCTAACACTTCTTTGAAAGACCCAACAAAGATCACCAGAGTATCATTTCCCACAGAGGGAATCTCATTTACATAAAGCATCATTTCACAGACCACTTGTTTACCCATTTATTCATTTCATGTACTTTATCACCTCCATGACAGGCAATTTAATTTTGTCATCAGTAGTGTATGCCATACATTGAGTTTGCCCCTGGAATTTTGAACAGCTGATTTTCTATTAAGGATCCATAATGAAATTAAATGACCCAGCTGAAGTGCTTGGTGGTATGCGTGTCCGCGATCTCTAAGCTGAAATGTGATGTGACTAGCCAGCGGTTGAAAGGTTTGCATGACTTCAGCATATATAGAGATGGATACAGATGTAGATATGCCAGAGATTGTTCAATTACCAGCCTAGCACATTTTTAGACGATTCTGATTCCAAGAAAATGCCAGCTTGAGAAGTTTTGTCTATTTTTAGATGAGACCAGGATGTGCGTGCTGTTACAAGAGAGAAAATATTACATGCAAGCATTTGCTATCGCTCGGTGAGGCTTATTAGAGAAAAGGTTGAATACTGCTTTGGCAGCTAAGGAGTGAAATTTCAAAGCAGTTACTCGTGTAAAATTAACATGTGCATGTGTAAGTAGCTTGTATTTGTACACATGCTTTTTATAAATGTAAAAAATACACACATATTTTTGCTTTGAAGTACAAATTTACTTGCAGAAAAATGGGGTGTTCAAGGGTAGGCTAAGAGGTATGTGCATGAGTTGCAATTTTCTAAGACACTTATGCAAGTATATGTGGTAACTTATTCACACAATTTTACACCTGCTAATTATCTCACTCAAGGGATATCAGACTAGTCTGTTGTCAAGCATTGTTTGGGTGGGAGGTCTGGATTAACTGAGGGGGAGTTCAGCTGAAGAACCAGGAGGGTCTTGATGATCTGGAGAAGGATTGGGAGAAATGGCAGAGTAATCAGAAAACTGATGATTCCCATTATGCGCACATGCATTCAAGTAAACCAACTTATGTGCATAAATCAAGATTTTACGTGAGCAAGTTGTATTTTTTTCACACATAAAATATATGCACATATGTTTATAAAATAGGTTGGAAATGTTACGTGCTTTCAATGCATTGCAGGTATTTGTGCATAACAATACATATGCGTGTATGTTGGAGGTAGATGTACATGCATTTTATATTTGTATTTATTAAAATATATTAATTGCTTATGCCTAGGTCCTTAGCAATTTGCATAATAAAAATACATAAAATTGAAATGACATTACAATTCACAACAAAATAACAAAAGATATGTTGAATATAACAAGCAACAATACCTGATTAAAGACTTTAGTCACAGTGGGGCAGATCTTTAAACCTGCACGCGGGTGTAGATTTGTTTACACAACCTGGCGCGAACAAATCTACGCCCGATTTTATAACATGCACGCGCTGCCGTGCACATGTTATAAAATCCAGGGTCGGCGCGCGCAAGGGGTTGCACAATTGTGCAACTTGCGTGCACCGAGCCGATCAACCTTCCTCCGTTCCCTCCGAGAAGCTCCAAAATCGGAGCTGCCTCGGAGGGAACTTTCCTTCCGCCCCGCCGCACCTTCCCCTCCCTTCCTCTATCTAACCCACCCCCCAGTCCTATCTAAAACCCCCTCCTGACATTTATTGTGAAAGTTACGCCTGCCGGCCAGCTGCCGACGCACCATCCCCCGGCACGGTGGCTGTTCCGAGGACCTCAGTCCCGCCCCCGGGCTGGCACCCATGACCCCGCCCCCGGAACGTCCCTTTTTCGAAGCCCTGGGACATATGTGCGTCCCAGGGCTTGCGCACGCTGCCGAGCCTATGCAAGATAGGTTCGGCGAGCACAGGGGCAGCTTGGGGCAGCTTTTCGGGGTTACGCGCGTATGTTACACGTGTAACCCTTTGAAAATCTGCCCCAGTATGTGCAAAAAACTCTCGATCCGAAATAATAATCTGAACATACCTGATATGCACAGGTTATAAAATTTGTATTGATCACTGTGCAGCCATATACCCGTGTATATGGACCACAAAAGCTGTTTGAAAGTTATCCTCCAAGTGTAATATTTTGCACAAAAATTACAGTAGAATTTGCAAAGTTCAGGATTGACTTGCACTGATAAAGATGCCAATGAAGGAGCAATATCAGAAGCTCAGGGCTGGCAATGGAATGTTAAAAATCTAGTGCGATGGAGAGACATAGTAGTCCTTGAAAGGTAGCCTTTTTGGGGTGCCTATGCACTGAAATGTGCATTAAAAATACTTTAGCTTGTGCTCTGATAAATATTTAGGCTGCAACTTTTAAACAACTGCATGGGCATATATGTGTGCACGTATGCCGGCTCGCACCAGTGGATGCAGCTATTTTGTAACATATGCGCACATGAAATAAAATCGGCTGTATGCATGTACATGTGTGAGCAATTTTATATGGACGCATGCATGTGAATGCAAATGCTGCCTCTACCATGCTACAGGTGGAATTTTAGTAGATATGTGTGCCAAAGCAATTATTACCAGTTTTTTTCCCAGTCGCCTAGGTAATGTAAAGGACTTTCTAATTCCCTTAGTTAACTAGCCTACCTTTTACCCTATTAACCCAACCCTTAAAACCCCACTGACTAACCTCGTATTTTTTTTCAGGACTTACACGCTATCCATAGCAGAAATAAAATTACGCGGTAGGAGACTTGTGCACTTATGAATGCACTTGTGCCCATAAATATGCCCTGGTTTCATTGAGAAATGCAGGAATGCCCACGTGCTGCCCAGACCATGCCTATTCCCTGACCCACTCCTTTTGGGGCAAAAATGTGTTGTGTGCGTACCGGGAGATACATATGTACACTCGCACTTTTTAAATCAGCATGGCACATGCCGGCCCAACTTCTAGGTGTATCTCCCGGCTTTGATGCACGTAGGACTTTTAAAATTCATCTTTTAAATGTGCATTCTAAAACACCATGGTGCTTGCTAACACAAAATATTTTGTATTCATGAGGTGCATAGCAAAACCCCTCATGTTAACTGACCCAAAATGAAAAGTGATGGTTTATTTATTTATTTATTTATTTATTTAGCGTTTTTCTATACCGGCATTCATGATTAGAAACCACATCATGCCGGTTTACATAAAACAAGGGGTGAGAACAAGAAACGAAAAACAAGTGCAAGGAGAACAAAAGTTACATTACAACAGGGTCTTAAAACTGGGAAGAGAAATTAGAATAAGAGAGACGAACGGAAGAGATTAAAATATTTACATTATTTACATTATGATATGAAATCTATTGTATAGTTTGCATGTATAGTTTGCATTGTATATGGTTAGCATGGGGATTTTCACACACCTTACCCCCATCCCCAACACAACTTGAAAGTTCTTGGCAGCCCCTATCTCTTCCCCATAATCCCCCCTTGCATTCCCCTTAATGTAGTTTATTTATTTATTTATGTATTTATTTAATGCTTTTATATACCAGCATTCCTGATAGACTCACATCATGCTGGTTTACAATTAACTGGGGAGTGGGAGAAACATTTGATGAATCACCATTCTTTGAACCTTTCTTTGAAAATAAAGTGAAGTACAATTGAAAAAACATAAAAACATAAAATACAGATTATAGAAATCTAATAAATAATTTCTATATAATAACAACAATAAAATACTATAAGTACAATAAAATAATATAATATAGATCAAAACTAAAATTTTATGAGAGTCAAAACAATGAATATTATAAAACAAAGATTAAACTGGTAAACATTGCAACTTAAGACAAAGGCAAAACTAATAGTCATTATAACTTTAAATAACAAATAAAACATTGCTAAAATGGCTAGGTTTTTTTTTGTTTTGTTTTTTTTTTGTGAGGTCTACAGCAAAGGGAGTATAGCAGCCCCAACATAAACTCCTCTTTTCATAGATTCAAGGGTCGAAGGGTTTTCCTTTCCTTATATCACATACCAGTTCCCTCTTTCCTCATCCCTAGGATCAAGGGCCCTCAGTGTTCCAATGTCACTCCCTTAATACCCGTAACCTATGGATCAAGTGGCCTTCATTTGGCCATCCCAAATCATTGGACCCGCAAAAACACTTCTTACCCTTCCGTTGAAGCTCAAATCTTTCCCAGGTCAGTGAGGGCTAGGAACTGGCATGGTCTGGGCACTAAGTGCTGTGCCTTCCATTTGGTAGATTCATTGCAGATATATTGTGGGTTTCTATGCTGCTTTACGTATTGTTTGGAATCATAACTTCATAAGTTTTTTTGTAATGTTTAATTTGTTTGTATTCTATACTTTTAGATATTTTGTTGTTTGTATTTTGCTGATTTTATTATGCGTGTTTATTATTATCTGCTAAGATTTTCAGATTAGTGGACTACAAATTTTTTTATATAAATAAAATGATGATCCAGTGGAAGTGTGCAGGCCTCCCTACTGCCCTGCTCTTGCTGATTTTGACAGTTATGCTGGCAGACATATCATGCTACCTTGCCTTTTGCATGTTTACACCTGCTAAAATGAAAGCGCTTTCGCAAGTGGACAAAACAAATGGGCACAATAACGCAAAAAAGTGTGGCATGCACATAATGCATATTGAAGTCCTGCATGCTAGCTGGCCCAAAGTGGAAGAGCTAGTTAACATAAGGGATTTCATCTCTCAACCCTCATAAGAACATAAGAAATTGCCATGCTGGGTCAGACCAAGGGTCCATCAAGCCCAGCATCCTGTTTCCAACAGAGGCCAAACCAGGCCATAAGAACCTGGCAATTACCCAAACACTAAGAAGATCCCATGCTACTGATTCAATTAATAGCAGTGGTTATTCCCTAAGTAAACTTGATTAATAGCCGTTAATGGACTTCTCCTCCAAGAGCTTATCCAAACCTTTTTTGAACCCAGCTACACTAACTGCACTAACCACATCCTCTGGCAACAAATTCCAGAGCTTTATTGTGCGTTGAGTGAAAAAGAATTTTCTCTGATTAGTCTTAAATGTGCTAATTGCTAACTTCATGGAATGCCCCCTAGTCCTTCTATTATTCAAAAGTGAAAATAACCGAGTCACATATACTCGTTCAAGACCTCTCATGATCTTAAAGACCTCTATCATATCCCCCCCTCAGCCGTCTCTTCTCCAAGCTGAACAGCCCTAACCTCTTCAGCCTTTCCTCATAGGGGAGCTGTTCCATCCCCTTTATCATTTTGGTTGCCCTTCTCTGTACCTTCTCCATCGCAACTATATCTTTTTTGAGATGCCGCGACCAGAATTGTACACAGTATTCAAGGTGTGGTCTCACCATGGAGCGATATAGAGGCATTATGACATTTTCCGTTCTATTAACTATTCCCTTCCTAATAATTCCTAACATTCTGTTTGCTTTTTTGACTGCTGCAGCACACTGAGCCGACGATTTTAAAGTATTATCCACTATGATGCCTAGATCTTTTTCCTGGGTGGTAGCTCCTAATATGGAACCTAACATCGTGTAACTACAGCAAGGGTTATTTTTCCATATATGCAACACCTGCACTTGTCCACATTAAATTTCATCTGCCATTTGGATGCCCAGTCTTCCAGTCTTGCAAGGTCCTCCTGTAATGTATCACAGTCTGCTTGTGATTTAACTACTCTGAATAATTTTGTATCATCCGCATATTTGATAACCTCCAGATCATTTATATATATATTGAAAAGCACCGGTCCAAGTACAGATCCCTGAGGCACTCCACTGTTTACCTTTTTCCACTGAGAAAATTGACCATTTAATCCTACTCTCTGTTTCCTGTCTTTTAACCAGTTTGTAATCCACGAAAGGACATCGCCTCCTATCCTATGACTTTTTAGTTTTTGTAGAAGCCTTTCATGAGGGACTTTGTCAAACGCCTTCTGAAAATCCAAATACACTACATCTACCGGTTCACCTTTATCCACATGTTTATTAACCCCTTCAAAAAAATGAAGCAGATTTGTTAGGCAAGACTTCCCTTGGGTAAATCCATGTTGACTGTGTCCCATTAAATCATTTCTTTCTATATGCTCTACAATTTTGATCTTGAGAATAGTTTCCACTATTTTTCCCAGATCACTGGTCTATAGTTACCCGGATCGCCCCTGGAGCCTTTTTTAAATATTGGGGTTACATTGGCCACCCTCCAGTCTTCAGGTACAATGGATGATTTTAATGATAGGTTACAAATTTTAACTAATAGATCAGAAATTTCATTTTTTGGTTCCTTCAGTACCCTAGGATGCATACCATATGGTCCAGGTGATTTGCTACTCTTTAGTTTGTCAATCTGGCCTACTACATCTTCCAGGTTCACAGTGATTTTGTTCAGTTCGTCTGACTCATCACCGCTGAAAACCATCTCCGGAACTGGTATCTTCCCAACATCCTCATTAGTAAACACGGAAGCAAAGAATTCATTTAGTCTGTCTGCAATGGCCTTATCTTCCCTAAGAGCCCCTTTAACCCCTCAGTCATCTAATGGTCCAACCAACTCCCTCACAGGTTTCTTGCTTTGGATATATTTTAAAAAGCTTTTATTATGAGTTTTTGTCTCTATGGCCAACTTCATTTCAAATTCTCTCTTCGCCTGTCTTATCAATGTTTTACACTTAACTTGACAATGCTTATGTTTTATCCTATTTTCTTCAGATGGATCCTTCTTCCAATTTTTGAAGGATGTTTTTTTGGCTAAAATAGCCTTTTTCACCTCATCTTTTAACCATGATAGTAATCGTTTTGCCTTCCTTCCACCTTTCTTAAGGCGTGGAAATCATATGGACTGTGCCTCTAGGATTGTATTTTAAACAATGTCCAAGCCTGTTGAACACTTTTAACCTTTGCAGCTGCACCTTTCAGTTTTTTTCTATTTTCCTCATTTTATCAAAGTTTCCCTTTTGAAAGTTTAGTGTTAGAGCTGCAGATTTACTTATTGTCCCCCTTCCAGTTATTAGTTTAAATTTGATCATGTTATGATCACTGTTGCCAAGTGGCCCCACCACCGTTATCTCTCTCACCAAATCCTGTGTTCCACTAAGAATTAAATCTAAAATAGCTCCCTCACTTGTTGGTTCCTGAACCAATTGCTCCATGAAGCAATCATTTATTACATCCAGGAACTTTGTCTCTAGCAAGTTCTGATGTTACATTTACCCAGTCAATATTGGGGTAATTGAAATCTCCCATTATTATTGCACTGTCAAATTGGTTTGCTTCCCTGATTTCTCTTAGCATTTAATCCTCTGTCTGACCATTTTGTCCAGGTGGACGGTAGTATACTCCTATGACTATACTCTTACCCAACACACATGGGATTTCTACCCATATAGATTCTACTGAGCATTTAGTCTCTTGTATGATCTTTATCTTGTTGGACTCTATACTCTCCCAGACATAAAGTGCCACACCCCCACTAAGTTGATCCTCCCTATCATTGCGATATAATTCGTACCCTGTTATTGCACTGTCCCATTGGTTATCCTCCTTCCACCAAGTCTCTGTGATGCCAATCATGTCAATCTTATCATTTGCTGCTATACACTCTAACTCTCCCATCTTACTTCTTAAACTTCTGGGATTGGCATACAGACATTTCAAAGTGTGTTTTTTGTTTGTTTTAACAACCTGCTTTTCAGTTGTTTGGGATAATTCAGAAATCATTAGCTTTGGTGATTTTTTACATATAGGCATATGGACTATGTTTGCTTTTAATGGAACCTCTCTGTTGGGATACCCTAACTGTCCTGTTTCATTAGTATCCTTCAAGGATACATTTCTCTGAACCATGCACTGCTGAGTGACTGTTGGCTTTCCCCCTTGTTCTAGTTTAAAAGCTGCTCTATCTCCTTAAAGTCATGAAATATAACCTCAAAAAAACTGAAAAGTCCTGGTGCAAGGATCCCTCTCCCACCCTTCTTACCCGATTCAAATCCACCCTACACTGTTACAGGGATAGGCTAAATAAACCAAAAGGGACTTCTACTCCTCTAGAATACACCAATTCCAATACAACCCGCAAGCCCTCTATGATTACGTTACCTCATTAACTAAATCTACAACGGCAGCTATTCCAGAGGATATAGCCAAAACTAAATGCAAGGAACTCGCACTTTTCTTCCAAGACAAAGTCAACAAACTGCTTACACGTTTTCCTTCCTCCCCTACAACCAAACAAAAATCACAAGAAACCCCCATAGCCCAGCCCAACTCCCTCCCCCAAAAAGGCCTGACCACCTCAGAATACACAACTGCTCTGGAAATTGAATCATTCCTTAAGAAATCCAGACCATCCTCTTACCCCTCTGACACAATCCCCACTAAACACCTACTCTCTAGGGATGTGAATCGTTTTTTGACGATTTTAAAAAATCGTCAGATATTTTTTAAATCGTCAAAAATCGTTAGAGTCGCGATACAATAGAAATCCCCCCGATTTATCGTGAAAAATCGTAAATCAGGGGAGGGGGAGGGCGGGAAAACCGGTACACCAAAACAACCCCTAAACCCACCCGACCCTTTAAAACGAATCCCCCACCCTCCTGAACCCCCCCAAAATGTTTTGAATTACCTGGTGGTCCAGTGGGGGGGGGGGGGGTCCCGGCGCAATCTCCCGCTGTCGGGCCATCGGCGCCATTATGGCTGCCACTAAAAAAAATGGCACCGATGGCCTGATAAAAAAAAAACCCCACCCGACCCTTTAAATTGACCCCTTTAGCCTCCCCCACCCTCCCAACCCCCCCCCCCCCCAAAACCTTTTAAAATTACCTGGTGGTCCAGTGGGGGCACAGGGAGCGATCTCCCACTCTCGGGCCATCGGCTGCCACTATTAAAAATGGCGCCGATGGCCGGCGCCATCTTTAAAGATGGTGCCGGCCATCCAGTGCTCCTACCATGTGAAAGGGGCCGGCCAATGGCACGGATTCCCTGTCACATGGTATGGGCAAAGGGCCATCGGTGCCATTTTTATTAACGCAGCCGATGGCCCGAGAGCGGGAGATCGCTCCCCGCGCCCCCACTGGACCACCAGGTAATTTTAAAACGGTTTTTGGGGGTTCGGGAGGGTGGGGGAGGGTTTTTTTGTTATCGGATTGGGCGCAGCCGATAACAAAAAAAAAATCAAGCCGGACGATAAAAATTTTAAGATTTTGAATCGGAACTGGAACCGATCAGATTCCGGTTCCGATTCACATCTCTAATACTCTCCATACCCAGCATAATAGCCCAGCCCATAGCCAGCATTATAAATGCCTCCATCTCCTCTGGCCTGGTACCCGACCCCCTCAAACAAGCAATAGTCAAGCCAATACTAAGGAAACCCAAGCTTGACCCCACCGACCCTTCCAACTATCGCCCCATCTCAAACCTCCCCTTCATTTCAAAACTTCTTGAAAAAACAATCAATAAGCAACTCACAGAATACCTAGATGACTCACACTTACTCTCCCCATTTCAGTACGGATTCCGGAAATTCCATAGTACCGAAACCCTCCTCCTATCCTTATCAGACCGACTCATTAAAGATGTATATAAAGGACATTCATATATCCTAGCTTTCTTAGATATATCAGCAGCATTCAACACTATCAGCCATGATATCCTCCTACAACGACTTCACGAAATTGGTATCACAGGAGCTGCTCATAATTGGTTTAAATCATACCTTAGTAATCGAAACTACAAAGTCAAAATTGGAAACCACAAGTCCAAATCTATACCCCTTGTCCAAGGAGTCCCACAAGGCTCCTCACTATCCTCCACCCTTTTCAACATTTATCTCCTACCACTCTGTCATCTCCTATCCGACCTCAAACTTCCCCACTATATTTATGCAGATGATGTTCAGATTCTTATCCCAGTATCAGACTCCCTGACTAAAGCTATGAACATCTGGGAATCAACCCTCCTAGCTATTACCCAACTCCTCTCCAACATTCACCTTGCCCTTAACACGGCAAAAACCAAGGTAATGCGTATCTCCCCACAAAAGCAGCCCACTAACCTCCTCTTACATCACCCAGAATCTCTACCAATCCCGTTCTCCCAACAGGTACGAGATCTAGGGGTCATGCTAGACAGCCAAATCAACTTCAAGAAATTCATCAACACCACGCTGAAAGATTGCTTCTTTAAATTACACACCCTATAGAATTTGAATCCTTTACTCCACTAACCAGACTTTCGTACAGTACTGCAAACTACTATATTTTCGAAAATTGATTATTGTAACTCACTTCTCCTAGGCCTACCCAAAAATGCCACTCACCCTCTGCAGATTCTGCAAAACACAGCTGCATGAATACTTACAAACACATGCAGAAACGAACACATTTCGCCCGTGCTTAAGGAACTGCACTGGCTCCCCATAGCATCCCGAATCCAGTACAAAACTCTCTCCATCATATACAAGGCACTCCACAACCCTGAAATGAACTGGTTCAATGACTCTCTAGTATTCCACCAACCCACTAAACCTTCTAGGCGCCAATATCTTGCTTCCATACACACCCCTTCCCCAAGAAACAACAACCTGGCATCTACCAGCGCATGTGCTCTCTCCCTAGCTGGCCCTGCCTTATGGAACAAAATGCCTGCAGACCTTCGCCAAGAAGACTGCCTAAAAACATTAAAAAAAAAACTAAGACATGGTTATTCGCACAAGCTTACACCTAATCCTACATCCCATACACTCACAGCACGCTTCCTCGGCTTCCCTGTATCAAGATATTCCACTTCCCAAATAGCATTGTATTTTCATTGTAAATAACCAAATAGCATTGTATTTTCATTGTAAATAACCCTAATACCCTGTATTTAAGTTACCGTTTTGTTCAACTACCCTGTCCCCCACATCTATCATTCAGACACTTAGGCATATACCCTGTTAACTTGTTTTATATGTACCTGTTCTCTTGTTACCTGTCAAGCACATATCGTGTGCAGTTTTTAAGTTTATTGTAAACCGATGTGATATCCCAGATGAATGTCGGTATATAAACCCCCCAAATAAATAAATAAATAAATCTCCTTTTTGAAAGTTAGTGCCAGCAGCTTGGTTCCACTCTGGTTGAGGTGGAGCCCATCCTTTCAGAAAAGTCTCCCCTTTCCCCAAATGTTTCCCCAGTTCCTTACAAAGCTGAATTCCTCTTCCCTGCACCATCGTCTCATCCACGCATTGAAACTCTGGAGCTCTGCCTGCCTCTGGGGACCTGCACGTGGAACAGGAAGTATTTCAGAGAATGCCACCCTGGAGGTTCTAGATTTCAGCTTCCTACCTAAAATCCTAAATTTGGCTTCCAGATCCCCAGACCCACAGGAGCTTTAGAAACAATTGTGGATTTGCAAGCCTCAGCAACAGCTTCATCAACCATCTGGAAGGCAGAGAAGTTTGTCTAAAGTATTAAACAATCACTTGAGATTTAACTGAGAAATTATGCTAATATACTGGCCAGAATTTAAGTGGGAATTTTGTGAACTCATCCTTAATTTTTACTGAACTCAAAACTGAGAGAGAGGGCAAGATTTGTGTTTTTTTGTTATAACATATAAAAGTTAATTTTCTTAATTTTCCAATGCTAATACATTTTTCTTTTACTATAATCCCATGTGCTTCTTCAAATCGCGATGAGCCAGTATCATGATGACTACTGCATCACGAATTGAAAATTTAAATGAGGGAAAGGGGAGGAATTTGGGAGGGGTTTAGGTGGGGTTTAGGAAAATGAGGGGAGGTAGCACTGTGGGTGATAATATTTTGGACATTATCGCCGGCAGTAGCACCAGAAATACCTACACCTTTTCCATTGGTGCTATGGAGGTGATAGTGTGCAGTGCGGCTGCAACCACGGCAGGCGAAAACTCACCACTGCGAAGTGGCCGCTTGCTCAATATCGACCCCTGCCCCTATTGTTCTGCAGCTCATCATTCCGCTATATTTATAGCGGAATGATGAATCCAGGGGTAAATGTGTTATGTAAATGTGCATGTACTGATTTTGCTTATATTGATTGCAATAGTAGTAATATTGTGTGTTTATTTTATTTTGTGCTATTTTTATTTTCTACTCCAGCCTCTCCTCCCCTCCCATGGGATAACCTTTAGTAGTATGGGTATGCTATACATGCCCAATCTAAATAACATAGCTGAGAGGTGGTGTTATTTATGTGGTTGCTCCTTTAAGTGTGGGCTTTATATTAGGTTCCATATTAGAAGTCATCACGTAGGAAAAACATTTTGGAATCCTTGCAAACAATACATTGAAATCCTTAGTTCAGTACATAGCAGCATTCAAAACAAATAGAATGGTAGGAGAATGAGATGAAGAACATCATAAAGCTTTTTTTATTGATTCGTTTTGCAACTATATCTTGAGTATTGTATACAGTTTTGCTTGCCCCACCTCAAAAACGATAATACAAAATTAGAAAAGGTCCAGAGAAAGGCAACAAAAATGATAAAGTAGATGAAACAGCTTCCTTATAATGAAAGTCTGTTGCACTCCTCCCGCGGCTGGCACCACAGGAGGCGCTTACCCTTGCAGCCCGGAGGCTGCAGAAGCCGGGGCCTTGCCTGGAGCCACTGACAAGCCTTCTCCCGCAGCCTGGCCGCCATCTTGCCGGTGCGGCAGGAGCCGTGCCGGGACTCCCCAACACGGCAGGAGGCTGCCAATATTCCCTGCTCCCTCCAGGGAGAGGGGCCCTTGCTCCTGACCTCTTTCGTGGCAGGAGCCACCCTGGACCTGCTCCCTCGCGGCTCGGATGCTGCCGCTCCCTCGTCGGGCCTGGTTGAGGCCTGCTCCGGCTCCTCCTTTCGCTGCTACTGCAGGGCCGCTGTCCAGGGTCCTGCAGACTTCCTGTTCCTGCTCCTCCTAGGGGGCAGGCCCGTGGCTCTCTTCCCTTTTTATAGGGATAGCGGAGGTGGGGTCCTCCTGGCCCCACCTGATGACATCACCGGGGAACCTCCTTTGTTTGCCCTATAAAAGGGCTCTTCAGCCTTTCCTCCAGTGCCTTGGCAAGGAGCAAGTTCCTTGCTGGAGCTAGTTCTCCCTGAG
Organism: Rhinatrema bivittatum; assembly: GCF_901001135.1. Classification (NCBI taxonomy): domain Eukaryota; kingdom Metazoa; phylum Chordata; class Amphibia; order Gymnophiona; family Rhinatrematidae; genus Rhinatrema; species Rhinatrema bivittatum. The sequence continues at coordinate 297,963,063 of NC_042616.1, forward strand.
CTGGTCTCCTGTGGACTTCTCGTCACCGCTCCTGCCTGGTCCATGTTGTTCCAGTCCTGATGTCTGATGTTCCATCCTGGTCCTGATGCTCCAGGTCCTGAACAACCCGTGCCTCTGGAGATCTCTTGCTTTTAATCCGAATTCCAAGTTTTATCTGCTCCTGAATCCAGTTCTGACTCTGGAGGATCCAAGGGGTTGCTTCACTCCTGTGCTATGCAACTTCCTGAGCCTGTCCCGCTCCCCAAATGGTCCGCGACCAGCCATCCAACTGGGTAGGGCGTGTTGGGGAAAGCCTATGGGCTGGGTAGTGTGCCTGAGCGTCCTGTTCGCTCCCCTCTGTGTCTACGTCTACCCCAAGTCTTCATGGACTTTCCTCGTCTGCTCCAAGTCTTCATGGACTTTCCACTTCTGCTCCAAGTCTTCGTGGACTTTCCTCGTCTGCTCCAAATCTTCAAGGACTTTCCTTGCCTGTTCCAGTCTCCCATTCAAGGTCCATCTCACCATAGGGGCACACTTCTCTTGTCCCCGCGGATCTGCACCAGTTGGCAATGGCCCTAAGTAGAACTGGGCACATCTTCCTGGAATCGGGAGCGCCCCCTAGCGCTCCCGCCTGCAGCTCCACAACAAAGTCTACACAGATTAGGACTCTTCATCTTGGAGAGGAGATGACTGAGAGGAGATATGAAAAAGGTTTATAAAATCATTTGATGGGTGAAACAAGTAGATAAGGGACAGTTATTTACCTTTTCTAATCGTACTAAGACACGGGAACACTCTAAGGGCCTGATTTCCAAAAGCATTTGCATCCATAAAACTGGGTTTTACTTGAATAAATGTGCTTTACTCAGGTGAATTTTGAAAATTGCTACAATATTTGCCATTGAATTTACTCACGTAAGTGCACTTTCCATGCCTAAATGGCTTTTGAAAATTGTTACGATATTAGCAACATTTACACATGCAAATCCTTTTGAAAATCCACCTGTTTGAAGGAAATTTTCACAGGAGTTACGCATGTAAATATAATGTAGCAATTTTCAAAAGCTATTTACTTGGGTAAAGTCCACTTACACAAAAAAAAATCCTGTGGACAATTCAGTGGCATATATTGTAGCAATTTTCAAAAGCCCAAACATGTAAAACCCAATTTTAAGCCTGTAAATGCTTTTTTTTTTTTTTTCAGAGCCCTCCCTAAGTAACTAAAGGGTATCAGATTTAAAACTAATCAGAGAAAGTATGTTTTTTATTCAGTACAGTCAAGATTTGGAATTTGTTCCTGGAGGAAGTGGTCAAGGAATCTAGCATAGCAGGGGTTCAAAAGAAATTTAGACAAATTTCCTGGATGAAAAGTCCATAAACCATTATTTATTTTATTTATTTATTTAAATTCTTTTGATATACCGATGCTCAAGACCAAGTCTTATCGTACCAGTTTACAATGAACTCGGGGTAAACCAATTAACACTGAAAGCGAAAGTTACATTACAACAGGGAAAGTCAAACAGGGCTGTTAGAAAAAAAGGATAGATTAACGATTTCTAACTGAAGAGCCGTGCCAGTAAGCACGGAGTAGTTGTTTACATGGTAAAAATAAAATACAATTTACACTTTATAATTTACACATGGTGAAATTATATACGATTTACACAGAGGGGTCGATTGGACAAGTTATATAAGAGCGTAGTTGGTAGAAAACAGTTCCTTTGTGAGGTGGCAAGAGGACGCAAGGGTGGGGTGTTGGTCCATGTAAGTTACCATAATTATTTATTCAGGGAAATGCTTGGGCGAACAGCCATGTTTTTAATTTTTTTCTGAATGTGATATGGCAGTGTTCCTTGCGGAGATCTGGTGGGAGAGAATTCCAGTGATGCGGACCAGCAGTTGATAGCGCACGTTTTTCAATGGCGTTATGTATAGCGGTTTTGTTCGGGGGAACCTGGAGGGAGTCTCTGTATGCAGATCTGGTAGGTCTTGCTGAGGAGTGTGGTTTGAGGGGTATGGAGAGTTGGAGAGAGGATTGCTGATATATGGTTTTGTGAATGATGGTCAGTGTCTTGAAGAGAATTCTGTAGCGGATGGGTAACCAGTGAAGTATTTTTAGAATCGGTGTGATGTGGTCCATACGGCGAGAGTTTGTGAGGATCCTGGCTGCAGCGTTTTGCAGCATCTGAAGAGGTTTGGTGGAAGAAGCCGGGAGACCAAGTAGAAGCGCGTTACAATAGTCAATCTTTGAAAATAGAATGGGTTGAAGTACGGAGCGGTAGTCATGGAAGTGAAGGAGTGGTCTTAACTGTTTTAGGACCTGAAGTTTGTGGAAGCCTTCTGTAGTGGTGTTGTTGATAAATTTTTTAAGGTTCATTCTGGAGTCTAGGATGGCTCCGAGGTCTCTCACTTGATTTACTAAAGGTGTATTTGTAGAGTTGGCTAGAGGGTTATTATCATTGGGGGAGATGACCAGCAGTTCAGTCTTGGATGTATTGAGAACAAGGCTGAGGCTTGTGAGAAGAAGATTGATAGCGTGTAGACAGCTATTCCAATGGTTTAGGGTGTCGGAGATGGGATCCTTGATGGGGATTAGGATCTGCACGCCGTCCGCATAAATGAAATAGGTGAGGTTAAGGTTATTGAGTAGTTGGCGTAGGGGGAGAAGATATATGTTGAATAGGGTCGGCGAGAGTGAGGAACCCTGGGGAACTCCTTGCTTGGCGGCTATAGGGGGAGACTCTTTATTGATTATTTTCACTTTGTAATACCTGTCGCTTAGAAAGGATTTTAACCAGAGGAGTGCAGAAGCTGATATGCCTATATCCATCAGACAGTTGATGAGGATTGTGTGGTTAACTGTGTCGAACGCTGCCGAGATGTCAAGCAGAGCTAGCAAGTAAGATTGACCTTTGTCGAGGCCCATCAGGATTTTGTCCGTTAATGAGAGTAGGAGAGATTCTGTACTTCTGCGTTTCCTGAATCCGAATTGTGATGGGTATAGAATGTCGTGGGAGTCGAGGTAGTCTGTAAGCCGAGTATTGACCAGTTTTTCCATTAGCTTGGCTATGAAAGGTAGGTTGGCAATGGGGCGGAAATTTACGGGGTTGGATGGGTCCAAGTTAGGTTTTTTTAGTAGTGGTTTCAGAGAGGCTGTTTTTAAAGCTTCTGGCATTATTAGTCAGGTAGTATTGGTAAAGCCATTGGATATCCTTGGGAGAGAAAAACAAGGAATGGATCTACTCTTTCGGATCACCCAAATACTTGTCACTTAGATTAGCTACTGTCAGAGACATGATGCTGGGCTTGATGGATCTTTGGTCTGCCGCAGCATGGCATGTCTTATGTTCTACAACTCTCTCTGCCTACTTCTATTTATTCTTACAGTAAAATATTTGTCTTTAATCCTTTACATTCTTCAATAAATTTCTACATTTTGCTACTTATCCATGATTTCTCCGATAGTCCAGCATTTTAGTGTATACCTTTTAAACTGCTTTGCTTTTTTCCTTCCATTTGTCAAGGATGCCTAGCATTTCATAGATTCAATTTTCAGTTTTTTATGCCTCACAAATTGCTTTGTCTAGCAGCCTTAAAGCAAACTTGGAGAAAAGACAAGAAAATAACAAAAACAAATGATAGGAAAGAGCAATTTACAAAAATATAGCATAAAAGTGGTATAGTTCACCAAATAACACAGAAATAGATTGACTTGTGGTGCCCTCTGCTGGACCCTTACTGGATCTACAGAATATCAATAGAAATTCTTAGTGAATGTTATGTGTATTTAAAACATGGGTGTAGATTTAATTTCCTGTGCTTCCAGAAGATATTTTCAATTGTTACATATCACTGCAAACAGCCTTGATGGCAGAAAACTGGAGGATTACCAATGTAACACTCATTTACATAAGCAGCACAAAAGATGGTGCAGAAAACTACCAATCAGCAAGGCTAAATTCTGTCCAGGGCAAATTGGAGAGCCTATAATTAAAAAAAACAAAAAAACCCACAGAATCTTTAAGCATGCAGTTAAATAAGATTCAATGGGGAATAGCAAGCATGGCTTCAGTAAATGAACTATGGGATAATTTTTTTTAACTGCCTGCATACATTTAATGTCATTTACTCGCGGACTTTACACTAGTTTTCAAAGGGAAAATAGAAGAATATTTTCTCTTTGAAAGTTATCCCACCAAAGCTACCCACACAGTTATACTAAGGTACATTGTACTCTTGACCTAGCTTGAAGCACTCTTTATCTAGCAGATATCAAGCTAAGTCGGAGTGTTCATTGTGGGGTAGATTTTCAAAGGGGTACGCGCGTAACCCCCGAAAACCTACCCCAAACCCCCCCTGCGTGCGCCGAGCCTATTTTGCATAGGCTCGGCGGCGCACGCAAGCCCCGGGACGCACGTAAGTCCCGGAGCTTTGCAAAGGGGGCGTGTCGTGGGCATGTCGAGTGGGCGGCACGAATTTTGGGGCGGGGCGGGAGGCGTGTCGGGGGCGTGACGCCGGCCCGGGGGCATGGTCGAGGCCTCCGGACCAGTCCCCGGGTTGGGTGATGGCGCGCCAGCAGCCTGCTGGCGCGCGCAGATTTACGCCTGCTTTCGGCAGGCGTAAATCTGCCAACAAAGGTAGGGGGGGTTTAGATAGGGCCGGGGGGGTCAGTTAGGTAGGGGAAGGGAGGGGAAGGTGAGGGGAGGTGGAAGGAAAGTTCCCTCCGAGGCCACTCCGATTTCGGAGCGGCCTTGGAGGGAACAGGCAGCACAAATGTGCACCCCCTTGCGCACGCCGACCCCGGATTTTATAAGATACGCGCGGCTACGCGCGTATCTTATAAAATCCAGCGTACTTTTGTTTGCGCCTGGTACACGAACAAAAGTAAGCGCGCACAAATTTATAAAATCTACCCCTGTATAATTGTCACCTTTGTGTACCTTTCATCATTCCAAATCACATAAAATCTTCACTGATGGTAACTGTTCTGTTCGTATGTATCATTGTGCATGTAAAACTGCGCCCCAGAACCTATCCCACCCCCCAAACCTCACCCTGAGTTGCTAGTGTCCGCTGTTACCGTGGTATAAATAGTTTACTTATATGAGAGCCTTACAAAGAGAGTTCTCTCTCTATCTCTCCCCAAAATGATTAATCTAAGCCTAATTTTGTACTTGAGGAAATAATAATGGTGATAGTGATAATGCTGAACCTTCAGGTATAGATAAGAACCCCGGTGGAGTAATAGACCATGGTGAACCTGTTCATGGACCCACTGCAGCAGTGGATAGACCACAGAAGCTAAAAAAAAATTAAGAAGATTACCTACGGTTTAGTGGATCCTGAAGATAAAAAGGAAAAATTGTACTGCTACTTTTATGCCAAAAACCTGTTTTTAAAACTGAATGATATGCAAAAACAGTCTGCCAAATACGGAAAGAAGAAAAAATGTCAAAGGAAAAGTTGAAAAAGGTAACTAATGGACATGTAAGATCTTTAATGGGAGAAATTATAAAATGATACTATCTTAAAACAGCCAAAATATGATGCTGAAAGAGCGATAGAAGAAGGAAATCCAGAAATGAGGAACTGGGACAAAGGAGCGGCCTTGGAGGGAATGGGGAAAGCCATCGGGGCTCCCCTTGGGCTCGGCGCGCGCAAGGTGCACAAGTGTGCGCCCCCTTGCGTGTGCCGAGCCCGGATCGGGTGTACATTTGTGCGCACCAGGTAGTGCACACAAATGTATCCCGCACGCGTAGGATTTAAAATCGGCCCCTCTATGCTTAAATTGATATTTTATAAATGGTAGACATGCAAACTTTACCAAACTTGTCCATGCACTTTCACATCTGCTAATGCAGAAAATTGAAATTGCCTTTTGTCTTCAGTTTTTGGGTGGGATAACAGAGTTAAGTAGCGGGGGGGGGGGGGGGGGCAGGGCAAACCACTGGAGGGTGTAGGTGACCTGGTACAGGTACGGGGGAATTGGTGGAGCTGGAGGTGAGTTAGTGATCCCAAGTACATGCGCAAGTTTTGTCATAATTAAATTACCCTCCTACTTTCTAAAACGGTTGCTTCTGAGCGTTATTAAGCAAACGTTTTAAATATTACTTGTGTAAAATACATGTGTGTATTTTCTAAAAATAAATTATGTGCCCTCCTGCGTTATAAAAATATGTGTGTACTTCACATACATTCATACATTTGGGGAAGGTATATGCACTATTTTTTTTAAACTGTGTGGCTCTTGCCACACAGTTTATAAAATAATGCTGTAATTTTAGACATGCCAACATGTAAAGTTAGACATGCCAACTTAACCCACCTATGTCCCGATTTATACATACTGTTAAAAATATAACCTTCCTCTGTCATAGAATAATGAAATAAACCAGGTATGCAGTTTCCTGAAAAATTCCCCCACACCCCCTTCCTTCCCTCTCCTCTCTCACACCCCCTCCTCTTTCTCACACCCCTTTCCCCTCACAGGGGGCCCTCGTGCGCCGGCGCACCTATTTTGCATAGGCCGCCGGCGCGCGCAGAGCCCCGGGACTTACGCGCGTCCCGGGGCTTCGTAAAAGGGGCGTGTCGGGGGCGTTCCATAAATGACGCGGCGTTTTGGGGGCGTGATGCGGCGTTTTGGGGGCGGGCCTGGGGCGGGCCTAGGCCGGCCCGGGGGCGTGGTCGAGGCCTCCGGACCAACCCCCGGGTTGGGTGATGGCGCGCCAGCAGCCTGCTGGCGCGCGCAGATTTACGTCTGCTTTCAGCAGGTGTAAATCTGCCAACAAAGGTAAGGGGGGGGGGTTTAGATAGGGCCGGGGGGGGGGTGGGTTAGGTAGGGGAAGGGAGGGAAAGGTGGGGGGAGGGTGAAGGAAAGTTTCCTCCGAGGCCGCTCCGAAATCGGAGCGGCCTCGGAGGGAACAGGCAGCGCGCACTGGGCTCGGCACGCGCAGGTTGCACAAATGTGCACCCCCTTGCGCGCGCCGACCCCGGATTTTATAAGATACGCGCGGCTATTCGCATATCTTATAAAATCCAGCGTACTTTTGTTCGCGCCTGGTACAAGAACAAAAGTACGCGCTCGCGCAAAATTATAAAATCTACCCCAGTGTGTGCACTCTTCATAAAATACCTGCCTCCTCGTATAACTTGGGGTTATTGCGCACACATATTATAATTATTATGTGTGTAAAATATATGCATGTAATTTTATAAATTGGGTAGAAAAAGTGTGTGTTTTGCTCTGTTACAAATTTGCACATGCACTGAAACAAGGTATGCATGTGTACACTTTTACAGACTTAATCAGCTGAGCAGTTTCTGAAAAGCTCATTTCTTCAGTGTAGCAGATAACTTTCATCTTAATCACATACAGTCAAAAGAATATAGTCTGTTAAGTGGCAGAGGTTAACAATAAAAAAAAAAAGTCCCAGTTCTCCGACCCCCGGCTGAAATGAGCAAAATTTGCCTGGTCAAAGCCCCTAAACTTTTCCATTTGAAAACTAAAAATACTTGGCTGGCCCCAGCTTCCCCACCACCCACTTCCTAGATCAGCAAAACAGAAATTCAGACATGCCCTCCTCTCCCTTTCTGCACCCCAACTTTAATCCTTCCACCCACAAATTATCTTAGTAAAAGGACAATCTGGCACCGGGATTGTGGAACACTAATACTGTGAACCCTGTAGCTCCCAACGTTTCTAAAACAGAAGTGTAAGCTCCCAGCATTGCTGTCAGAGGATTCCTTGTACTCTTCCTACACCGTTGTCCTAGCTACGATGGAAGCTGCAAGGACCTCTGTGCTAGCAGACCGCCATCCCAGGGCCAGACTGGTCTCTGCTAAGGTACTGGGTGGATGAGAAGATCAGAGACGGGATGAGTGGAAAGAAGAGAGAGAGAAAAGGGAAGTGAAGGGGTTCTGGAATTTATATTTTGCAAAACTAGGGAGGGGGAAGCCGGAACCAGCTGTACATACTTTTAGTTTTAGATTTCGATTGGGGGGGGGGGGGCTCAGATAGACCGGGTAGATTTTGTTCCGTTCAGCTGCAATTGGGGAATCGGGCCAGAGGCCAGAGCAGGAATTTTTATTAACAGCTAAATTCTTTTGAATGTAACCAGTTAAGATGAAAGTTATTCATCCGCAAGCAGACGGATAACTTTACATCTTGTGAGTTATCTGGCTTAGGGCTGAATTTACTAATACCGCCGGGCTCTTTGAATCCCGCAGTAACGGGGGGGCAGGGGGCGAAACGGGGGGGGGGGGGGGGTGGTCCTGCGATAGCCGGCAGCGATCGCACCTCTGCAGTGCGATCGCCGCAGGCGTCGCACCAAATAACTACACCATAAAACTACACCGAAAAGACGCGTACCTTTCGCTGTCGGCGAACAGCCCCGGTGCCGCCCCAACTCCTCCTCTTCCGGTGCTGACTCCGCCTCGATCTTGGTATCGTACGTGATAAGGGACTTTTCGAGTGCGAAACGTCCCTTATTGCGTGCGATCTGCTTGGAAAATGACCCCCTTAATGTCTTTGAATATTGACACACACACACACACACACACACACCCCGGTTTACTAAGCATTTTTCTCATTAAATAGATCCCTGTATGTTTACCTGAGACAACTGAGGGAGAAGTGAGTTTCCAAGGACTGCAAGTAGCATCAGTGGAAAAAGTAGAATGTGAACCCTGGTTCCCATCTTTTTCAAGCAACTACTCTAACCACTAGGTTAATCCTCCACTTGCTCTTTAGTTAGTTCATGTAGGAGCATTTATAGACTGCTGTTTTAACAGCAGTGTTGTCCGCAGCAAATAACAAGATTAAATGATCAGACGGATGATGAAATGCTAAGAAAAGTTAGATAAGCTAACCAATTTGGCAGTGCAATAATAATGGGAGATTTCAATTACCCCAATATTGACTGGGTAAATGTAACATCAGGAATAGAGACCTGAAGTTCCTGGATGGAATAATTGACTGCTTCATGGAGCAATTGGTTCAGGAACCAATGAGAGAGGGAGCTATTTTAGATTTAATTCTTAGTGGAACGCAGGATTTGGTGAGAGAGGTAACGGTAGTGGGGCCACTTGGCAATAGTGATCATAACATGATCAAATTTAAACTAAGGACTGGAAGGAGGACAATATGTAAATCTAACACTAAATTTTCAAAAGGGAAACTGATAAAATGAGGAAAATAGTTAGAAAAACCCTGAAAGGTGCAGCTGGAAAGGTTAATGAACCAAATTTTAAATTACTTGCATGCGTAAAAACCAGGGGTTACGCGTGTGGTCGGGCCTTGCGCGCGCATCTTCAAAGGGACCCATCCAGACATGTAACCCCTCGTTACGCGCCAAAGTACCGGGCCCAGATAAAGGGGCGGTCCAGGGGCGGGGCTGGAGGTGGCCGGTACAGTGGCCATTTGCTGCTGTGCCGGGGAAGCTCGCGCTGTGAGTCGGCTGGCACGCACAAGTTGCTTCTGCTCTAGAGGAGTAGCAACTTAAAAAATTTAAAAAAAAAAGTAAGGTAGGTTAGATTTAGGGGGTGGGGAAGGGAGGTTAGGTAGGGGGTTAGGGAAGATCCCTCCCAGTCCGCTCCATAATTGGAGCAGACAGGGAGGGAAATGTGGAGGGCTGGGATGCGTCACCACGCAAAACTTGCATGTCGTCCCCCCCTTGGCGCACCGCCCGCACATGCGCACACAGCCCCTGGATTTTATAACATGCTCGTGCCAGTGCGTGCATGTTATAAAACTGGCACGTCCATGTGTGCATTCTGGGAAGCGCGCACACATGGATGTGAGTGCGTAAGTTTAATCCACCCCAAAAGTGTAGAACATGCATGGACATTGTTTAAAATACATATATTCCATGCGTTAAGAAAGGTGGAAGGAAGGCAAAACAATTACCAGCATGGTTAAAAGGTGAGGTAAAAGAGGGTATTTTAGCCAAAAAAATCCTTCAAAAATTTGAAGAAGGCTCCATCTGAAGAAAATATCAAAAAGCATAAGCATTGTCAAGTTAAGTATAAAACTTTGATAAGACAGACTAAGAGAGAATTAGAAATGAAGTTGGCCGTAGAGGCAAAAACTCATAATAAAAACTTTTTAAAATATACCCGAAGCAGGAAGCCTGTGAGGGAGGCAGTTCTATCATTAGATGTCCAAGTGGATAAAGGGTCTCTTAGAGAAAAGACCATTGCAGAAAGACTAACGGGTAAATGTTAAAATCCATGTGCGTGTCCATGTGTGCACTGTTCCTGGCGCGTGCAGAGGGATGCGCCAATTTTATAACATGCACGTGTCACCACATACATGTTATAAAATCTGATGCCCACGCATACATGCACGCCCGATTTTGTATCGGCGTGCTTGTGTGTGTGGGTGCCTCACCTGCACGCCCAGGGGGTGTGGATTTTTGTAAAAAAACATGTGGCGATGCGATTAGGTCTACCCCAGTTCCCCCCCCCCCCCCCCAGTTCGTTTCAATAAAGAAGCGGACTGGGAGGGAACTTCTCTAACCCTAATCCTATCCTTCCTTTCTCTTCCCCTCTGCTCCCCGACCTCTATATCCCATCTACCCACCCTAATTTTTTTTGGCTCTGAACTTACCTGCTCCTCGGGGAAGGAGTAAGTTTCACGCGCCAGCCAGCTGCCAGCATGCATTTCCCCGGGACAGCACCTAAATTGCTATCCCAACTGTCCTCCACCCAAACCCCTGCTCTGCCCAGACCTAGCCCTCGGCTTGCCCCTTTTTTGCAGCCCAGTACTTCCATGCATACTGGGAGAAAAGTGCATGGCTGGGCCGTTTTAAAAATGTGCTCAGCATGGCCACACGCGTATCTCACAGGATTTGCATGCGCCGAAATGGTTTTCAAGGGTGATGAGTCAGATGAACTGAACCAAATTACTGTAAACCTGGAAGATATAGTAGGCCACATTGACAAACTACAGAGTAGAAAATCACCTGGTCTGGATGGTATGAACATCAGGGTTCTGAAGGAATTAAAATTGAAATTTCACATCTATTAGTTAAAATTTATAACCTATCATTAAAATCATCCATTGTACCTGAAGACTGGAGGGTAGCCAATGTAACCCCAATATTTAAAAAGGGCTCCAGGTTTGATCCGGGAAATTACAGACCAGTGATCCTGACTTCAGTGCCAGGAAAAATAGCAGAAGCTTTTCTAAATATCAAAATCACAGAGAATATCTAAAGACATGATTTAATGGAACACAGTCAGCATGGATGTACCCAAGGCAAGACTTGCCTCACAAATCTGCTTCACTTTTTTGTAGACATGTGGATAAAGTTGAACCAGCAGATGAGGTGTATTTGGATTTTCAGAAGGCGTTTGACAACGTCCCTCATGAGAGACTTCTAAGAAAACTAAAAAGTCATTGGATGGGAGGTGATGTCCTTTCGTGGATTAAAACTTGTTAAAAGACAGGGAGCAGTTGGATTAAATGGTCAATTTTTCTCAGTGGAAAAGGGTAAATAGTGGAGTGCCTTATGGATCTGTAGTTGGACTAGTGCCTTTCAATATATTTATAAATGATGTGGATAGGAATACAAGTAGTGAGGTAATCAGATTTGCAGATGATACAAAATTATTCAATCACAAGCAGATTTTGAAAGATAGCAGGAGGACCTTGCAAGACTGGAGGATTGGGCATCCAAATGGCAGATTAAATTTAATGTGACAAATACAAGGTGATGCATTTAGGGAAATATAATCCATGTTAGGTTCCATATTAGGAGTTACTGCTCAGGAAAAAGATCTAGGCATCATAGTAGATAATATATTGAAATCGTCAGCTCAGTGTGCTGTGGCAGTCACAAAAGCAAAGAGAATGTTAGGAATTATTAGAGCATAGTGAATAAAATGGAAAATGTCATAATGCTTCTGTATTGCTCCATGGTGAGATCGCACCTTTAGTATTGTGTACAATTCTGGTTGTTGCATTTCAAAAACGATTTAGTTGCACTGGGGAAGATATAGAGAAGGGCAACCAAAATGATATAGGGGATGAAATGGCTCCCCTTTGAGGAAAGGCTAAAGAGCTTAAGGCTGTTCAGCTTGGAGAAGAGACGGCTGAGGGGGGATATGTTAGAGGTTTATAAAATCATGAGAGGTCTAGAATCGGTAAATGTGAATCGGTTATTTACTTTTTCAGATAATAGAAGGACTGGCGGGCACTCCATGAAGTTAGCAAATAGCACATGTAAAACAAATCAGATAATTATTTTGCATTCAACGCACAATTAAGCTTTATAATTTGTTGCCAGAGGATGTGGTTAATGTAGTTTGTATAGCTGGGTTTAAAAAAGATTTGGATAAATTCTTGGAGGAGGAGAACATTAACTGCAATTAATCAAGCTGACTTAGGGAATAGCCACTGCTAATACTGGCGTCAGTAGCATGGGATCTACTTAGTGTTTGGGTAATTGCCAGGTACTTGTAACCTGGATTGGCCACTGTTGGAAACAGAATGCTAGGCATGATGGACCCTTGGGCTGACCCAGTGTGGCAACTTCTTCTGTTCTTAAAACTATTAATATATAATTTTTAAACAATTAAACATAAATAACATGAAAAAAGTAAACACATTTAACATAAAAACAAAAACATCCACAGAAAATATTTATCTGGTTTATTAGTAAATAAGCAGGGCTGGGCAAGAGTATTTAGTGCCCAAGATGAACCTTCAGTGAAGTACCCCCATCCCCCATCTACCGATGTCAGCTCCCAGCATAGCACTGCCTCCTCCTGGCAGTAGTGACTCCACAAAGTGCTCCTTTCTTTGGTGGTATTGGCTGTGGCACAGCACCCCACTGGGCCTCATGCTGGCAGGATTTTCCTGCCCTAAAAATGTTGGCACTCTATGCAACTGCCTCTGTGCATAATGGAAGCACCAGCCCTCTAAATAAGAATAAATGTCTGCTAAGAACAATTACTAATGTAAGCTTCAATATCTTTTTTTATTTTTATTTTGTTCCACCAGAGGTCTCCGTCTGCATTTTCCCTGACAAGTGAAGATACTCCAAGCAAAGATCTGGACTTCAACTCTGTCATACCTGGAATTATGTGGCAGCAGCAGAAGAATCAGATCAGAGGATCAATGGACCCTAGTCTGTCCTCACTAGCCAGCTGGAAGAGCCTGGACAGGCTTGATAATTCAAGTATGAATGCTATTGAATCTTCATCTAGCTGGAAACTAAGAGGGCAATTTTCAAAGGCCTTTCTAAGGGTAACAAAGGGCCAGATTTTTAAACTTATGCGCAGGCGTAGATTTGTTCGTGCAACCCAGCGTGAACAAATCTATGCCCGATTTTATAACATGCGTGCGCAACCGCACGCATGTTATAAAATCCGGGGTCAGCGCGTGCAAGGGGGTGCACACTTGTGCACCTTGCACGTCAAGCCCAAGGGGAGCCCCAATGGCTTTCCCCGTTCCCTCCAAGGCCATTCCTGGGATGGATTCAGGGAGGGGTTAGCACTTGCATGAGGATGTGCACGGTTCCATGTATATGCAGATGCACTTAATTTCCCTGGAAAAAGTGCCTGCACTTTTTTCTAACCCAATTTCCAAAGGGAAAGATTTCCTTTGAAAATTGACGTCAAGCCTGCGGGTAGAATGTTCCCACACTTATGTGCATAGTTTGGAAGTTGTCCTCATAATGTGACATTCCTACCTAGGGGCCTCATTTTCTAAAGTATCGCAGGCCTGCGATACTTTAGAAGATGAGGGACGGGGGGCGGGCCTGTGCTACCCGGCAGCGATCGCACTGTCGCGGTGCGATCACTGCCGGTTTCTCACCCAATAGCGCCACCATAGGAGGTGTAGCTATTGGGAGCGAAATAGGCAGCAAAAATGCACCTACCTTTTCGCTGTCCGCGGCGTCGGCGCAGAGTCGGCCCCAGTGACGCCCCGACTCCTCCTCTTCCGGGGCCGACTCCGCCCCCATCCTGGTATTGCACGCGATAAGGGACTTTTTGCGTGCGAAAGGTCCCTTATCGCGTGCGAGCGGCTTGGAAAATGAGGCCCTTGGTGACTCAAATAGCTTTAAAGCAGGGGTGTATAATGCAGGTCCTTCTGGGCTAAAAACAGGTTTGGTGCAAAGTAACCTGTTTTGCAGAACCAACTGCATGAAAATATACCAGATGAATATTCATTGTGGATAGCCTGAAAACCAGGCCAGTTTGTGGCCCTCAAGCACCAGAGTTGTGTATCTCTGATCTGGAAGGTGAATTTTAAAAGCTCGGTGCGTGCCTAAACTAGGAGGTACACGCATAAATCGGGCCAGTGCATGCTGAAAGGATTTTAAAAGCCGCATGGATACGCGCATATTTGCCGCCACGCTTACAAATGAAAAGTTCAAAAAAGGGGCGGGGCGTGGGCATTCTGGGGTTTTAACTTGAAATTAGTGCGTAAATACTTACGCACACAGGCACGCGCTGGGGTCCCCTGCCACATTACTTCTGCTATGGATGATGACATGCAAGTAATAAAATAAAGACAAATAGACAGATTGGTGCAGTTTTAAGGGTCGGGGTTAACAGAGGAGAAGGGAGGCTATTAAACTACGTGGGTATAGAAGTCCTATCCCTTACCTGGACAAACTGGGAAAATTGGTACTGGCAGCAGCACGCGTGTCTTTTAAAATCCCCCCACTTATGTGGTAGAAGTAGCATTTGCACACATAGGTGCACATCCACTTAAAATTGTGCACATATGTGTGCCCGGTCAGGCTATATTATGCTCACATATACATGCATATATTATAAAATGGCTGCAACACTAGACGCATGCTGACGAATAGGCACACATGTGTGCCCGTACGCTTATTTAAAAGGTACTGTCCCTGTGTAGTTTTAGATAATTCCCATTTGAGAAAACCATTTATGTATTAAGTTCATTTTTTAATAAACTTAGAGCATTTGTGCTGGAACCAACTGCCTACTGAAAGTATCAGGAGACTATTATGGCAGTATTTGACTTCTTGGAGCTTGGGGTGCCATCCTGGAGAATATAAAATTTCTTCCTATGTGCACCCAAGCCCTTGTAACAGAATAAAGAGTTCTGCTGTAAAAATGCTCTGCTTGTTAGTATGTATAGTGCTTTATTTTATCCGGTAGTTTTTGTAATAATCTTTTTAGACATTTTTAAGAAAATGTATCATTTTCTCTTTCAGCTTTTGCTTTTAGATAGGTATATTAAAAGAATCATGAGAAAGGGAAACACATTTATAGTCCATTCTTTTTCAGGTGAATTTTCAAAGGAGTTACGAGAATAAAAGTATCAATTTTCAAAAACCCACTTACATGAGTAAAGAGCATTCACATGTGTAAAACCCAATTTTGCGCATGTAAATGCTTTTGAAAATCAGGTCCTAAGGCTTTATTCTTGTTCTGTGGCTATTGGACGAGATCTTGATGATATGATTTTTAAAAATTGGGTTAAGAAAAATTTTTTTTCACATATACAACCAATAAATTTTAACTGGATGTACAATAAAACCAATATTCCTGTATTCTCCAGCTGTGAAAGGCCTAAAGTGAAGTTTGACAAAAGTGGCAGTATATATATACATAAGAATAAAAGCATTTCATAAAACCAGAAGAATAAGTAAATAAAAACTAGTGAAACAAAAAGTAAAAAGAAAAAATGAATAACTGTACAGAATTTATAAATTGCTCTACTCTGCTTTAGACTAGTAATCTGTAAAATCTTACAAATCTATAAATGTTTTTTTATTTTGTTTTATTTGAAACATACAGAAATCCAACTGGATCATCTCACTGGATGAGTCAGAGGTTTAACACAAGACATGCAGTATGCATGTAAAAAGTCTGACCTGATAAGTTAAACTCATTAACAGACAAACCTAGCTGGTTAGATTTTTGTCCAAAAATGAGCAAAAATTGAGTCAATCAAAATTTGACCAAATAGATTTAGTTCTGTCATTTGGGTGGCCTGATTTTATTGCAAACTTACTGGGAAATTCATCAAGCCATAGTAGGGCAATAACGTGTGTTAAAAGCATATATTGCATGGTATACCTGTATCGCAGCAATATTGCACGATATTCACAATAATTTTAAAAAATTTGGCCAGATTCCCTCCCAATTCTAATTAGCTGCTTTGCATGGTATTTACATGCATTAATTTTGCAAATCCATACAAAGCAGTTCATGCATATCTAATCCTGTATAAATAAAATAATGTGACTGACTTTGAAATATGTCAGCCACCTTATTTTATCTACAGATTTAACCTAACGCTAATTTAACACTGGAAGGGCCCACCAAAAAAAAGAAAAAAAGCACCAAACTCCTTAAAAAAATTCTGCAGGGTTCAAATATGATCCCCCTCACCCCATAGCAGATAATCGAGGTAGGCCATACCTCAAAAGTATAAAAATATCTGGCCAAGTTTGTGGAACAACAGGCACAACCATGTGACTAGGGCAAGATTATGTTACTAGTCATGTGACTAGGGCAAGATAAGGTTGGCACCATTTTGGAAAATGGCACCAACCGGGTCCATGGCTAGGAAGTGCGCTAAGCCCTTCCAATTGGTAGATTTCTGAAATTTAGGTAATGGGGTGAGAGAGGGGTGGTTCAGGATGGGGGCCTGGGGATGCGCCACTAGACCCCCAACAATTCTTTTGTTCATTTGGGAGTGGGTGTGTCTGTGTGTGTGGGAAGAAGCACCACTAGACACCAACAATGTTTTTTAAAACTTGGGGGTTGAGGAGGAACCTGCCTGGCAATTGATTTCTTGAGAGCAGTTGGGAGTGAACTCTGTGGTAATTATTTGATCTATGTTGACTGGAGGGGGGAGTCGTTATCTTGTGACCATGGCCAGATAATTTTATACATTTTGTGGTTGGGGCCACTTTGATTGGTAGCCCCAGGGTGAGGAGGGGGATCATGAATGTAAACCGATGTGATATGTCAGATTGAATGTCGGTATATAAAAGTAAATAAATTAAATATATGTTTGACCCTTGAACACTTTTTATAATGTGTTCGACACTTTTTAAAATTTTTAGTAGGCCCTTTAAGGAGATGGCAGCCTCTTGCGTTGGAAGCCACCATCACACGGTAATGGGCAAGGTCGCATTTTTTTGCCTCTTGTTATTTTGCCTTAAGACAAAACAATGCAGCAATATAGCCATAATATATTTACAGGGGAGGAGCCCACTATTGCAGGGATGTCTCTCCCCCCCACCCCCCCACCCCGGTGATAGTGGTTCCCCCCCTGTGAAAAATTAACCAGCTTGGTGAATTCAGGCCTTAACTGGCTAGTACTGAAAATCACCTCAGAAACACCTCTGGGACTGCTCCAGGAGACCACCTTTATCGATGGAAAAATCTATCTGATTACTGAATAAAACGGTGGCTGTCATAATGCCTCTGTACTGTTCCATGGTGAGACTGCACCTTGAATACTGTGTGCAGGTCTGGTCACCACGTCTCAAAAAGGATATAGCTGCACTGGAGAAAGTGCAAAGAAGGATAACCAAAATGATAAGAGGCATGGAATGGCTGCCCTATGAGGAAAGGCTAAAGAAGTTAGGGCTGTTCAGTTTGGAGAAGAGATGATTGTGGTAGGATATTATAGAAGTCTACAAAATCATGAAAGGACTTGAACAAGTTAATGTAAATTGGTTATTTATTCTCAGATAATAGAAGGACCAGGGGCACTCCATGAAGTTACCAAGTAGCGCATTTAAAACAAATCAAAGAAAATTATTTTTACACAACACATAGTTAAGCTCTGGAATTCATTGCTAGAGGATGTGGTTACAAATGTTAGGGGCAGATTTTCAAAGCCCTCCGCGCGTAAATCCAGAAGGATATAAGCACTTAGGGGGGTTATGCGCGCCGGGCCTATTTTCAAAAGACAGAGCGGCGCTCATAAAGCCCCGGGGCTTGAAAAAAGGGCCGAGGAGGGGGCGTGGCCAGAGGCCTCTGCATGGCCGCTTGGCCAGCGCGCGCAACCTACTTCAGCCCCAGGACTGAAGTAAGTTTTAAAACAAAAAAAGAAAGCAACAAAGGTAGGGGGGAAAGGGCAGGGGAGGGAGGGGAAGGAAAGGGAAGGTGGGTTGGTGGGGTAAGGAAGTTCTCTCCGAAGCCGCTCCGATTTCGTCAATGTACGATTTCAGAGCGGCTGTGGTTCAGATGTGGGATGTGGGATGTGGTTAGTGCAGTTAGTGTAGCTGGGTTCAAAAAAGGTTTGGATAAGTTCTTGGAGAAGTCCATTAACGGCTATTAATCAAGTTTATTTAGGGAATAGCCAGCACTGCCATTAATTGCATCAGTAGCATGGGATCTTCTTAGTGTTTGGGTAATTGCCAGGTTCTTGTGGCCTGGTTTGTCCTCTGTTGGAAACAGGATGCTGGGCTTGATGGACCCTTGGTCTGACCCAGCATGGCAATTTCTTATGTTCTTAACAGGGGAAGGCAGCGGGGCTGTGCACCCCCTTGCGTGCGCCAACCCCGTATTTTATACCATGCACGTGGCTGCGCGCACATGTTATAAAATTGGGCATACATTTGTTTCGAGCCGGGTTGCGCGCACAAATGTGCGCCCACGCATATGTTTTAAAATCTGCCCCTTAGTGTAACTGGGTTTAAAAAAGGATTGGATAAGTTCCTAGAGGAAAAATCCATAAACCGCTTTTTGCGAACGAGGAAGAGCGGTCGCTTGTTCGGGAGAATGTGTACCTTTGGACCACAGCACAACACCAGAGGAGAACCCAGGGCATGCGCCATGGTGGACGAGACGTATCCAAGCACGGGCGGACAGGCTGAAGAATCAGCACTCTGAGCTCTGCCGAACCTGAATGCACCAGAAGAGACCCAGCAATGCAATGCTGATCTCTGGGGTAGCCTTCCAGCCACTCGATAGCCCTTTTGGACCTGCCGCCTAGGAACGGCAGATGCGACAGGACGGACAATGGTCGAGGACAGGTGATGACTCTGGAACAAGGACGAGACATAGGCACTTGGAGTCTTGGACAAGATGAAGGCACTGCCCCTCAGCATGCCCTACACAGCCCCCCATGGGCTGGTTGTGGACCATGCTATCCTACTGCGCACCCTACACAACCTGAAAAGGCTGGTTGTGGACCACACAGAGAGTGGGATGAGCACAGGACTGAAACTCGAGAAGAATAGGGGAATCCGGGCAGTGCTTGAAAGAATCCAGGCTAGAACAGGGCTCCAATGACCAGGAACGGGACTCAGGCTCAGATTCAGACACGGATTCAGGCTTAACACATGGATGGTCATCTGGAGGCAAATTCTGGGTGGAAGAGACAAGGTTGGGATACCCAGAACCAGGAACTAGAGGATCAGGAACAACTGGACACCTGAACCGAAGAGACTGGGGCATCTGGAGACAGGGACCGAAGAAGACTGGAACATCAGGACATGGGACAGACGAGGACACAGGATCCGTCGAGAGACCAGGAACACAGCAAAAACAAAGGAGCTCCCACGAAGAACAGAGGACCTTGAAGAAGTGAAGATGGACCTCAGAGCCTCCTGGAATGAAGAGATGAGACAAAGAATCCAGGAGCAGGCAAAATCCTTGCGAAGGCAATGAGGAACTGAAGGAAAGCCCTTTTATAGGGCTCAACATGCGGCAATAGGTGACATCATCAAACAGGGCTATGGGGCTTTTCCCTCCACGGGCCCTTTAAGTACAGTGGAGAAGCGTGGCCGCACGCCTAAGAAGAAGCCAGGGCCAGAACAGAGCAGGAGCAGTGGCGGCGGCAGCACCCGGGCCACGCAGAGAAGGCTGGCAGAGAAGGTAAATGGCGGCATTCCTGCCGAAGGACAAGGCAAGGACATCGGCGGCTCCCTGCCGCAAGAGAAGACAATGTTAGCGGCAGCTCCACCCGCCGCAAAGAGAAGACGGTGGTGGCAACAGCGGCGGCACTCGGGCCGTGGGGAGCAGTGGTGTTGGCAGCCTCCCGCCACAAGATGAAGGGCGATGTCGTTGGCCTCCATGCCATGAAGGAAGCAAGGAAGTCGGCGGCCTCCCAGCCGCAAGGGACAGGCACAGCATCAGCGGTGGACCCGCTGCACAGGACAGGCAGCATGGGCCAGGGGAGGCCATGGCGGAGGTGGCTCTATGCCGAAAGACGGGCAGGTCTCAGTGGCGGTGCTCTGGCAAAAGAAGAAGGAGCGGCATCTAGCCATGGCGAGGTGAGAGGCTGCTTGCGGTTGGGCCCCAAGAGCAGAATCGTAACACTGCTATTACGGTAATTAATAAGCAATAGTAGCTTGTGATTTATCTAATGTTTGGGTACTTGCCAGGAGCTTGTGATTTGGATTGGCCACTGTTGGAAACAGGATACTGGGCTTGATGGACCCTTGGTCTGACCCAGTTGGCATATCTTATATTCTTATGTTCTTATGAATCTAATTTATCAAATTTCTCTGCCCAACAAGGTAATATTTTTACCTTGTGGGCAAATCCTCCCCTTAGTGTGTAATGGTAACATGGGAAAATTGGACCTTGAAAGGAACAGTCCTGAGAGTACCTGTTCATGTGCAGGGGCAGATAGCACTACTGGGGTATTGGGTTTCCCCCAGTGGACCGGTCGCTCCAATCACTTTTTTCTTTTTATTCTTGGCCAAAGAGAAGAAGAGGGATTATTGTGGCTCAAAGAGAAACCTGTGGAACTGCAGCAAAGCCATCCTGCCATGGCTGGTGGCCTGCAACGCTGTAGTAGAACCCTTTCTGCCGTGGCCTCACAGAGAGGCCTGTGAGGCCGCGGCAGAGCCCATCCTGCCGTAGCTAGAAGACAGCCATGGTGGCCATGGCAGAGCGCATCCTGCCCTGGCTGGGAGAGAGGCCTGCGAGCGCATGGCAGAGCTCATCCTACCGCAGCTGGAAGATAGGCTTGCAAGGTTATGTGACTCTACCCCCCAACTTTGCAGGAGCCATACAGTAGCAGTGGCCTCCTTCCACCTCCCTTCTGGCAGTGAGGAGCAGCGCTGCAATCCAGTATCAGCAAAGACAAGGCCCAGAAGAAAGGGGGAGGCCTGAAAGCTGTAGGTGTGTATGCTTGTGTATGTGTGTGAGAGAGAGAATACTTTTGTGTATGTATAAGACAGCTTGCATATATGTGTGTGTGTCTGCATGTGTACATGAGAGAGTAAGTGAGCATGCATGTATATGAGAGTGAGAGAGCCTGCATATGTGTGAGAGACTGTGTAATCATGAGAGAGTGAGAGAGCATAAGAACATAAGAAAATGCCATACTGGGTCAGACCAAGGGTCCATCAAGCCCAGCATCCTGTTTCCAACAGTGGCCAATCCAGGCCATAAGAACCTGGCAAGTACCCAAAAACTAAGTCTATTCCATATAACCATTGCTAATGGCAGTGGCTATTCTCTAAGTGAACTTAATAGCAGGTAATGGACTTCTCCTCCAAGAACTTATCCAATCCTTTTTTAAACACAGCTATACTAACTACACTAACCACATTCTCTGGCAACAAATTCCAGAGTTTAATTGTGCGTTGAGTAAAAAAGAACTTTCTCCGATTAGTCTTAAATGTGCCCCATGCTAACTTCATGGAGTGCCCCCTAGTCTTTCTACTATCTGAAAGAGTAAATAACCGATTCACATCTACCCGTTCTAGACCTTTCATTATTTTAAACACCTCTATCATATCCCCCCTCAGTCGTCTCTTCTCCAAGCTGAAAAGTCCTAACCTCTTTAATCTTTCCTCATAGGGGAGTTGTTCCATTCCCCTTATCATTTTGGTAGCCCTTCTCTGTACCTTCTCCATCGCAATTATATCTTTTTTGAGATGCGGCGACCAGAATTGTACACAGTATCCAAGGTGCGGTCTCACCATGGAGCGATACAGAGGCATTATGACATTTTCCGTTTTATTCACCATTCCTTTTCTAATAATTCCCAACATTCTGTTTGCTTTTTTGACTGCCGCAGCACACTGTACCGACGATTTCAATGTGTTATCCACTATGACACCTAGATCTCTTTCTTGGGTTGTAGCACCTAATATGGAACCCAACATTGTGTAATTATAGCATGGGTTATTTTTCCCTATATGCATCACCTTGC
This sequence comes from Rhinatrema bivittatum, assembly GCF_901001135.1. NCBI lineage: Eukaryota > Metazoa > Chordata > Amphibia > Gymnophiona > Rhinatrematidae > Rhinatrema > Rhinatrema bivittatum. Next base: position 297,985,162 of record NC_042616.1, read on the forward strand.
ACTTATCCACATTACATTTCATCTGCCATCTGGATGCCCAATTTTCCAGTCTCACAAGGTCTTCCTGCAATTTATCACAATCTGCTTGTGATTTAACTGCTCTGAACAATTTTGTGTCATCTGCAAATTTGATTATCTCACTCGTCGTATTTCTTTCCAGATCATTTATAAATATATTGAACAGTAAGAGTCCCAATACAGATCCCTCAGGCACTCCACTGTCCACTCCCTTCCACTGAGAAAATTGCCCATTTAATCCTACTCTCTGTTTCCTGTCTTTTAGCCAGTTTGCAATCCACGAAAGGACATCGCCACCTATCCCATGACTTTTTACTTTTCCTAGAAGCCTCTCATGAGGAACTTTGTCAAATGCCTTCTGAAAATCCAAGTATACTATATCTACCGGTTCACCTTTATCCACATGTTTATTATCTCCTTCAAAAAAGTGAAGCAGATTTGTGAGGCAAGTCTTGCCCTGGGTAAAGCCATGCTGACTTTGTTCCATTAAACCATCTTTCTATATGTTCTGTGATTTTGATGTTTAGAACACTTTCCACTATTTTTCCTGGCACTGAAGTCAGGCTAACCGGTCTGTAGTTTCCCGGATCGCCCCTGGAGCCCTTTTTAAATATCGGGGTTACATTTGCTATCCTCCAGTCTTCAGGTACAATGGATGATTTTAATGATAAGTTACAAATTTTTACTAATAGGTCTAAAATTTCATTTTTTAGTTCCTTCAGAACTCTGGGGTGTATACCATCCGGTCCAGATGATTTACTACTCTTCAGTTTGTCAATCAGGCCTACCACATCTTCTAGGTTCACCGTGATTTGATTCAGTCCATCTGAATCATTACCCATGAAAACCTTCTCCATTACGGGTACCTCCCCAACATCCTCTTCAGTAAACACCGAAGCAAAGAAATCATTTAATCTTTCTGCAATGGCCTTATCTTCTCTAAGTGCCCCTTTAACCCCTCGATCATCTAACGGTCCAAATGACTCCCTCACAGGCTTTCTGCTTCGGATATATTTAAAAAAGTTTTTACTGTGTTTTTGCCTCTACAGCCAACTTCTTTTCAAATTCTCTCTTAACCTGTCTTATCAATGTCTTACATTTAACTTGCCAATGCTTAATCCTATTTTCTTCTGTTGGATCCTTCTTCCAATTTTTGAATGAAGATCTTTTGGCTAAAATAGCTTCTTTCACCTCCCCTTTTAACCATGCCGGTAATCGTTTTGCCTTCTTTCCACCTTTCTTAATGTGTGGAATACATCTGGACTGTGCTTCTAGAATGGTATTTTTTAACAATGACCACGCCTCTTGGACATTTTTTAATTTTGTAGCTGCTCCTTTCAGTTTTTTTCTAACAATTTTTTTCATTTTATCAAAGTTTCCCTTTTGAAAGTTTAGCACGAGAGCCTTGGATTTGCACACTGTTCCTTTTCCAGTCATTAAATCAAATTTGATCATATTATGATCACTATTGCCAAGCGGCCCCACCACCGTTACCTCTCTCACCAAGTCCTGTGCTCCACTGAGAATTAGATCTAAAATTGCTCCCTCTCTCATCGGTTCCTGAACCAATTGCTCCATAAAGCTATCATTTATTCCATCCAGGAACGTTATCTCTCTAGCATGACCCGATGATACATTTACCCAGTCTATATTGGGGTAATTGAAGTCTCCCATTATTACTGCACTACCAATTTGGTTAGCTTCCCTAATTTCTCTTAGCATTTCACTGTCCGTCTCACCATCTTGACCAAGTGGACGGTAGTATACCCCTATCACTGTAGTCTTCCCTGACACACAAGGGATTTCTACCCATAAAGATTCAATTTTGTATTTAGTCTCATGCAGGATGTTTATCCTGTTGGACTCTATGCCATCCCGGACATAAAGCGCCACACCTCCTCTCGAGTGCTCCTCTCTGTCATTGCGATATAATTTGTACCCCGGTATAGCACTGTCCCATTGGTTATCCTCTTTCCACCATGTCTCTGAGATGCCAATTAAGTCTATATCATCATTTACTGCTATACATTCTAATTCTCCCATCTTACTTCTTAGACTTCTGGCATTAGCATACAAACATTTCAAAGTTTGTTTTTTGTTTGTATTTTCATTCTGCTTTTTAATTGATAGGGATAAGTTAGAATTTTTTAGCTCAGGTGAGTTTTTAGTTACAGGCACTTGGACTGCTTTTCTAATTATTGGAACCTCACTGTCGGGATGCCCTAATTCTAATGCATCATTAGTATCCTTTAAAGATACCTCTCTCCGAACCATGCGCTCCTGAGTGACTGTTGGCTTTCCCCTTTGTTCTAGTTTAAAAGCTGCTCTATCTCCTTTTTAAAGGTTAGCGCCAGCAGTCTGGTTCCACCCTGGTTAAGGTGGAGCCCATCCCTTCGGAAGAGACTCCCCCTTCCCCAAAAGGTTCCCCAGCTCCTAACAAAACTGAATCCCTCTTCCTTGCACCATCGTCTCATCCACGCATTGAGACTCCGGAGCTCTGCCTGCCTCTGGTGACCTGCGCGTGGAACAGGGAGCATTTCAGAGAATGCTTCCCTGGAGGTTCTGGATTTAATCTTTCTACCTAAGAGCCTAAATTTGGCTTCCAGAACCTCCCTCCCACATTTTCCTATGTCATTGGTGCCCACATGTACCACGACAGCCGGCTCCTCCCCAGCACTGTCTAAAATCCTATCTAGGTGACGCGTGAGGTCCGCCACCTTCGCACCAGGTAGCCACCCAGCTATCTACATTCCTAATAATCGAATCACCAACTATGACGGCTGACCTAACCCTTCCCTCCTGGGCATTTAAAGATTTATAGAGCCTTGACTTATGATATTGCCATTTGGTGATATTAAGAATTATAAAAAAACGTTTTGTGGAGTTGTAGATTATATTCTGTCTCCTCTCTCCTTGTATCTATTTAGTGATTAATTGGAGAGGTAGCTGCTTCTATTTGTCGTGATTATAAAACAGAAACATCACCATTCCTCATCAAACATCAAACATCAAAACTAAAATCAAGATATATAAAGCAGCAATCATGTGTCTGTGAGAATCTGAGTGTATGTAAGAACATGAGAGACTGGTGGGTGTATAAAGCACGAGAGTCTGTGTATGTGACAGCATGTGTGTGTGTGAGGGAGGGAGAGAGGATAAAGATTATGAGGACCCCCTTCCCCAATCCACAACAATCTGTGAGTGACTGGAAATCCAAAAATCCCAGATATGGAAACCTGGAGATTTTCAATCTATTATTTTAAATTTTAGGGTGTTATTTCATGTGTCTGCTGTTTGAAATATTTGATGTTTGGGAAATATTTTAAAAAATGTGAGTCATTTTAATTACTGGATGTTCATTGGCTGTTGCCTGCTTGGCATACTTACTATTTTTATTAGTATGGTTTTAATATTATGAATGATGTTTTATAGTTCTTGATTTTATTGCTTAATGTTTTATGAGAAATAATGATGTTTCTGTTTTTCCATTGTTGCACTGCATAATACAGTCAGGCTTGCTCTGGTTTCCAGAGCATGTGTGAGAGTGAGAGAGAATGAATGAGTCAATGACCATATGTGTGAGCAAGAAGACTATTTAAACCAGTGAGCATGTGCGTGAGCAAGAGCGAGCAAATGAACATGTGTGTCAGCCAGAGTTTATGAACCAGTCAGCATGTGTATGAGAGAATATGTGGGAGTTTGTGTAAGAATGAACATGTATGTTAGAGAGTGTATATATAACACAGTGGAGAAAGTTTGTGCGTACCTCCTATCCCTGTGTAATCCATGCAATCTTAGGGTGACTGGGGTCTAAAGTTCCCAGGTATGGAGAGTAGGGGATTTTTTAGCTTTAGTTTTAATTATTAAGTGTAATTTGATGTCTGCTGTTTTAAAATATTTTATTGATGTTTGGAAAATTTAAAAAAACAATGTTATATGTTTTTAATCATTGGATATTCTATTCCTCAGCTGCTTTGAAATATTTATTCTTTTTATGAGTATGGTTTTGCTATTATGATTGCTGCTTTATATATCTTGATTTTAGTTTTGATGTTTGATGAGGAATGGTGATGTTTCTGTTTTATAATCATGACAAATAGAAGCAGCTACCTCTCCAATTAATCACTAAATAGATACAAGGAGAGAGGAGACAGAATATAATCTACAACTCCACAAAACGTTTTTTTATAATTATTAATATCACCAAATGGCAATATCATAAGTCAAGGCTCTATAAATCTTTAATCTGCAACTTCTCGCCACGCAATGGGCCGCAGGCTGTATTTAGCCTTTAGAGCATTTTTCTTTTAATCAATTATTGTCATTTGTATCTAAACACTTTTACTTTATTGTATCAATAGTTCTTTGTTAAATTTTTCACTATTATATTAAACGTATCTTGCCCTTAAACTCTACCACCAAACACCAAATTTAAAAAAAGAATATTTAGTCCAACAAATCTGTTATATCACCAAGCTATGCTGTTCAAAGATGCTCCCAACATGAATCATGTTTCAACTGAACCTCAGTCTTCTTCAGGGGAATTTTATTAAATTCATAAGGGCAAAATATTCTGAAATCCCGGACACACATTAGCCGTCTCTAAAGGGATTCGAACATGGCGCCCGAGACGCTGAGGTGCCATCTGAGACGCTGAGGCGCCATGTTCGAATCCCCTTAGAGACGGCTAATGTGTGTCCGGGATTACAGAATATTTTGCCTTTAAGAATTTAAGAGCAAAATGTGGCAGGTCAGTCATTGATGGATGATCCCCCTCCAAAACCTAGGCAGCCATAATACTCCTACCGATGGCTGTACTACTCCCAAAAACCTTTTCAACAGTACCAGAACTATCTCCCTCCCCCATTACAATCCCAACAGACCTCTCGAAGCCCTGGATCACGCCCATGCCCCAGGGAGTCCCAGCAGCAGAAGCAATCAGAGCGACAACAACCTGCCAAACCAGCACCAAGTTTTTGACATCCCCACTTCCAGCCCCATCTTCTTGAGTAGGGGCAAGAATACGTCTCTTTTTTCCAACCTGGAGACTGATTACCAGTGACCAGTGGGTCCTGAACATCATGGAGCATGGATATTGCCTCCACCACTTCAAAGCCTCTGACACCACTTCTTTCGTTACCCCCAGTCGATCCATCCCAAACTTCTCAGCTGTAACACGAGATGCAGCAATGCTCCAAAAACATGCAGTCCAGGAGATCCCAATACCCGATGCGCAAAACGGGTTCTATTCACAATACTTCCTTATCCCCAAGAAAACAGGAGAACTTTGCCCTATACTGTATCTCTGTGCCCTCAAGTTCTTCAGTTACAAAGAAAAATTTCAAATTTTTCCTGAGGAACATCCTCCCCTTCCTACAGCACAATAACTGGATGTGCTCAATAGATCTGAAGGGTGCATGTGCCCATATTCCCATCCACATGTCTTTCTGGGGTGTCCAAGTAGCCGACCGCCCATTCCAATACAAGGTACTTCTTTTTTGTCATTCTTCAACTCCTAAAGTATTCACGAAGTGCTTGGCTGTGGTCACTGTGCACCTTAGACATCAGAGAATCAGTCTTCTCTACCTGGTTGACTAGTTGATAGCCTCGTCACCGGATGTCTTTCACAACCTTACTCATTCCACTATTGGGCTCCTTCAGTCGCTGTGTTTCCTGGTCATTTTCAAGAAGTCAATCCTCATCCCTGCTCAGAGGCTGCTATTCATTGGGACGCTAATTGACACAACTCTATCCACAGCATTCCTACCTACAAGCAGGATTACCAGTTCATTTCTTCACTTCCCTCGAATGACAGCCCACAATGTGCTAAAATTATTGGGCTACCTCGCTGTGGCTATTCATGTAGTTCCCCACACTGGTCTCCACATGTGAAGACTCCAGTGGGGATTGTGGATGCAATGGAACCAACATTTCCAACCTCTCCACACCAAATTACGATAACCAGGGAAATGCCATGAGACATTTGATGGTGTCTCAACTGCCACCACTATCAATCAGGTGTTCCTCTACAACAGCCCCCACATCCAATGTACCTGGGCATGGATGCTTCAACACAGGGTTGGGGAGCCCACACAGGACTCCTTTGTATACAGGAGCTCTGGTCAAAACCCGAAAGTCATCTGCAAATCAACCAACTGGAACTCAGGGCCATCCGCCATGCCCTTTATGCCTTCAGTCACATAATTCACATAAAGAAGATCACAGTCCTTATGGACAACCAAGTAGCAATGTATTATGTGAACAAGCAAGGAAACATGGACTCTTGGACCCTTTGCTACAAAACCCTGTGAATTTGGTAATGGGCAGTAACTCACAAAGTTTCCCTGCTTGCAACGTACATTCCTGGTGTCAACAACACAGAGGAAGATCACCTCCGCAAAGTCTTCCGAACCCAACCAAACAGTTCTCGAAAACATTTTTTGGCAATGGATCCAGGATCTCTTTGCCTCATAGGTCAACATAACTGGGATGGGCAGGATGATAATGTTGTGGCTGTTATATTTTACTTTTAAAGTGAGAGGGGTTATTTTAATTTTAATTTTTAATGAATAAGAAGGAGTGTTATATTGATTGTAATTTTATAATTGTGAACCGCTCTGGCCAGATCTAGTATCTGTTGTATGGTATATAAGAAATAATAAATAAATAAAATTAAATAAAACTGGAACATTTTTGCTCAGTTCTACTTAGCTTCAAGACAGGCCTCAGATGCATTCCTCCTGCCATGGGATGGGAGAACCATGTATGCCTTTCCTCCCCTTCCGCTCATTGCTTACATTGCCAGAGCTCATCTGCGACGAAGCCCAGATGATTATATTAGCTCCAGTGTGGCCTAGACAGCCATGGTTCGCATATTTTATTCAGTTATCTGTCAAGCCTCCAATCCCGCTGGGCTGCGACACCGACCTGCCTACACAAGAAGTGGAACCCTACTACATCCTATGTTGCAGTCACTTTACCTGATGGCATGTATGTTGAGTACTTGACCTTGGGCCACCTCTCTCTTCCAGAACCAGTTTAGGAGATGCTTCTCTCAGCTCTTAAGCTTTCTACATACCAAAACTACTCATTGAAATAGAACCAATATACAGCATGGTGCACGTCAAGGGTGGTAGATCCCTTCACATGTGCACCATCAGTTTTCCTTGATTACCTCCTTTAACTCTCCAGCATGTCAAAACCACCAGTACCCTGAGACATCAATGTTGTTTTTACGGCTCTTATGAAACCCTGCTTTGAGCCACTCATCTCAAATTCACTCAAATATCTTACTTGGAAAATGCCCTTCCTCTTTGCCATTACATGTGCATACCATGTCAGTGAAATTCAATCTTTGATTCTTCTGTCTGCTTACTTGCAGTTTTTTCATGACAGAGTAGTGCTCTGAACTCACCCTAAGCTCCTCTCCAAAGTTGTCTCGGCTTTCCACTTGAATCAGTCCATCACACTCCCCACATTTTTTCCAAAGTCACATTCACATAACAGTGAGAAACTCCTACATATGCCTGATTATAAAACAGCCCTAGCGTACTATAAGCGTAGAACACAAGCTCACCAGAATACCCTGAAACTGTTCATTTGTTATGACCCTATCAGACTGGGAATCACTGTATCTGTTGCACTCCCCGGCCACTGCAGGCTCGCAGCTGGGTTCATTCACCCCCGATGCCAGGCTCCTGGTGCGGGCCCGTCCTCTCTGATGGCAGCAGGTAGCCATCTCGGCACCCACTCTCCTCCCACGCATTCCAGGGCTCCCAGCGCAGCAGGGAATTCCCTTGGGCCCGCCCATGCCTTTCCTTCTACCGCATGAGCAGATTCTACCACCACCTCCCTTCTGATCCGACAGTCCTAGGCATGCGTGCGTCTCTGCTGTATTTAAAGGGGGCCACAGCAGGAGAACCTCCCACAACCCCTACTGATAATGTTGGCCAGCCATGTGATTTAAGACAGGCTCTGGCAATCAGAACCTGCCTTGGCAACAGATCTCTATGATGTGCTGCTGTGCTCTGTGTTGCCTGTGTTCCTATTCCTGCTCCTGTTCCAGCTCCTGCTCCAGTTCTTGTTTCTGCTCCAGTTCCTGTTCCTGCTCCAGTTCCTGTTCCTGCGCTCGTGTTCTGGTCCCTTCTCCTTTGACCCAGCCTTCCTCTTCCCTCCGGTAGTCGCTGTCCTCCATGGTACCACCCTTTGGCCTACCCTTTGGGATCATCCATGCGGAGGCCCACCTAAGTCCAGCCGGCCCTGGCACCCAAGGGCTCAACCTGCGGGGAGCGAAGGCTGGTATTGGCGAAGCTCCAGCTGGCCTCCACTTCCCATCCAGCCTCACCTTCTGACAGTGGGGCCCTGTGGGGGTCTCTCCTACAGGTGGCGTCAGCACTACCCCTTGGGCCAAGGGTCCACCACTGCAACAGTATCCAAAAGGATTCTCTCAACTTGGATTACCTCTTGCATACAAATTGTTACACAGTGCCCGAACTTGTTCTATCAGGACCTGTCTGAGCCCATCAGATGCGGGTGACTGCAGCGTTCATGGTGCACCTAAGAGGCGTTCCTATTGAGGACATCTGCTGATCTGCCACTTGGCCTTTCATGCATACATTCACTATCTGGACTCTTTAGCAACCAAAAACAGTGCAATGGCTAACGCTGTTCTGGACCACATAGGTTCTAAGTAGTCTGCTATCCGCAGTGGAGTCTGGGTTGGGAAAAAAAAAAGAGAAAATTTCCATTCAGTCGGTTGACATTTTTTTTCTGCAACCCTCACCTATGGGGCTCCCCACAGAACATGACTAACTCAGGCCTGCTTATCAATGGGATTAAAAACAAGTTTTCTTACAGTAAACAGTGTTTTCCGCAGATAGCAGGATGAACTAGCTATGTGATGTCCGACCCTCCTCCCTGGATTGCAAACTCCTATTGAATGTTTTTTGCTTGGAATGGATTGAGGAGCTATGCTGACGATGCCCACGTGGGCACTCCCTCGCATGTCCAAAAGAGCTAAAAGCTCTAATAGCTTGGAGAAACAGTTCCGTCCAGTGACGCCAGAGGGTACACTACCACAGAACATAGCTAATTCATGGTGCTATCTATGGAAAACACTGTTTACAGTAAGCAAACTTGCTTTCCCACCTGGGATATGAAAAGACCTCTTTCTTTCTTCACGCATCGCCTTTCCTCTCATTTCTGAGCATACTCCAAGGGGGTTAATATATTCCCCAGAAGCCTCCAACAAAAAGGTGGGGTCACAACCAGGGAAGAATTTCAAAAATACAAAAGCTCCCTCCCACTGTCATAAGAACATAAGAACATACCTTACTGGGTAGGCCAAGGGTCCATCAAGCCCAGCATCCTGTTTCCAACAGTGGCCAAGTCACAAGTACCTGGCAAGTAACCAAACATTTTTTTTTTATCATACCAACAAAAAAAAGTTGGTACGATAAACAGAGACTGCTTGTATGTGGGATCTTCAATATAGTACAAAAGTTTTTGAATATATGGTGAACCTCTGAATATGGAGATTTTTAAGTGAAAAAAGAGAATAATGAATAAAATAAAATAAAATTGGACTTGTGAGTAAAAACAGGATGTTTTGTGCATACTGAGTACTTGAAGGTGCTACAAAAATATAAATAAAAATAAATTTAATAACAAGAAGAAAGATATAAGATACTAGCAGCACAACAGATTAATAAGGACATTACTGAGAGACATTGTGGATTGTGGTGGCCTTGAATTTGGCCACCAGGGGCTATTGTTGAACAATGACCACAACTCCATTCCCTTCTGCCCCTCCCCCATATCTAGCCACAGGTGCTGTGAAGGTGGCCTGCACAACATGCCCTGCCCAGGGAAACCTTCCACACACGCCAGTGCTCTCCTCTACTACTGCGCCACCAGGCCAGCCATCATTGATTTTCTATGTGACAACTCTTTACTATGTATTTCTCATGTTTACACTTACACAAATTCTATATTAAATGCATTCCATGAACAAAGACAACTTAATTTGTTTTTATTTTTTCATTTGAAATGGTTTTCAAACTCATTGTACAAGAAAACTCAATCAAGACTAAGCATTCATACCAGAGGTGGCAGCATTATTGTCTCTGAAGTACTAAAGTAAAGCACATTCATTTCCAGATTGGACAAAAGGAACTATATAAACTCAGATTATTATCATACAATGCTGAACAATAAGCTATACATTTCATTTTAAGACATTTCTTAATTGACTTGGCTCATTGCTGATCAGCAAATAATAAGGTGGAGAAGAAGAGCAGTATATATGCTGGTGACAAACCATGTGTCAATAATATAGTAAAAGTTCTGGGATCCTTGTAGAGATGTTCAAATCAAAAGGTGAATGAAGATGTTGTCAAGCATTTCCAGCTTATATTCAATAGTGCAGTAGATTTTGGTCCCCCGACACGGACTGTGTTTTGCCACTTGGGCTGCATTGGGAGGGATAGAAGCCCAAAACTAAACTGCCAACAGATAAAAAGGGAAGATGTCAACAAACAAGGATCCATAATAAAACAAATGAAAATAACAGGCGTGGCTACATAAAGCAAATTATAACAAACTATACATAACAAGTATATGAACCAATAAAAGTAGACATGCTCTGAACAGCGCATTGCTGATCAGATGTCTACTTATGTAGGTTTTGCTTTTCCTTGATCCAGCTATTAACAAGCCTATGTGATTACATTATTTAATAAAAAAAACAAAACAAAGAACAGCAGAGTAATAAAATGTTTTGTGAGAACCAATTTTTGCTAAGTGGAAGTGTCTCTATAATTTTTTTTACATGTATATAGTCAGGTTGATGTAAAGTAAGAATATTTGCAATTATTTTTTTTTATTGATTCCTCTTCTTTATGAATTGAATAGGTTCTCCTCCTTTTTTACAAAGCTCTGATGGAAACTGGGTTGCTCTGCAAAATGTGACTTTGCCTCGCCCTCGAATGCTGGCCAAACCAAAGAGCCAACTCTTCAGAGCTCTGGAGAATGAGTCCTGTGTCATATCGGCCTACGATGAGATGGGTTCAGATAGTGAAGAGGATGTTGAGTGGAATGCGGCCTTGACTGTGCTCCACCAGAGACCCAGGCAGTTATCAGATGATTCCTGCTATGCCAACTCCCAGTATAATACCGAATGGGTGTATGGCAATGACCAGTATCATCCTGTGACTTCACCCTCATCTGGACTCTACACAAACACGGAGACGATGTATTCTGACTCTGAAACATCCTCAGTCAACTCTTCTAAGGGAATAAGAGGGTTTTCCAAGCTCCCCTTGCCAAAACAAAAGAATCCAAATGACCAAAGGGAAAAGGAGCATTCAGTTGGCAAACTGGACATAAACTTCAATCCTCATGCAACCAGTCTGAATTATTCAGATAGCAGTGAAACCGAGGAGGTAAATCATGATATAGAAAAGAGGTCAAGAAGATGGAGAAAAGCCAAAATTGTATCAGAAGAAGTATCTGGCAAAAGTAATCATGGAAAAGCCCAGCAGAAAAGTTTGAGCTCAAATCAGGTAACATTATGTATATAGTAGTGTCTGGTTATTAAAAGTAATAGCTGTAGTAGTACTAATGCATGTTTATTTGTAAAGCTGTTGGATAGAGGCTTTATAAACATGTACTATTATTATTACTATCAAACAGCAACAGAGAGAGGTGGTATGTGATGTTTATAATGAGGAGAGCAGGTGCCAAGAAGGATGGTACTGAAAAATGTCCAGCAGCTGGCTATAGTCCATGTTTCCCTAAAGGATATTGCAGAAGTCCTGGAAGGGAAGGATTATATTCCTGCAGATTTTAAAAAGTTTGAGGTGTGTTGAAGAGTGTGCAGATAAAATGTAATATAAATAAGTACAAAGCCAAGCAATTGAGATGCAAAAACTCAGTGGAACTGCACTTTAAAGCGAATAGGAGAAGCATTGCTAACCAACAAAAATTAATCCGGTGGGGTGCTAAATAGGGATGTGAATTGTGTGATCGATCGTCTTAACGATCGATTTTGGCTGGGGGGGGGGGGAGGGAAATCTGATCGTCATGGTTTTTTTTGTAAAAAATTCGTTAAAAATCGTAAATCGGGGGAGGGCGGGAAAACCGGCACACCAAAACAACCCTAAAACCCACCCCGACCCTTAAAAACAAATCCCCCACCCTCCCGAACCCCCCCAAATGTTTTAAATTACCTGGGATCCAGTGGGGGGGTCCCGGCGCGATCTCCCGCTCTCGGGCCACGGCTGCGTTAATAGAAATGGCGCCGGTAGCCCTTTGCCCTTACCATATGACAGGGCAAAGGTAGCGCCGGCGCCATTTTGGTTCCTGTCACCCGACGTCACGCGTGCAGGAGATCGCTCCCGGACCCCCGCTGGACCCCCAGGGACTTTTGGCCAGCTTGGGGGGGCCTCCTGACCCCCACAAGACTTGCCAAAAGTCCAGCAGGGGTCCGGGAGCGACCTCCTGCACTCGCGCCGTATTGACAATATTCAAAATGGCGCCGGTGCTACTTTTGCCCCGATTTACGATTTTTTGACGATAAATCAGGGGAATTGCTATTGTATCGCGGCTCTAACGATTTTTGACTATTTAAAATATATCTGACGATTGTTTTAAATCGTCAAAAAACGATTCACATCCCTAGTGCTAAATAATGTGAGAAGGCAGTGGGGAGAGTCAGCAGAAGGCCAACACAGCTAGTAATTCCTCTATGCAGTTTATTGGTGAAACCCCATTTGAAATTCTTTGTCCAGTTCTGGAGGCTTCATCTCACAGAGGATACAGACAGAACAGAGGCAATCTAGAGAACAACTACAAAATTAATACTGTCATCAGAGCAAGCTTGCATTGTGAGACTTTAAGACCTAAATATGTATACTCTGGAGGAGAGAAGGGGGGAGGAGAACATGATAGTGATATTAATATATTTCATATATATATACATAAAGCACAAGAGACAAGCATTTTTTGTGAAGAAGAAATTCTAAAACTAGGGATCATGATAAGAAGCTAGGGGTAGATTCAGCATTAATTTAAGGAACTATATTTATATTCTGTTTATATTAGAAAATATATTGTAAGCAGATTCCATAAAGTATACATAATCAACACAATAACTTTATAAATATAAAACAAAAATAACATCATAAGATAAATAAAATACAATCCACACAAAATACTTAGAAAAACCAAAACACAATAAAATTAAACGATTAAAACCTGACATCAGAATTCAAAAAGGGATCGATTTTTCTCCCAAAGTTGAGGGTTTAGAAAAGGTGAATAGCAGCTGAATATTAGGTTTTCCCAAATATATACTATAGTAAAAAGAAATGGAATATCCAGCCACTATTTGATTTATTTTGAAACTCTTATTTACAAGGGTCCAAATAATAATATTCAGAGTGAGCAAGAAGCAGAGCCTGGCTATACTTTCCATTATCAGGCTCCTCCAGGAGCCTAATGATTACTAGGGGTGTGCATTTGTTTCCAAAGTATTGGTAATCTGCAATGTATAGGGCCATATTCGTTGTATTCGTGGGGAAGGGAAACATATTGCGATTCCCCACGAATACAACGAATCTTCACCAAATTATTTGGCCGTCTAAAGGAGCGAATTTAAACAAACCCCCCACCCTCCTGACCCCCCCCCCCAAGACTTACCAAAACTCCCTGGTGGTCCAGCAGGGGGTCCAGGAGCCATCTCCTGCACTCATGCCGTCAGCTGCCGGTATTCAAAATGGCGCCGATAGCCTTTGACCTTACTATGTCACAGGGGCTACCAGTGCCATTGGTCGGCCCCTGTCACATAGTAGGAGCACAAGATGGCACCGGCCATCCATTGCTGTTTGTGGCACTCGAGGACTGGAGTTCGCCACCACTGAATTACAGGCAGATTTTAAAAGTGTTGCTCATGCAATAACAACTCCATACAATTTACTGCTGGTCCTGATGAGATGAGAGAGAGAGAGAGAGACTGTTTTAAGGAGACAATCTGACTCTATATATCTCCCAGTGTAAGAGTTCAACTCAAGGTGGGTTTTGGGGGGGGAGGCCAGTGTTACATTGGTTTACCTAGGGTGCAAGGGTCTGTAGACCCTTATAACACTGACACCCCCCCCAAAAAAAACCCAAAAAAACCAGCCTACCCTAAGTTGAAAGAGCCCCTCCTACAGTGGGAGATATACAGCATGTCAAATTGTCACTTTCTTCACATAGATTTTATTAGATTTTTTTTTTTTATATATATTCTGCTTTTCACACTTTTTTCAGCATTTCAAAGCAGATTACATTCAGGTATTTCCCTATCCCCAGAGGGCTTACAATCTATGGCTTGGATTCACCATTCTATTGCAGAATCGTGAATCCAGTGAAAACAGGGGGCAGGCCTGCAACCTTCACACCACCGCGGTGTTTTCACTGCTGGCTTTTGCATGCTACTGGCAATGATAACATTGCTTCCCTTATCATCACCAGCGAACACACCACCGAGTCCACCTCCTCCCCCAGCATGCTATTGCACCAGATAAGCATTTGAAAATGACCCCCTAAGTTTGTACTTGAGGCAATGGAGGATAAAGTGATTTACCCAAGATCACAAGGAGTAAGAGTGGGACTTGAACCCTGGTCTCATGGTGCATAGCCCACTGCTGTAAACACTAGGCTACTCCTCCCCTCCTAGAATGTGTAAGATGTGTCAGGACAAAGCTCCCAAAGGATCCTATTTTGGAAGATTTTCTAGCTACTTTTAAAGTGATGGTACTCATCCTTTTAATAATGCTTAGTTGGATACTGCCTCCAGCACACCCTGTGTAACACTTACTTTCCACACATGCTCATTCCTTTGATTGTCACATCTACCTCACATTTTCTCTACTTATAACTGCATCACACATTCACCAGCTTACTCAGGTCCTCATACCTATTATTCATGCTCACACACCGCCTTGCGCAGAGTATGCCTCAAAGGAATCACTAAACCTTATGTATAATAATGCACATATTCACTGCAGCCACACATCACTTTTCCATATACATTTAGTTTTCTATCAGAATCATTTTTGGTGGCACTACTATTTTGTGTACTCTAATGCTACTCTAACTTATATGGACAATAAAGCCCCACAAATTCACATCAACATATTCAACACTTTTTTTTCACTGGGCCATACTTCCTCTTTACTAGATATGTCACCTTATAAACCACTTCATATACAAAGAGACTACACAATATAGTTACAAAAAAATTTGAAAAAAATTAATACATTTTCCATGAAACAAAAATATGTATCTCACACATTTTGTTGCCCACTTCATGCACTGGGGTATACCTTGCAGTGGAATTGATGTGACACTTTTTGAGGGATGGGGAGATATTCATCAATAGAGGAGCAGATAGAAGGCAGACAAGGGAAAATGATTTTTGTGGGATTGGATATGTGGTTGTATTTGAAGACTGCAGTTCCTCATAATTTGTACCATGCTAAGTCACTGTGATTTTTTTCTCTAATACTGGATGTGGGGACTTTATGCATATCTTGCTGCTTCCCTTATCCCCTCTATTTCCTATGAAACATGACTTTGATTGTGTATATGGCTAGTTAAGTTGTTTATGGAGAGGGGATCACTATAGAAAATAAATATTATAATGTTATTTCTATATCGCTGGTAATAATGTAGGGTGTTTTCTACAGGGTGGAGAATAATCTAAGATTCCAGGGCCCTCCGATCCAGCTGCTTCTTAATAATCTTTAGCAGCAGCAATATGATACTGCAGAAGAGATGGAAAAGGGGCTCTCTAGAGACTCCCAGGGTCTTCAAGACGCTGCAAGGAGTTCACTTAAGGCATGGTCCCGGGAGCATGAGGATACGCATTAAGCCTCTTGATGCTCCCAGGGGAAGATAGCTACAGTTCTTAAATTGTAGCTGACTTTCAATCAAATAAGGTGGCTTGTGATTTTTGAGGCAAACCACTAAATTGATTTGCATGTATTAGGCTAGTAATGAGCTGATTAAGATGCCTCTGCATGCTAATCAGCTCATTAGTGTATTTGCAGTGCCAGGGACAGAATAACACTCAGTATTTCAAATGCTGCCCTGCCCGTTATCACTGTGTTGGGCTATTTACTATGCTGTAAACACCTAATGCAGCTTAGTAAATGAGCCCTTAAAATTGTCACTAGCCATTAGCTTAAACTAAACAGTTACTGTGGTAAGTGAGGAAACAAAATATCAAGAAAGTCCCAGTAAATGTTTAGAATGAGCTCCAGGAATAAAGCAACATAGTCACTCACACTCTTCCCTCCTGGCTCACTCAATTTACTGGATTACGTCAAGTTAAAGATTTGTTAAAACTACATACATAGAGTAACAGATATCTTGTAAGATGCTTCTCCAACCCCCCAGATCAGCCAGAATCCCTGTTATGATTTTTTAATACATTGAAGGCAGGGCCGGTACAAGGGTATTAGGCATCCTAGGCGAACCTTCTGCCTTGCGCCCGACAACCCCGCCTCCCCCCCCCCCCCCCCCCCCCCCCCCCCCGGTCTCAGCCCTACTCTTACCTCATTTGCACTGCTGAGTTTGTGTTTCTCTGGGCCGTGAGTAAGTTGGGCGCTGCTCACAGTCCTCCGAATCTCTACTCCTCTTTGCTTGGTTGCTCTTCGACGCCCCCTAATGGTTGGCACCCTAGGCGATGGTCTAGTTTGCCCAATAGTAAGTTAGTAAGTTAGAATAAGTAAGTAAGTTAGTAAGTTAGAATAAGTAAGTTAGTAAGTTAGAATAACCCCTGTTTATTGTAACTTTCTCTTCCGTGCACTTGTTTTATACTACTGTAATGTATACTCTTATGTTTTAGTTATGTATGTTATAATGTATTGATCACCCCTTGTTTTATGTAAACCGACATGATACGTACTCCCGTGAATGCCGGTATAGAAAAACACAAATAAATAAATAAATAAATAATAGGACGCATCGGCCCTGATAAGCTTAGGGTCCGCTGCCAAACTCATCCACCTTATCTGCCAGTGACAGTCTTGTCATAATGAAGTAACTGTACCCTGCAGATCCCCTTCAGCTGTACCCATAAGCCATGCTAACACTAGGTTGTAAGGTACCCAAGCTCTTGCTGGGTAGTGAAAAGCTCCAGAAATCCCCAACACTCCATGGTGGTGTCACTCATAGAGCCCTGATTCCCCCAGAGTCCCGCTCTGGAACAATGAAGTACTTGCCTTTAGGTCGATACCTAGGAGCCTGTAAAATCATAAATTCCACCAAAAGTCCATAAACCATTATTAGCCATATAGAAATAGAAAAATTCACTGTTTATCTCTGGTTATGAATAAGAAGAATTGGATTTATTATTTGGGATCCTGCCAGATACTTGTGAGCTGGATTGGTCACTGTCGGAGGCAGGATGTTGTGCTTGATGGAACTTTGGTGTGACTCAGGATGAGGATAGCATTTCTTATGTTTCAGCCTAAGCTGCTACAAGCAAGCCTAACCATTCCCGCTTAATAATCCTCAACAGAAAATTAGATCCCAAATTACTTTAGAACAAGGTGGTAGGGAAGGAGTGCCAAACGTACTTGTTATCAAATGGGCACTGCAGGCAGCTGAAATATGCAGAGCCCGCCAATGCAGAGGCATTCACCTGGAGGCCAACAATTGGTCAGGTAAGTCTTGCCAGCTGGGCTGGTGCATCCCAATAGATGAACTAGGTGGTCGCCTAAAGCGCAGCCATTAGGGGGCAGCAAAGAGCAGCCATATGGGGGCCACAAGCGGAGCCTATCCCATTCACAGCAGAGTTTTCACGGGTCACGAGCGGTGCTTCTGTTTATGTGTGTGTATGTGTGAGTGAGAGGGATTGTGTGTGTATGAGAGAGCAATGATGTTAGTGAGAGATAGGGAGAGAGCCTATATAAGAGTGCGTGTGTGAATGAGACAAGGAACCTAAGTGTGTATAATTGTAACAAATTTAGTACACAACAAACATAATAATAAAACACAGGAAATGAGATTTTTTACCTGTAAAAGTACCTTCCAGGTACACCTGGCCAGAACCTACATCACTAAACATTTGTACGTATTTTTATGATTTAATGTAACCGAAACTTAATGGCACCTGTTAGAATGTACTATAGTATGCTTACTCCAGCATTACTTATGTGCCTACATGTAAACCGTTGTGATGGTATATATCTTAGCGACGGTATAGAAAAGAGAGAGGGGCCTGACTGAGTGAATGAAGTTGGGGGCCAGAGCCGGGAGGAGGCAGGCGCAAGGCAGAAGGGTCACCTAGGGCACCTAATACCCTTGCACCAGCCCTGCTTGCCAGCAATCAACAGCCCCTTTCCCACCCCTCACCCGCACAAGCCTCACTTGCCCAGCCAGAAAATGCCATGCAGACCAAGTGGGGAACCTGATGAAAAGGGCAGGGCTTCAACCATGTTATCCTGCCTGGGACTATCCTAGCCCCTATGTTAACAG
The DNA here is from genome assembly GCF_901001135.1 of Rhinatrema bivittatum. Taxonomy (NCBI): domain Eukaryota; kingdom Metazoa; phylum Chordata; class Amphibia; order Gymnophiona; family Rhinatrematidae; genus Rhinatrema; species Rhinatrema bivittatum. The sequence continues at coordinate 298,003,705 of NC_042616.1, forward strand.
GTCTCTTGTTGGTGCACTTTTTACTCCTAGTAGATTCTTTGGGTATAACATTAGATGTGTACTCTCTAACTAAATCACTGGCTTCTGGGTGAAACCCACAGCTCATGATTTCTCCCATTCCAGGTTTGCAAGGAACACAAGCAATAAAACACAGTCAGTTTCTACCCTAATCCAGCATAAGTAGACACACAGCCTGCCTGTCTTCCAGTACTTGGAAATACCAGGGATTTGCTGAAATTCACACTCCATCTTGGTTTCCCTTGTTCCAGAGAGGTCCAGGGCAATTCTGTTGCTGACAACAGTGCACCATGACCTGCCAGTGGGTGGGGAGCACAGGACACCAAACTTAATTCTGGATTGCAAGAAATAAAAAGGGAGGATGGATAATTCGGACCATTTAATTTGCGTGTCCACTTGTCCATGAGCTAAAATGATCAGGTAGCTGTCCCTGGCACCAGCACTCCTCCTCTTTCAGGGTTTATGGTGCTCACCACGGATTTGCTTGGTGTTGGTAGGACTTATGATTTCCTCTGGATCCTTAGCCCAGCATCTCGTTTACATCCCACCACGGCACCTGCAAACTTCTCATTGTGAAGTATGTGCAGGGAATTAAAAGTTAACTTCTCAAGTAAACTTTGCTAGAATATAGAAACATAACATAAAAACATAAGAAATGCCATACTGGGTCAGACCAATGGCCCATCAAGCCCAGCATCCTGTTTCCAACAGTGGCCAATCCAAGTCACATGTACCTGGCAAGTACCCAAACATTAGGTCACAAGCTACTACTGCTTATTAATTACTGTCATAGCAGTTTATGGATTTATCCTCTAGGACTTGTCCAAACCTTTTTTAAACCCAGTTACACTAACTGCTGTAACCACATCCTCTGGCAATGAATTCCAGAGCTTAACTACGCACTGAGTGAGAGAGAATTTTCTTCTATTTGTTTTAAATGAGCTACTTGCTAACTTCATGGAGTGCTCCCTGGTCTTTCTGTTATCTGAGAGAGTAAATAACTGATTTACATTAACTTATTCAAGTCCTTTCATGATTTTATAGACTTCTATCATATCCCTCCTCAGTCGTCTCTTCTCCAAACTGAACAGCCCTAACTTCTTTAGCCTTTCCTCATAGGGCAGCCATTCCATGCCCCATATCATTTTGGTTGCCCTTCTTTGCATTTGCTCCTGTATAGCTATATCCTTTTTGAGATGCAGTGACCAGAACTGCACACAGAATTCAAGGTGAGGTCTCACCATGGAGTGATGCAAAGGCATTATGACATCCTCTCTTTTATTTTCCATTCCCGTCTTAATAATTTCTAACATTCTGTTTGCTTTTTTGATCACCACAGCACATTGGGCTGATGATTTCAATGTATTACCAACTATGACACCTAGATTTCTTTCCTGGGTAGTAACTCTAAGATAAAACCTAACATTGTGTAACTACAGCAAGGGTTATTTTTCCCTATATGCATCATTTTGCACTTGTCCACCTTAAATTTCATCTGCCATTTAGAGGCCCAATCTTCCAGTTTCACAAGATCCTCCTGCGATTCATCACAATCCACTTGAGTTTTAACTACTCTGCATAATTTTGTGTCATCCACAAATTTGATCACCTCACTAATCATAGCCTTTTCCAGATCATTTATAAATATATTGAAAAGCACTGGTCGAAGTACAGATCCCTGAAGCACTCCACTGTTTACCTTTTTCCAGTGTGAAAACTGATCATTTAATCCTACTCTCTGTTTCCTATCTTTTAACCAATTTGCAATCCAGAAAAGGACATCACCTCCTATCACATGACTTTTTAGTTTTCTTAGAAGCCTCTCATGCGGGATTTTGTCGAATGCCTTCTGAAAATCCAAATACACCACATCTACCAGTTCACCTTTATCTACATGTTTATTCAACCTTTCAAAAAAATGTAAGAGATTTGTGAGGCAAGACTTCCCCTGGGTAAGTCCATGCTGGCTGTGTCCCATCAAACCATGTCTATCTAAATGTTCTGTGATTTTATTCTTTATAACAGTTTCCACTATTTTTCCCGGTACTGAAGTCAGGCTCACCAGTCTATAGTTTCCCGGATCACCCCTGGATCCCTTTTTAAATATAAGGGTTACATTGACCATCTTCCAATCTTCAGGCTCATCGGATAATTTTAATGATAGGTTACACATTTTTACTAAAAGTTCTGAAATTTCATTTTTTAGTTCTTTCTGAACCCTGGGAGCCCCCTAGGGTGGCCCACAAAAGTGACTATTTTCTCGGTGGAGAAAAAACCTGTGGCTATTGACAGTGATCTTGCTTATCCTTGCAAAAGGGAGAGATTCATTTTGAAAGGGTCCTGCTTCTCAGGTAAATGTCTGTTAAGCCATGAAGAATCCCTTTGAAAATTGCCCCTTACACATGTAGTTGCTTGGGATTGGAACATCCAAAGAAGATCAAAAGGGTCTCATATAGATATCCCTGTTGACTAGTTAAGAGAAAATTGGAGAGAGCTTTTTAGATTCACTTTCCTCTGATGTTCAGAATCTAGATATTAACACATTTACTATGAAATTATTACAAACTTGTGGCTTTGTTATAGTCTGCTCATAATTGAATGCTTAGCAGTAGCAATGCATGTGTGTATCCATACATAGATATACACATTGACAAATGTACAGATATACATACATAAATATATATATACCTATCATTTCATTTCTCCACTAGATGGTGCTTGGGATTCATTTATTTGCAGGAGATATGCTGGAAACATAGAAACTTAGAAATGACGGCAGTCTGCCCAGCAAGCTTATGGTAGTATCTCCTGTGCCATACAGGTCACCCCCATACTTATCATTTCCCAGACCATAAAAGTCAAGGCCCTTGTTGGTTGCTGTCGGAATTCAATTCCCTATCACCTCTTGCTATTGAAGCAGATAGCAATGTTGGAGTTGCAGCAAAAGTATCAGGTTTATTGTTTAAGGGTAGCCAGAATTTTCAGAGTCCACAAATGTTGGAAATTGCAAAAACACACATTTATTTAAAGCTTTGGATGGCACTGTAAGTTAAGCATAGGATTTTTACATGGTCCCCTGGCACGGAACCGTGTTTCGATAATCTGCGTTGGGAGGGACCTCTGTGCTATAAAAAACACAAAAATTAAATGGCATTACAAAGTGGACCCAATAATGGCACAGAATGAAAGATAATCAGCTTATTAACAAGTATGATAATATGGCACACTTACACAAGCGTTTTCAAACATATTGAATGGCACATCGAAAGTGGAAGTTCTGGCAGCGGGGTTTAAAGCAGCAAAAAGTGTGCCAAAGCATCAATATAAATAAACAACAAAGTGATACCACATAATGACAGATACAGAAGCAAAAATTAAGCAACAATAAAAGATGAGTTTTGAGTGTTCAGTATCAAAATTAAAAAAAGTAGATTGTGGAAATGTAAACAAAGAAATGTCTTAGAGTGAGATAGAGGATTCAAACAAGCTCATTTTCGACACTGTGCTTGTTTGAATTCACTCTCAGATTTCTTTTTTAGACATGACTACCTAGTCCTGTCTAAACATCGCACTACATTTTGCACTATGATTTTTAGTAAATCTACAAACAGAAGCACCTTGTTGAACTATTCAAGCAGTCACCCTCACGATCTACGCAATAATATTCCCTCCTGCCAGTTTTTTCGTTTACGCTACCTATGCACTGTAAAAAATGAATTTTTACAACAAGCTTCCACGATGTACAATAATTTTTAGCAATCCCTCTAAAATTATTAAAAGGGTCTTGAAAAGTGCTCTATATGTAAACTGCAAATTACTTTCTACCAAGCCTTCCATTCCCCCAGAAGATATCTTCACGTTTACTTCCTTATACCCCCAGCCAGCCATGACATTTGTTCTATTATCTGTAGATACCTGCATCATCTTTCTTTTTACACTCTTTTTGATAAACCGCTATGTTTTGCTTTCCATCAGAGACATAACCTCTGCGATTTATTAATATCCTCAGAATACACTGTTTCTCAGACTGCCTCAACACCACACACTGGCCACAATCCCTGCGGCCTCTGTAAAGCTTGTGCTTTTTCTCTTTCTACCCATTCTTTCTCCAATCCCTTTACCTGCTGTTATGATTTGTGAGTGTGTGGACCCTTGGCCCGAGGCGCGAGTTGTTACAGCCTGTGAGGAGGAATCCCACAGGTCCATGCCATCAGGAGGCGTGATACTGGCACAGCGGGAAGCTCTAGGCACAGCGGTGGAAAGGCCCCAGGGACCAGTAGCTAACCCCCGCAGTGTGGTAGACTGTAGGAGGTTCTCCGGGAGGTCAACCCCAAGAGGGCGCAGCTGCAGCATGATGGTCATAGGTAAGGAACATAGGCCACCCATGGGGTAGGATAGTCCGGTCCCGAACCCAGCTGCTAACATAGGCAGGAACCCGGGGAGCTGAGGTATTGCCAGAAATCTAACAAGGGACTGTTGACAGTCAGGAACAAGCTGGAGTTCAGCCCCATGGAGCGGGGCAGGACTAGGTAGTTCTCTTGAGTAGAAGCGCAGCCGGTCTTTACGGGGATAGAGGCGAAACCCCGAGGAGCGAGGAGGACAGACGAGGAACTCACAGGTTGCCGTGGTATTCCAGTGGAGACTCAAGTAGCTGGAGCCAAAGCAGAGTAGGACCCAAGAGGTGCAGGGCCAGCCCAAGGAGCGGGGTAGGCCAGGGGAGCGAGTCCCCGAAGGAGCGCACACTGACCCCCAAGGAGCGGGTGCCAGACAGGGTCCAAGAGCGAGGCAGCAGGCGACGTCTCAGGAACACACAGGAATTCAGACCACGGATGGAACTTGTTGCCAAGTCGGCTTGCTGGGGGCGAAGGTAGAGATTATATACGAGAGGCCAATGACGTCATTAGGGATGTGAATCGTTTTTTGACGATTTAAAATATCGTCCGATATATTTTAAATCGTCAAAAATCATTAGAGCCACGATACAATAACAATTCCCCCGATTTATCGTCAAAAAATCGTAAATCGGGGGAAGGGGAAGGGGGAGGGCGGGAAAACCGGCACACTAAAACAACCCTAAAACCCACCCCGACCCTTTAAAATAAATCCCCCACCCTCCCGAACCCCCCCAAAATGCCTTAAATTACCTGGGGTCCAGAGGAAGGGTCCCGGTGTGATCTTTTACTCTCGGACCTCCCGTGCGTTGTAGAAAAGGCGCCGGCGCTACGTTTGACCTGTCATATGACAGGGCAAAGGTAGCGCTGGCGCCATTTTGTTTTTTTGTCCCCCGACGGCAGGAGCGTAGGAGATCGCTCCCGGACCCCCGCTGGACCCCCAGGGACTTTTGGCCAGCTTGGGGGGGCCTCCTGACCCCCACAAGACTTGCCAAAAGTCCAGCGGGGGTCCGGGAACGACTTCCTGCACGCGAATCGTACGGAAAAACGATTCGCGTGCAGGAAGTCGTTCCCGGACCCCCGCTGGACTTTTGGCAAGTCTTGTGGGGGTCAGGAGGCCCCCCCAAGCTGGCCAAAAGTCCCTGGGGGTCAAGCGGGGGTCCGGGAGCGATCTCCTACGCTCCTGCCGTCGGGGGACAAAAAAATAAAATGGCGCCGGCGCTACCTTTGCCCTGTCATATGACAGGTCAAAGGTAGCACCGGCGCCTTTTCTACAACGCACGGGAGGTCCGAGAGTAAAAGATCACACCGGGACCCTTCCTCTGGACCACAGGTAATTTAAGGCATTTTGGGGGGGTTCGGGAGGGTGGGGGATTTATTTTAAAGGGTCTGGGTGGGTTTTAGGGTTGTTTTAGTGTGCCGGTTTTCCCGCCCTCCCCCTTCCCCTCCCCCCACTGGACCCCAGGTAATTTAAGGCATTTTGGGGGGGTTCGGGAGGGTGGGGGATTTATTTTAAAGGGTCGGGTGGGTTTTAGGGATTTTTAGTGTGCCGGTTTTCGATTTACACGATTTACACGATTTACACGATATTTAAAAAACCCAAACTGCGACGATCCGATTCCCTCCCCCTCCCAGCCGAAATCGATCGTTAAGACGATCGATCACACGATTCACATCTCTAGACGTCATCACAGCGGGACGCTCCCGAGGTTCCGGCCGAAGAGGCTTCAAAGGTGGGGCCTGTGACGCACACGCCTAGGAAGGCCCGGCATCGGAGTAGGAAGTAGCAGCGTCCATAATGCAGAGAGAAGTCCCGCGGGGCACAGTGATGTAGACAGGCCCGCGCAGCGAGCAGCCCCGGGGAGGGCAGGAGAGCAGTGCAGATGTGAGTACTCGTGGTCGCAGCCGTCTGCGACCGACAGGCATAACATCTGCATTTCCTATCCTCTTCACTTTTCGTCAGATTGTTCAACACACGGGGTCATAAATGTAGTTTTTTGCCCATGTCCCCTTATTTATATAGTAAGACCTCATGTGCCGTGCACACTCACAGTTATGAACATTTCTCCCATATTCGTAGTGTTCAAGAGAATGCTCCGCTGACATTACATCGATCCGAAGAAAATCATTCCCTGGCTCAGCTCCGGTTTTGCATTTTAGAAATAGTTGCTCCACCATCACAAGGTAGTGACTTCTCTCATTTATTCTCCCAGCATGAACAAAGGTGGATACATCTTCTCAGTTCAGTTTCACCTAAAGGCTTAAATATTTCTATTGAATGGTTCAAGGTTTTTTGAACTGCAGTATTGGCAAAACTGGATTTCCTATTATTTAAAATTTTGTGAATTTTTTGTGAATTTTGTGCATATAGATTGAGATTTTCTAAGATGTATCGCCCTTTGCTTTACTGAAGAATTTATCTCTTTCTAAGAATTTTCCTTGTTTTAAGTTCCTGCATTGTATTTGTTTATTTCTGAGGCGCAAGTTTGTATCTCTCAATTTTAACCCTGTTTATTTTGTTTCATTTGTCATGTTTTTGTTTATTTATGTTGTTATATTGGCATGCACACCGCCGATTTAATTCCTGTTGCTGAAACTGTGCTTGTTTGAATCCTCTGTCTCGCTCTAAGAAATTTCTTTGTTTACGTTTCCACAATCTATTTGTTTAATTTGGATATTGAACACTCAATCCTCATCTTTTAATGTTACTTATTTTTTGCTTCTGTATCTGTCATTATGTGGTATTGCATTGTTGTTTATTTATATTGATACTTTGGCACACTTTTTGCTGCTTTAAATCCCGCTGCCAGAACTTCCACTTTCGATGTGCCATTCAATATGTTTGAAACCACTTGTTTTGGATAAGTTTGGCATATTATCATACTTGTTAATAAGCTGATTATCTTTCATTCTGTGGGAATTATTGGGTCCACTTTGTAATGCCATATAATTTTTGTGTTTTCTATAGTTTAGAGCAGTGTTTCTCAACAGGTATGTCACGACACACTGCTGTGTCATAAGGTCCTGGGAGGTGTCTCGCAGGGCCAGCAGATGGCTACCTCCTTATCAGCCTGGGAGGGAGTTGGTTGACTTCTCTTACATTAGGCCTGATGGGAAGCTACTCACTCTCACTTCCTTATCTTTCTGGCTCAGTTGGAGGCTGTTTCTTCCTTTACCCAGATCAGAGTGAGACATTGCAAGCTCCTGCAGTTCTGGGCCTGATGGGACGCAAACCTTATCTTCCCCTGTTGGGTCTGGAAATGACGCTGCTGATGATCTCTTCACCCTGTGGATGGCGAGGGAAAGGAGGTTGGGGATACCGGGAAGATAAGGGTGGAATGGAGAGGGAGAATGGGGGCTGCTGAGCAAGAAGGGGTGGGAAAAGGGGGTCGGGAGTGCTGGGCAGGCAGGGAGATGGGATAAAGAGCGCAGGGAGAGTCAAGCAAGGGAGAGAAGGAGCATAGGGAAGAGGATGTGGGGGGGGGGGGGGCGGTCAGGAATGCTGGGCAGGGAGGAGGAAGGGATGAAGGGGTAGAGAGAGTCAAGCAGGGGAGAGAGGGAGCATAGGGAAGAGGATGTGGGGGTCAGGAATGCTGGGCAGGGATGTGAGTGTGAGCAGATGATTGAAAGGGAGTAATTGGGAAAAGTGAAGGATGATGGAGTTATGGAAGGGGAGTGACAAGGGGTGCAAGAGCCATAATATGTCAATTTTGGGAATGTGCATTTCTTCCAGCTTTGTACTTTGCTTAGTGTAGGAGGATGTGTACTTCTCTTTCTAGCTGTCCAGGTTTGCACTGCATGCAGAGTGGCTTTTTGAGGTTTCCATTTCAGTTTTTGCCTCCATTTGGTGAAGGTCGGATCTGTAAGTGTGACTGAAGTGAGGTATTTTACTAGTAGGTAGGGATTTGTGTCAATCTTCTTTGTTGCGTGTTCTCATGCTCAGTAGGACATGCATTGGTGCTGCACTGCTGCCTTTTCATAGGAAGGACTATTGCTGTTTGAATTCTTGGAATTAGTGTTGCAATGGTATGGAAGGTTTGCTACACATGTGCTAAGTATTTTGTTTTTTCTTCATGTTTTGTATTTTACAATGCACCTGTTGGTAAGGGAGTTTATGTTTCTGTTACTGAGATAGCAGCAGAATCAGAATATCTTTTTTATAAAGTGAATTGTATTTGAAATATCCTAATTCTGCTCTTCATCCATTGTCTGGGGAGGAGGGGCGGGTTTCTGTGGATGCACAGTATATATTTACATTTAGCCCCGTGATGGTCAAGTGTAAGCATTATCTGCCAGGTGTGTCCCAATAGAAAAAAGGTTGAGAACCACTGGCTTAGAGATCCCTCCCAATGCAGATTGTTGAAATACAGTTCTGTGTTGGGGGACCCTATAAAAATCCTATGCTTAATCTGCAGTGCCATCCAAAGCTTTCAATAAATATGAATTTTTACAATTTCCAACATTTGTAGACCTTTCTGGGGTGGTCTTCCTCCACCTATTTGTGCTGTTAGGGTAGTAACAACCACATCAGCAAGTTACCCCCATGCTTATTTGTTTTCCCAGACCGTAAAATTCAATGTTCTTGTTGGTTGCTGTCTCAATCTAATTCCCCTTTTCCTCTTTTCCCCTTGCTGTTGAAGCAATGATGGAGTACAAAAAAATCATTTTATACTAATAGAATACAGGCTGCCAATGGTAACCCTAATATTTTATTCAATATTTTGAAATCTGTTACTACAATAAAATCTTAACTTTCTGATCATATTACTAATGATTTTTGTGACAACATTGCACAACACTTCAAAGACAAAATAATCAAAATCTCTGCTTAATTTATACATTTACCCTTTCCCCAAATTAACTTACCTCCAGCTACCTGTTCCTGGACTGACTTCACTCCCATAGGCCCATCCTCTATAGTTTGGATCCTCTCTAAAACAAAAGTTTCTAATAGTCCTTACAATCTTTGTCCAGGACAGCTCTTAAAAGACATAAGAGACATATTTCACCCGCATTAGCTCAACTAGTTAACCTGTCACTCAACACTGGCACTTTTCCCACTATGCTAAAAAAGACACCCATTCTACTCATCCTCAAAAAGAAACTAATGGATCCGACTAACATTACCAATTTTTGCCCCATAGCCTCACTGAAAACCCTAGCAAAGACAATTGAATCTGTAGTTCTCCATCAACTTACAGAATATATTGATGACAACAACCTCCTTCATCCCAACCAACATGGGTTCCGTAAAGGTCACAGCACTGAATCTCTCCTTCTTTCATCCTTTGATTCTACTACCCATAGCTTTGACTCCAACATAGATTATATCTTGGTTTTTCTTGACATCTCAGCTGCCTTTGATACTCTAAATCATGACATCCTTCTTGATAATCTCCAACACATAGGAATCAATGGCACTGTCCTACAATGGTTTAATTATTTTCTGTCCAACCATCCCCAACAAGTCAATCTCAGGCAACACTATTCTAAATGGTACTTCACCAACTTGGGTGTCCCTCAAGGTCCTTCTCTGACTGCCATCCAATTTAACATCTCTCTCCTTCCCCTCTGTTGAGTGGTTTAAGAATAAACTTCAAAATGTATGCTGACGACATCCAGTTCGTTCTTCCATAGACCTCATCCTGGCCTAACCAATTATCCCTAATAAACCTATACCTCCAAACTATAAATACTTGGCTATCCCACAATCGTTTGAAATTGAATACCTCCAAAACCAAAATGATCTATTTACCATTCCACATTCTACTTGCCCCCCCCCCCCAACTGAATTTACATTCAAAAACTGTATCATTCCCATCTTAAAACATGCCCGTAACCTAGGAGTCACCTTGGACATTAAATTTATCATTGTCCGCCAATATGTCAGCTGTAATGAAAAAATATCATTTTATAAAATCCATATGCTAAACAGATTAAAACCTGTTATACCCCTCTGATTTTCATACAGTCCTACAAGCCCTGATCTTGACAGGCCTAGACTACATTAATTCACTCTACTTAGGCCTTCCCGATATCACTTTATGCCCACTCCAATTAGTCCAAAATACATCTGCTCGTCTCATTACTAACTCTAATCTCAAAGACTGTATTACCCCAGTTCTTCAATCCCTTCATTGGCTCCCAATTTGACAATGTATCTACTGCCAAGTCACTTACGATCAGTTGATAAAAATCTATTACAAGTTCCAAAATCTAGACACCTAGGCTAGATTTAACTAGAAAACATGCCTTCTCAGTAGCAGGCCCCATTTTACGGAACTCAATCCCTGACTTGCTTAGATTAATTTCAAACTCAAATGAGTTTAAAAAAATGCTAAAAACATACCTATGTTCCGTCACCTTCAACAAACTTCGAACAGTATGATACTCTTTCTTGTCTTAATGCACTTAGGCCTGGATTCTCTAATACGGCCAGGCTCTTTGAATCGCGCGGTACAGGAGGGCGGCAGGAGCAAAGTGGGGGGCGGGCCTGCGAAAGCCGGCAGCGATCGCACCTCTGCGGTGCGATCGCTGCCAGTTTTCGCACCCAATAGCGCCATCATAAAAGGTGGTGCTATTGGGCGTGAAATTGGCAGCGAAAAAGGTTCGTACGTTTTCAATGTCTGCGATATCTTCGCGGCGTCCGCCCCGGTGCCGCCCCGACTCCTTCTGTTCCGGTCTTGATGCCGCCCCGTCTCCGCCCCCTTTTCGCATGTGATCGCTCTGGAAAATGACCCCCTTAGTTACTTGTTTTAGTCTTCATGTTTTAAAGCTGTTTCCCTTGAACTCTGCCCTTCCCCCTCCTTCTCCTTATTTTATGAATATTTGTTTGTTAACCGTTTAGATCTACCACAAATTGTATAGGCGGTATACAAAAGTTTTTAAACAAATGGATAAATAAACAGTATGAAGGCTTATTGGTTAAGGGTAGTAACTGCCACACTAGCAAGTTACCCCCATGCACTCATTTCTTCATTTCCATCCACCCATGTTTCCAATGAACACATTCTCTACATGAAAGAATGATGACCAAAAAATTTCAAACCCCAAAAGACAATGTTGTGAATCCCGATCAATGATTGAATCCCATAATTATTCTGTTATAGAGCATTGTTTTTCTAATATCATTAAAAAAATGTTTTCAGCTGAGGTAAATGATTGATTTGGATTAAGCATATGGGCTATTTTTTAACCAAGTTTTGTGAGCAGTTCTGATACCCTATGCTCTATTTTTCAATTTAGTATGTACGGTGCTTGGTTTAATCTTCATAAACTTTGCAAAATGTCCTTTTGTGTTGTCACTCCTTTTACATGCATAGAAAAGGTGTTTATTGACATTTTGACCCATGCTGGTATTGAATGCCATCAAGATGGCCTCAGTCTTCAAGATGGCCTTGGGCACTGCATCTTACTAAGGCATTGGCATTTGTTTTTCATTGTAATAAGCACTTTATAGCATGCGTGGGAGTGCCCGGATTTTCCCAATAATTCTTATGGAATCAGAGTGAATACGTTTTTTAGAAATTATGCAAATGGGGCAATGTGGAGTCTAGATTGGCAGACAATTATGGCTCCTTGCCCTCTGTTCATGCTGCTTTCATGGTGCACAGGGCCATTGGAAGGGACAGGAGAGATGGGCGACCACCCAGGATACCAATATGTCTTGGCAGAGGACAAGGCACCAGAGCTCCATGCTGCCTTTACTGCTATAGCGGCGGTACAGCCTTATCTCCTGTGGCCGTGTTATCAGATGGGTGACCCCCAACTGGCTTCCTCATCAAAGAGACCCCTCCCTGCAGCTAACCAGAATTTTGGAGGGGGACTCTCTCCCCTCCATCCTCTAGGACCTGCCCGGGGTGCCACTTAGCCTAGTGATGGCCTGCAAATACTCGGTGCAGTTTCTTTGACGTTTTTCTACAGGGGACCTATATCATGCAAGTCATTTTGCATGTTGTGAAAGAAATAACGAGGCAGATGCATAGTGTAATGAGGCAGATAATTCATTCCTCAGCTTGGAGCCAGGCAGGCCTGAAACGTTTCATTATTTGCTCATTATTTTCCAAGTTGCTTCTACTGGTCTATTATGCAACCTCTTCTCAAGTTTTGCTTTTTTGTTTTTAATTTGTTAGCTGCCTTTTGTTTATGACCTCCTTTTCAGCCTCAGGTCAAGTAAATTGAGCCTTCAATTGTCAAAATAAAAAAAACAAAAAAAAAAACTGCTGCAGCAACACAGATCAGTAATTTTGTATTTGCATCAGTGGTTATCAGTGGAAGTCAAGGATTCTCAAGAACAGTTTGAATTGCCCGTTCTTTTAAGGTTGTTTAAACCATGTTTTAAAAATGTTTGTATCACTAGGGAATTCTGCCCCTTTAAAAGAGCCTCACCTCCTAGTTCTAGGCTAGAGGTAGGAAAACCTTTTTTTGGCCAGAATGCCACATTGGGCTATTGTGCTTCTCCTGGGGCCAACTGAGGTACAGGAGCGGGGTTCCCCATCCAAGGTTCAGTGGAGTTGCGGAGCGGAAGTCCTCTTGTAAGTTCTGAAAGTGGTCTCTGGAGCCTTCACTTCTGCTGACCATGTCTGACTAGAACGCCAATATGGATCCTAAAATTAGAGCCACAGTACTTCCAGGGAAGCACTTACAGGGCAGCATAAACTGTGTGATGTCACAGAGGATTCAAGTGGAGCGGTGCACGCCTCGTTTTTGACAGCGCAGGCATAGCAGGAGATCGTGGGCGGTTTGTGGCTGATGGGCTGTGAGCAAGAGAACGAACGGCGTCTTAATTAAAGGAGAGGCCGACAGTAATAGGAGAACAGCAGCCGATGCCTGAGTTCCTCCTCATCTTGCCGGCAGGTAGAGTGCCGAGCTCCATGTTTCCTTGTTGTGCCTCAGTCAGGGGGGGGCCTCAGCCCAGCTTCAGCAGCATTTTGCACAGCTGCAATGGCTGCATGCACTTGAGGGGCAAAAGGGCACATGGGGTCATTTGGCACTATTTCAAAACATGGAGCCAGCGGGGCAAGAGCAACGGGATCGCGTCTGTCCCCGTTAGGCTGCTAGACCACCAGGGAGTTTACATTAATCCTAGGAGGTGACCTGGATGGTGGGGCTTGGAGGGTTTGGAAGAGGTTGTTTTCGGGTTCCAGGGTTAGGGCTTTTCCACTTGGAGGCGGGGGCTGAGGTTTTGTTGTTTGAAAATAGGGCCCAGAAAGAAGGGGATTAGCCACTAGACCCTCAGGGATTTTTGAGCAAAGCAAGAGGGTGTCATTTACAGGGCTCACCAGTCCCTTTAAAACAAGGGAGCCCTGGGCTGGGGACTGCCATCGCGCACTGCCATGTCCCCAGATGTGGCAAAGTGAGGAAAGTTCCCGCAGGATTTACTAAACTGCAGTACTCAGGTACCGCAGGAATTAACTCATGGTAAAGTAGAGTGGAAATGTGTGCTGCTTTACCATGGCTTAGTAAATAAGCCCCTTAGGGTGTTCAAGAAGTGGGAGTTTATAAGTCTCAGTATTTGAGGCTGTTTTTACTCTGCTTTGGAGTGCTTGCAGATAAAGCCATCCATCAGCTGAAAAAAGAAAACTATTTTGAGGACAGTTATCTCTCTGCCTATTGGTATATTTTGTGGCAATACTTAAAATTTGCATGTAGCCTAATAAAAGCTGCATTAATGGCTCCTTTCTATAAAATGATGGAAAACATGATTATAGTGTGTATAGTGTGTCATCTAGGGAAACCAGCAAGACTATGTGAAAAAGAAAGTGTACAGTTTATCAACAATTCCTGTAGGATATAGAATGTATTAAGGATATATGGAGACACACTCTGTTAATCACAATTCTTTTTTTTTTTTACTTTCTGTTAATTAATTTTTTCAATTGTACAAAGTATAAACTTTGCACATCAATTGAGAGAAATATTAAAAGCAACATAAAAAAAATCAGTAAAGCATTAAAAAATCAATATATGAGAAAATGTTCTCTCATGCATAATACAAAGGAAATTAAGGGCCTGATTCACTAAGGCATTTTCTCCCATTCTGTGTCTATGGATAAATGCCTTGATGAATCAGGCCCTAAGTAAGGGGGGAAAGACAAAAGAGGAGAATAATAAGAAACATACAGCATAAAAATGCTTGAAAAATCATAGGTGGTGTGAAAAATTCCCCACTCAAAATACCTCAGATACACCTTAAGGTGCCTCTGAGTTGGATGCACGATTAGTCACTCTAGCATTTAAGAAGTTTTGCAACTGCTCTGGACCAAAAAAAATTTAATTATACATTTACAAGGATAACATAGCAATAAGCTCATGCCTAAAGCCAGGGCTTCAAGATGCATATCCAAAAATGTTCTACGCCATCCTTGAGTAGCTGTGGCTAAGCCAGGATATATCCTGACTAACCCACCATGAAAGGAAACATTTACATTTTTGAAATACAATTTCATCACCAGACTTAGATCTTGCTCAGAAAAAAAAAAGGAAACTAACAATGTAGACCTCTCAATCACTTCCACAGCTGAATTCTCTAAATCTGCAGATAGATTAGAAAGATCCATCGTATTTTGAGAAGGTCCTGACTAATTAGAGTTCTGCTTATAAGGGAGAAAAATATTTATTAAAGGCAGGAATCTTATCTTGCGGAGGAAGGAGCTATCAGTGATGTTTCACCGCTTGAGTTCCCGTTGGGGACTGTATCCGAGGCTGGGACCATCTGAGAAGGTGAGCGTTTGGCTCCTTGGACCTTCTTTGGGGTAAATAAAACAGTGGTGGTTACCTTGGATTCTCTCTGGGATTTAATTGCAGGTTTGTCCCAGACATTTACTGATCAGTCCGGGCGACTGGAGACCGTTTCCCAGAAATTGGACGCTGTTGCTCGTGATCATTAGCAAATTCTTGAGGAATATTCAACCTCTTTGCAAGTTTTGGGGAATGATATTAAAGGTTTACATGCAGCTAATGCTTCTATTATCTGTGAACTTTTGTTTTCTCTTAGAAGGTTAGAATCAATGGAAAACCATCTAAGGCATATAAATTTGGGATTCACAAATTTTCCCAAAGTTTTGGTGAACTGCCTTATGCTATACTCAAGAGATATCTTCTTGAAATTTTGAAAATTCCACATTTCTGATTTTCATTTTAGGATTGTGCTGAAGCAGATATGAGCGATGGGGATCAACAGCATGAAACCAAGATGGATTTGGTAGAGGACAAAATCCAATCCCGGTTATTTGAATTAGCCTCTGAAACAAGTGACAAGGAACCTTCCTCAGGTGAAGAGCAGGAGTCTGTGAACCAGAGGGAAAATTTGTCCTCAGAAGCAAATAGCAGATGTGTGCAGGAGGATTTAAAGAAAGTAAGTGTTCATCACCAACAATTAAATAAACATTCTTCCTTAAAAATTTCTGCTATAAGACTATATATTAGAGCTTTTAAACTGTATTTAATCTATTGTTCAGCTAAACAATATATATTTTCCAATGTACAGTTTTTTTCAACTAAATTGGGCAAAATTTTGCATCTGGGTGGGGAGTGATGATTCAGAATCTGAAATCAGATTTTTTGATTTCAAAAACTAAGATGACATGAGGCGGGTGGGCTTGTCCTCGAAAGCTCATGCCTCAATAAATTGGTTAGTCTATAAGGTGCCACCCTCCTCTTGTCATTTTTGCTACACCAGACTAACACAGCTATCCCTTTGAATACGGAAACTAAGAGTATTCCAAAATAAGGATAATTATCAAACCCTAGATTTTCATTTTCATCCTGTTATATATATAAGAAAATTGATTTTTCATGAACCTGCACATCCTCCCCCAACTAACACCACTGCCACTTCCAACTACACCAAGCAAAGAAGAAAGAAATCAGTCATAATAAGAATGGAAATGATATAGCATTATTTGTAATATATTACATTGAAAGTATCAACAACAATGCCACTATTCCCTTTATTAGAGCAAGTAGATCATCTTGACCTTCCCTCAAAGGGGAAGCAAAGGGCCCTCATATATGTTTATGTATACAAATAGTACTTATTCCCAGATTTCCCTGGTCATTTAGTGGTAAGGATCTGCATTCATTTGAAAAGAATGGGTAAAACGTGGTGAATGAGGCCATCTATGGTCTTCCAAAATGAATAGAGAGTACCCACAAAAAAATGAAAAATGTCATCCCCATTCATTTTTTGTTTCTATTTTCTATGGGCAAAGTAAAATTGCAGTTGCCATCCCAGCATGGTTTTTTTTTTTCGACTAGCATAGAAATCAACCAGTGATGTCATCATTTCCCAGCCTCCCTGCAGTAGGGATGAGAAGATAGGAAGAAGGACCAATCAAAGTCAAGCATTTTTTAATTCAGCCTATAGCTGGCAGCTGATGCTTACCTCTTCCTACTGAGAAGTTTAAGCATGTTCAAACCCCTTTTTAAGATAACTTTTGTATTGTATTTCAAAGTGAAGCTCTGTCTGAGTAAAAGAAAAAGTTTAAAAAAGAGTTAGAGAAAAGAAAGAGAGAAAAGAATGTGGGCAGAGGAGGGCTTTGTTCTTAGCTTCATTGCTGCAGTGCTCACTGTGTAAAAGATATAAAGGCACTGGAATTCTGTCTGTCTGTTCACTGGAATAGGATAGTGGAGAGAAGCAATGAGCGGGTATGATATTTAGTGTTTCTCACACTCCAGGGTACTGCAGTCTAGCCTTGCAATTTGCAGCTACTCTTACTTGGAGAGATTGCAGTGAACAGAAGAGCAGCCTGAGCCCTGTACTTTGTCTGAGAGCTTTTCTATGTGTTCAAAAGGAGTCAGCAGCCTATACACTGTGTGTGTGAAAGAGAGATTTTTGAACATACTATGAGGGTTACTGGGTGACTGGCCTATCGGCATAGTGAGCCATCAGACAGTCTGTGCCATTGCCAAGCTGGTAAGCTCTGCAGTGCACTCAGTCCACTGACTTGTTTATGTATATAACAGTCAGTCAGTATTAGAGTGGTAATGGTAAATACACTACAGTATATTAGTATATTTACAATTCCATCATGCCACTGCTAGGAAATGGGAGAGAAGGGGATGGCAGCAGCAGAAGAGTGGTACAGGCAGAGAAATGGGTGTTTCTGCAATCAGCCAAGCCTGGCAGAGGCACAAACACTAGTGAGAATAGCAGTGAGAAAAAAAAGGAGTCCTGCTTCTAAGCTAAAAAGAGATCTCTTTAGCCTCAGGACGCCAGCAATGGAAACTCAAGCCATACGAAGTTAAAATTGGGAGAGCATGCGCCATCACTACCTGCTCCTCTCTCTCTTGATTTGGAGCAGGAGCAAAGTGCAGCAGAACTGTTGGAGTCTGGTGTTAGCAAGGCAGGAACATGTGCTGCAGCAATGTGGCACCAAAAGCAAGCACATAAGCCCCCATGACTACATTTTCTCAAGCAATGTAGGCTGTATTTCCAAAATTTGATTCTGATGAAAAATTCTGTGCTGGATTCTCTGAATCAGAGAATATTGAACAGATTGTAGCTAAAGAGCAATTTGGGGCTTCTAGTAGAGATTAGGAATGTGCATTTGTTTAAAATGAATGTGTAAAAAGTGACAAATAAGAGCAATTTGTTTCATTCAGGGGGTCCCGAAATGAATTGAGGGCCCCCAAATGAAACAAATCTTATTTGTTGCATTCATTTTAACGCCCGAGTGAGATATTGGAGCCTCAGCTTAGGCCTAGGCCTAACAAAGCTAGGGCATAGGCTGAGACCCAAAATAGGGGCTGTGGCCTAGGCCCAAGCATGATGCTGGAGTTTAAGTCTAGGCCCAGGACGGGGCCTTAGCCAAGACCCAAGCCCCCTTCCTGATCAATCACTTATCTGATCCATTGATAATCTGCAGAAGCAGCCAGGCCAGGTCCCAACCCCTGGGCCTTGACCTGGACCCAGGCTCGATACCTGTGCCTCGGCCTAGGTTGACACCTCCAATGCTGCGGCCCGGCCCAAAAGCCAGGTCCCAACCCCGGGACTTTGACCCAGACTAAGGCCTAATGCCGGGACTCGATCCGGAGGCCAGGTCCCAATTCCTGAGCCTCAGCTTAGGGAGGGCCCAGGCCTGATGCCACAGCCCAGCCCAGAGACCAGGTCCTGAAGGCAGGGCCTTGGCTTAGGCTGGGTCCTGATCCCAGGCCTGACACTACAGCCCAGTCCAGAGGCCAGGTCCCGACACTTGGGCCTCAGCCTGGACCCAAGGCCAAATCCAGGGCATGGCCTGGAGACTAGGTACCTACCAATGCCTGGGCCTTAGCCTAGGATCAGTCCCAGACCCAGAGCCCAGGCCTTGGAGCAGCTTCGAAGAAGTTTTCTTTTCTTCTTCAACTGATGCTGTCCGCTGGGGTGAATGTGACCTACCGCATCCTTGGCCTGTGCAAGGCTGATGCTTCAACCTGGGTCTAGGCCTCGCCGGCAGATCCCCACCAGACCAAATAAATGGGGGTCGGGGGGGATCCTGGCCCCAGCATTTTTCCAGGTGGGTGGGAGGGAGGAAGGGATGAGAAGCCTTGGGAGGTCTCATTTTTTTCTTGTCCATTTTGGGGTCTGTTTGTTTTGGTTTTTTTCACAATAATGAAACAAATCAAATGTTCCACGAACCGAAATTCATTGGAAACATCCTCCCGAAAACTAACCTAAAACAAAAACAATTTTATTTTCTGCACACCCTTAGGGTTGTGCAACCCTAGAAGTTTTTCATTTTGGGCAGTATTTAAGATCAGGTTTATTTAATTTTTTTTCTGTTTTATTCATTTGAAAAATTGAGAACAAAAATTAAACAAGAAAAAATACCCCAAAACAAACAAAAAAAACCCCAACAACAAAATAACAAGCTTCTGGCAGGAGTAGGTCTCAGTGTCAAAGACCATCACAAAGCCTGATCCCAGTGCCAGGGCCCAGCCTGTAACTAGGTCCCATCACTCAGAGCCAGCCCAATGCTAGGGCCAAGACAAAGTCCTGGTCTTATTGCCGAGACCTGGTCTCATCGCCAGAGCCTGACTTGAGATCTGCTCCTGTCACTGCCTGACCAGAGGTCTGATCCCATCGCTGCATCCTAGGCCCAGCCAAAAGCCTGGTATCATTGCAAAGCCTAACCCAAAGCCTGGTACTGGCACCAGGGTCCAATCCATGCTTTGTCATTTTGCCAAAGCCTTGGCCCAGTGCCAGAAACCATCCAAGGCCTGGTCCCGAGGCTTAGGCCTAGGTCTGTCATTGAGACTTAGGCCCAGCACTAGGGCCTTGTCCAGTACTAGTCCCATTATCTAGTCCTAGATGGTGCTGGGGCCCACCAGAGGTCTGGTCCTATTGCCAATGCCAGACCCAAAGCCCGGTCTTGGTGATGGAGCCTAGCCCAAAGCCTGGACCTGTTGCAAGGTCTATGACTGTGTTGGGACCCAGCTCAAGGCAACTTACTGTGTTTTTCTATTTTATCTGATACTGCTCAGCCTGTCCCTGCTTCTCTTTTTGTTATGCGGGGTATTTTGTTCCCAAAAAGAAAAAAAATTAAATAAAGAGAAAAATGAAATCTTTCTCCTCCTATTCAGCCCAACATAGTAACATACTAAATAATAGAGATGTGAATCGGAATCGGTTCGGTTCCGGTTCCGATTCAAATCTTATAATTTTTATCGTCCGGCCCGATTGGTTTTTTGTTTATCGGCTGCGCCCGATCCGATAAACAAAAAACCCACCCCGACCCTTTAAACCTGACCCCTTAGCCTCCCCCACCCTCCAAAACCCCCCAAAATGTTTTAAAATCACCTGGTGGTCCAGTGGGGGCGCGGGGAGCGATCTCCCGCTCTCGGGCCGTCAGCTGTGCTAATAAAAATGGCGTTGATGGCCCTTTGCCCTTACCATGTGACAGGGTATCCGTGCCATTGGCTGGCCCCTGTCACATGGTATGAGCACTGGATGGTCGGCGCCATCTTTAATCTCAATTCTTTGGAATCTCTCAAATTGAGGCAGTCCTAGGTTGGTGATGTGGTATTCTCTTCAGTTGTCCACAAGAAAAGAGGTGTTGCCGTTCTTCTACACAAGAACTTTAATGCTCAGATTGTAAATTCATTCTCAGATATTTTTGGTCACTGAGTTTGGGCTCTTCTTCAAGTTCGCTCTCATTCTCTTCTGGTTTTCAATATTTGTGCTACTAACTCTGATGATCCAGACTTTTTCCGTACTATTTTGCAAATATTATTGGAATATCCTACTGCAGAAGTTCTGTTGGGCGGCAAATTTAATTTTCCTTTAGATCCTTAACTTCAAAGATGCCTTTCCCCTGCGGCAGTCGTGCCGCTGTGTCCAGGTTCCTCCCCGGCTGCCTGCCTGCTTCTTGGGCCTTCCACGTGGCTGGGAGAACGACACCAATGATCCTGCTTCTCTCCTCCAGCTTTCCTTAGGCGCGGGCGCGGGCCTCTCTCCTGCTCTTCAAGGGCCAGCCAGGTGTGGCCCCCTGCTGACCCCTCCCTGGGTGTTGTCCTCTTCAGCCCTACAAAAGGGCTCATCATCCATTCCAGTGTTGCCTTTGCAAGGAGTTAAACAGGATTAGCAGCCAATGTCCAAAAAATAGGATTTCTTTATTGCAAAGTAACACGAGTGTGTAAAAAGTGCCCTTTTTACACACTCGTGTTACTTTGCAATAAAGAAATCCTATTTTTTGGACATTGGCTGCTAATCCTGTTTTGTTGCCCTCACGGCTTTTTTAGACAGCCTTCCTTGCTGTTTCTTCAGTCCTTTGCAAGGAGTTAGACACTCCTGGGATCCTGCTGTCCTTCACTCCAGGAGTCGTCCCTTTTCAAGCACTTCTTCAAGATCCTGTGTTTCCTGTTCTTCATTGGAGCTCCTCATCTTGTCCTGATGTCCATGTTCCAGTCTAGATGTCCGCCTGCTGTTTCTGATGTTCGTGATCCAGTTCTGAGGTCTGTCTCCTGATCCTGTAATCTGTGTTCCAGTCCAGATGTTTGTTCTCCTGATCCTGATGTCCGTGATCCTGTCCAGTTGTCCTGAACCCCTGGTTCCTCGTGCCACTCGTCCTGGTGTGCCATGTCGTGGTCCACAACCAGCCCCACGGGCAGGCTGTGTAGGGCGCTCCGTGGTACAATGCCTTCCTCACTTCTGCAGCACAAGCCTCCGGGAGACTTCCGCTTCTGTCCTTATCCTGGTCTACGGAATCCCTTGTGCTTGCTCTGTCCGTGCCAGAGACTGTGCCAGAACATGTACCGTCTGAGCATGGTCCGTGACCAGCCACTGGCGCTGTGTAGGGCGCGCCTCGGTGCAGGCCTCTACAGCTTCTGAGACATGTTCCTTTTCATTGCTCCACATCTCGTCTAGAGGCTCTTCGAGTCCAGCATGGTCCGTGACCAATCCCGCGGGTGGACTGTGTAGTAGAGATGTGAATCGTGTCCTCGATCTTCTTAACGATCGAATTCGGCTGGGAGGGGGAGGGAATCGTTTCGTCGCCGTTTGGGTGTTTAGAGTATCGTGAAAATCGTTAAAATCGTGAACCGGCACACTAAAACCCCCTAAAACCCACCCGACCCTTTAAATTAAATCCCCCACCCTCCCAAACCCCCCCCCCAAATGCCTTAAATTACCTGGGGGTCCAGCGGCGGTCCGTAGCTAAATCGGGGGAAGGGGGAGGGCAGGAAAACCGACACACTAAAACACCCTAAAACCCACCCCCGACCCTTTAAATTAAATCCCCCACCCTCCCGAACCCCTCCCAAATGCCTTAAATTACCTGGGGGTCCAGCGGCGGTCTGGAATGGCCTCCTGCAATTGAATCGTGTTGTCTTCAGCCGGCGCAAAATGGCGGCAGCCATAGACCAACACGATTCGACTGCAGGAGGTCGTTCCGGACCCCCGCTGGACTTTTGCCAAGTCTTGTGGGGGTCAGGAGGCCCCCCAAGCTGGCCAAAAGTCCCTGGGGGTCCAGCGGGGGTCCGGGAGCGATTTCCTGCCGCGAATCGTTTTCCGTACGGAAAATGGCGCCGGCAGGAGATCGACTGCAGGAGGTCGTTCAGCGGGGGTTCCGGACCGGCTGAACGACCCCCGCTGAACGACCTCCTGCAGTCGATCTCCTGCCGGCGCCATTTTCTGTATGGAAAATGGCACCGGCCATACGCGTATTTTGCACCATTTTGCAAAATGGCAGCGCAGAATGGTGCCGGCTGAAGACAACACGATTCAATTGCAGGAGGCCATTCCGGACCGCCGCTGGACCCCCCGGTAATTTAAGGCATTTGGGGGGGGGTTCGGGAGGGTGGGGGATTTAATTTAAAGGGTCGGGGGTGGGTTTTAGGGTGTTTTAGTGTGCCGGTTTTCCTGCCCTCCCCCTTCCCCCGATTTACGATTTTTTGACTATAAATCGGGGGAATTGGTATTGTATTGTGGCCCTAACGATTTTTGATGATTTAAAATATATCGGACGATATTTTAAATCGTCAAAAAACGATTCACATCCCTACTGTGTATGGCGCGCTGCGTTGCAGTCTCAACGCAGTACTTTGCTTGACTCTCCTGAATGCCTTTAACCTAGCTTGACTCTTCTGAATATCTAGAATCCTGCCTGAGTCTTCTGAATCCCTAGAACTTTGTTCCTGAGTCTCATCTGTGCATCCAAGTACCTTGTTCCTGAGTCTCCTCTGTGCATCCAAGTACCTTGTTCCTGAGTCTCGTCTATGCATCCAAGTCCTTGTTCCTGAGTCTTCGTCTGAATCTCCATGTTCCAGTCTTCGCTGCCCTGGCCGCTATCCGGCCTGCTGCTTCTTGCCGTACACTGCGGCAGGTCCAAAAGGGCTTGGAACGGTCGGAGGACTGTTCATAAGACCACCATTGCATTGCTGGTCTTCTGAAGCGTGCAGGTCCGGGGGAGGGTCAATATCTTCAGTCATCTGTCTTCAGTCCAGCCTCGCTTCTGTCCAGCCCATGCTCGGGCATGCGCACAAATGTACCCCGCGCGTGTAGGATTAAAAATCTGCCCCAGTGTGTACTGCCTTCAAGCCCACTATTCATGGTCACATCATTTCCTATACTGCTAACAAAAATAAAGAACAAAACTCTGAACTGTGCAAATCAGAACAAGAAATTGCACTTCTAGAATCTGCCCAAATTGGGGTAGATTTTAAAAGGTTGCGTTCAGGCGTACATATGTGCGCGCTACCTGGCACGTGCACATGTACACTTGAATGTATAATTTGCGCACGCAGACATGCGCAAGTTATAAAATCAGGGGTTGGCACACACAAGGGCCTGCACAATTGTGCACCTT
This sequence comes from Rhinatrema bivittatum, assembly GCF_901001135.1. Classification (NCBI taxonomy): domain Eukaryota; kingdom Metazoa; phylum Chordata; class Amphibia; order Gymnophiona; family Rhinatrematidae; genus Rhinatrema; species Rhinatrema bivittatum. Next base: position 298,027,397 of record NC_042616.1, read on the forward strand.
GCATGCGCCGAGCTGCGCTGCCTTCCCCCGTTTCCACCCATCCACTCCGAAATCGCAGGCGCGTGATCCCCAGCACAGTGGCAAATATGGCCACTTTGCCGGGAGCCTGACCCCGCCCTGCCCCCGGAGTACCCTCTCCCCGCCCCTTATTGCAAGCCCCGGGACATACACATGTCCCGGGGCTTTACGCGCATCACCGGGCCTTTTTAAAATAGGCCCGGCACGTAACCTTTTTAAAATCCGGCCCTTTGCTTCTGCTCAACCTCATAATCTCCAGGTTCTTTGTCATAAGAAATATAAATATAACAAACTCTTGAGTCATAGTGTTGACCTCTTTTTTTTTTTCTGGCAATGCTCTTTATTATTTATTATGTTTTTATATACCGGTGTTTGGAGTTACCGTCACATCCGTTTTCAGATATTTCAATGGATTAGAACAAAAATATCCTTGATATAAACGTATAATAAAGGTAATTAAAATCATAAAAGTAAATAAAATGTTAATAATGTAAACAATAAAAAGTTAAGAACATCATATGTACCAACAAATTATACTCATATATTATTCTGATAACAACAAAAGTGGCACAATGCTTGGTAAGTACTTGAAACTGCATCAATAGAGGTGTTATATTTCTGCTATCAATATGTCTTCTGATGACATGGTTTACAAGGACAGGGATATCCTGGATCAGGTTCATCAATTTTATGACTCCCTGTATAAATCAGACTCTGATTCCGATTCTTCTTGATTTTTTCTTTTTTGGCTTCCTTGGCACGACCTACTCTCATGAATGAAGAAAGAGTTAAACTGGTCGCCCCTATTTCTTTGTGGAAGTTCAAAAGGCTTTGTTTTTGTCAAAGTGGGAAGGCTCCTGGCCCCAATGGCCTGTCTGTTGAATTCTATTCTATTGCTCAAGATGTATTACTTCCTAAAATGCATTCTTATTTTTCATATGTTTTAAGAGCTGGTCTGAGAGATAAGGCATTCACCGAGACTAGAATCATTTAGGGATGTGCATTCGTTTGCAAGGAAATAGAGACAATATTTCCTATTTTGTCACGTTTCGTGGGGGGGGGTGACGAAATGATAAGAAAACCCACAAAATTTTGTGTGGCTTTTCTTATCGGTTTTGGGGGGGGGGGGGGGGGAGAATGGGCACATTAATAAAAAAAAACAAAAAAAACCCCAAATCACCCCAACTCTTCAAATTTAATTAATTGCAACCCCCCACCCTCCCGACTCCCCCAAGACTGATTGAAGTACCAGCAAGAGCTCGAACCTCAGGGGCGTCCCCCTGAGATGATGTCATCTGCATCCAATATCTAAAGGTCTCTATTTCGCTATCTAACGGAGTTAGCAAGGAAGGGGATTGCTTCGGCTACACCTCCCAAGCTACTCTGCCTCCTTGGACTTACCAGAGGTACCAGCTCCTCGGGGGCCTCGCTCTTTTTCTTTACTTTCAGATTATAGATAGGAACCGGTACTCGCTCCTCGAGGGCCCATGTTCCTGGACATTCTGAAGATTCTCTACTGCTCGGAAGCTATCGCTGCTACAAACAATTGTGAGTTACCATCGCTCTCTCAGAGCTTTCCCTGGAATCAGGTACTCGCTCCTCGAGGGCCTAAACCTTTCCAGCACCTGAGCTTCCTTGAGACCTTATGTGAGTTTTGTCATCTAGTTCTGTTCATGAACTCTGCCTACTCTGCCTACTCACTTTCTACAGTTTTTCAACAGCTCAGCCATCCTGGATCGCTGTTCCAGTACCTGAGGGACTACAGCCCTGCCGGGCATATCAGCTCACTACTGCCACCTCTGGTGGTTTCAAAAACCTGTTTAATAAAAGAACTAATGTGTGTCTGTCTCCATACTCAAGCCTAGCCGGTGGTCCCTCTCGGGATATCCTCCCAGGGGCGAGGTCATCTGCCACTGGCACAGGGATCCACCCACAACTATATCAGATTGCTGACTCCTCCTTATTTAGGAGCCAATAAGAACAGATTGCTACTCCGCAGTCTAACTAACAGCAGATTTATTACAGATTGCTAACTCCCAGCTCTATCACTGAGCTTTCCTAACAGATTGCTAACTCCTCACGGAGATTCACATCAAGTATCAAGGTCAGGATCAGGTACCAGGAAGGCAGAAGCTTCTCCGAGGAGTTTGACCTATTGCCGAGTTGTCTGAGGCAGGTCTGAGCAGGCCTTAAATAGTGGAGGGCCTGTGATCTCATCTGAGGGCGCCATGGTGGATTTCGCACCATGGGCCCTTTAAATTTGGCTGAGCTGCGCGCGCATGCCTAGGGACACCCCACTCAGCTGAGCGGCATCCCTAGCACAGCATGCCAGGCCTGCACAGTGGCTTTCCGCATCTTTATTTGGAACCTGCCACAGCCTCGGTGGGCCCCCTCCAACTCGGGGCTGGAGGTAAGTGTGTATGGTCGCAGGACAGACCTGCGACTGACCAAATGCAACAATTCTTTCATTTCAGGGGTATCTTATAAGGGAGTGACTTTGGCATTGTGATGTCTCTCTTATTATTACTTTTATATTGTACATTGTTTCTTTCAATAAAAATATTTAACTGAAACCATGGATAAAACCCAAACTTCAATGACCATATGGAGGCTGGAATTTTATTTTTGATTATTTATGTTTCATTTATTCATTTTTGACAACTGCCTCACTAACTTTGGTAGCTGTGGGGATAATTACAAAACTTGGTAATAAGACATAGAAAGGGATCTGGGTGAGGATTTAAATATTGGTCTTATAAGATTCAAAATTGAAGAGGTGGCATAGCCGGAAATGGGTTATTAGTAGAAGAAGTGGAGGCCATCACTGTAACAAGATTTTGGATGTGCTTGAGTCAGATATAGAGGGCAGAGGTGGGAAAAGGATTGAGAGGTGGGACTTGGTGTTGGGTTGCCTATGGGAATCTCTAAGCAGTTCAACCCAAAATGGATAATGCTCAACTGGGACGACTAAATGGACCACTGTGGTCTGTATCTGCTGTCATTTACTCTGTATGTTACTGTGAGAGAATGAGAAATGGAAAGAGAAGGAAATGATAAATGCAATGGATGACATAAAGGAGTGAAAAGTAAAAGTATGAAAAAGTGAGAAAATTAAACAAGAAATGCACACACAATAGGCTGGAGAAATACTTTATCTGAAAGGAGGCATTTTCAAAAGTTGATAGATTGTCAATAAAATACAATTATTTGATAATTTCTGCAAATGTGTCAGAAAATTGTTGCAGAATCTCTAAAAAAAACTATGCTTGAGCATTTTTGGCCCTTGCTGCGGACTCTGCCCCAAGCTGCCACAGGAAGCTGAGGACCTTTATGTACACAGTTCTAAATAATACTTTATGCATTGTAAACAACATAGAATGGATTTCCACTATAGGCCGTATATAAGAAATTTTAAATAAATAACTTATTGTAATGTAAGTCAATATGGTTAGACTTCATTAATCTGATTTCTAGTTATACATAACAATGACCAGTCTTTTCATGTGCATTTTATATCATTGGGTTTTACAAATATTTTTTCACCTATAGAAATATAGAGACCAGTATTCAGTATGCCAGCAAGTGCACAAGATATCGAGCTAAAGTCACCTGGATAATTTATCCCAAATGTTTAGCAGGATAAACATCCTGCTGAATATCCCTGAATAAAATCATCTGGAAACCTTTAAAACTAACCAGCTCATTAGCTTTAAAGTTATCTGGCTAGACTTGTGCTACATAAAAGAGCAGCACAAGTCTAGCGACCCGAGTCCCCAACCGTTACCCAATATATGCAAAAAGACCCTGTGGCCTGTGCGCGTGTCGGGAGATCGGGCGCTCGCCTCGGAGCGCCGGCTCTCTGTTGCAGAAGTTGTGCCTGCCTCCGGGCAAGCGTAACTTGTGCGAGCTGGCTGGCTGCCGGCACGTCATTCCCTGCCACGGCCGCAACAAAGGAGGTCTCTGTACCGCCCCGGACCCCCGCCACGCCTCCAGACCCGCCCCTTCCCGCCCCTTTTTCGAAGCCCCGGGACATACGCGCGTCCTGGGGCTTGTGCGCGCCGCCGAGCTTATGCGTGATAGGCTCGGCGCGCGCAGGGGCAGCTTGGGGCATCTTTTCGGGGGTTACGTGCGTAACCTTTTGAAAATCTGCCCCCTTGTTTCTAGCAGCAGAGAACTGGGAGTCTTATTTCAATATTTTTCCCAGCACACCCTGCAGAGGACTCTAGAAAACACTGCAAGCCAACTAGGCTTCAGCTCTCACAATCTAGCCTCTACATCCCCTCCTTTCATTTCAGCAACAGAGGATTAGAAGGCATGTGCCAAAACACCACTTCCTATACATTTTTGATAACAGATTAACAATAACAGGAATTAGTTTAAAACAAGGATTAATACAGTGTGCAACTAAGTAATTATAATTTGATTAATTGTAGACTCTGGAGCATCACTGATAGACAAATATAAAATAAACCAATTGATTAAAAGTACTTTAGATAAGATTGAACATCCCTCCTCCCTTGGAAATTTTTAATCATTAACAGCTGAACAGTAGTCCAGCAGTGAGAGGGGGAGCTATCCAGTCTTTCGCACTGAGTATCACATGTATGGTTATCTATCAGTTGATGAGAGGATGTATGTATGCACTTGGTGGAAAGATCACCTGGCTTTCAGAGAATGAGTTGAATACGTGGAGGCTAGAGTGACTGGGGTTTGGACTGGTGGAGGGGGGGAGGGGCAGGTTGTGCTGTGGCTGAGGCTCAGCTTGGGAGGCAGACTGGGCTGGGGGAGAACTTGGCCTGTGGGGGCTGGCTGTGCTGGAGCTGGGGGAGTGCAGGCTGTGCTGAGGCTTCTGGGGAGTGAGGGCAGGCTATGCTGGGGCTGTAGGGTGGGACAGGATGTGCTGGGGATGGAGGAGGCAGGACGATAAATAGGAGCCTAACACCTCTCTATGGTTTTAGACCAGAGGAGTCTGCCACTCTAAATATTTATTCATCAACTCTCTTTACTATCCCCTTCCCTGCCCAGCAGTCCCTGAGCCCCTCTCCTCTGTCTAGTGGTTCCCTGACCCCCTTTCTTCTATCCATCCCTGCCATCTTTCTTCCTCCACCCTTCTCTGCAGTACCTACATTCCCCCTCTTCCTAATTTCCAGCCAGCTCTAAATCCTCTAGTCCATTTATTGATTGATTGATTGATTGATTGATTGATTTAGAAGACTTTTATCCCATGCAATCCAAAATCTTTGATGGGTAACACTAAACACATGCCCAATCAAATGCCACACATAGGACAAACAGATTTATCTTAAAAACAAACCTTCACACATCTCCATTTCCGCCTTTGGACAAGTTTACAGTAGGTACATAACCAATAAAATTCCACCCATAGGACAAACAGCATTATCTGTTGCACTGGTTGGCACAGAGATAAACACCAGAGCCATGGTTCATACTCCACAGCACAAACACTGCTGTTGGAAAACTTGATCGAGCCATGGCCCATCTCATTACAATCCCTATGCCTTATCACTTTGTCAAGAAATTCTTTTTTAGATCTGTGCTCCCAGGTGATTCCCCTCATGGTATAATGCAATATACAGCAATGAACTCGTAGGTTTGAAATTTCTCCTTCAAGGAATGCATTCTTGCTTTGTTGCGACATGAAGAAAAAGTGATTTTATGGGGAGTGAAAGACGTTAAAAGATATTTTCGAAAGTTGGGTAGGGGTGGAAAATGTACGTTGCCACTTTTGTTTTTATTAGAGACGTGCAGAGAAAAAAAATTAATTTTCATTTTTCGGTTCGTTTTCAGGAGGTTTTTCCCCCACAAATTTCTGTTCGAGGAATGCTTAATTTATTTCATTCATGTGAAAAAAATGAATCAAATATTAAACAAAAAACCAAAAATGGACAAAAAACCAAAAACGAGGCCACCTAAGACATTCCATCCACCCAAAAGATTCTGAAGCCAGGATCTCCCCAGCCCCCACTTACCTGGTCCGGTTGCTGCGATCCAAGGCCAAGATTTCTGCCTAAGCCGGAGCCTGAGCCCAGGCCTGATGCCAGGGCCCAGCGCAGAGGCCGATTCCCAATGCCTGGGCCTTGGCCTAGAGTCAGGCCCAGGCCTCGGAGCCCCTCTGTGTTCTCTCTTCGGCTCTTGAATGCCAACTGACGCCGTCTGCTGGGGTAGCACCAGAGTTAATTAACTCTGGTGCATTCCCCCCAGCGGATGGCACCTTTTTGGTGTACGGCATTGTAATTGTGCCATCCGCTGGGGGGAATGCATCAGGATTCATTAACTTCAGCAAGAGCTCAGTGGATACCGTCAATAGGCATTGAAGAGCCAAAGAAAGAAGATGAAAGCAAGGACCTCCGAAGCCCAGGCCGAGACCCAGGCGTCAGGACCTAGACTCCAGGCTGGGTCCCAGCATCGGGCCTAGGTCTAGGCAGAGGACTCAGCATCGGGACCAGTCTCCGGTCTGGGCTGCTGCTTTGGGCTTGGGCCTAGGCCAAGACCCACATGTTGGGACATGGCCTTCTTCAGATACCCAACAGATCAGGTAAATCTTTTTTTAATTTTTTGGGGTCTCAGCTGAGGCCCTGGCTTTGGCTCAGGTCTAGGCTGAGACTCCAGTGTCATGCTTGGGCCTAGGCCTCGGCTCCTGCTTTGGGCCTCGCCTACGCCCTAGGCAAGGCCTCGTCCTTGGGCCTAGGCCTAACCCTGATGCATTATTTTAAGACAAATGAACCAAATAAGGTTAGTTTCAATAGGGGGCTCCCAATTTGTTTTGGGGGCTGCACAAATGAAACAAATTGCCTTTATTTATCACATTCTGCACATTTGTTTTAAACCAGTGCACATCCCTATTTTTTATACGATAGGCCATAGACACAGAAAGGGAACATTTCAGCAGTCATTTGACTTAGTAAATGGCTACCTACCAGTGTAAATCAACTGTCTCAAAACTGCCAACCTTCCATGCATGTGAAATTCTATGCATTGTTGTGCAGTGCCTCAAACTTTTACGCATATTGTACAGAGGTTTTCCTGGGGCCAGGGAATGCTGCCAAACAGGTAGTTTTGCATTTTTAAATCTATGCTCATTGCTTGAAAGGGAAAAAGCATCCACAGGAATATCGGGTGCATATCTCTGCAGTGATTCTCAAAGGGAAAGTGTCTGCACAGGTGAAGTACCCACAGGCTTTGCAACTGCCCATGTTTGTTTTTAAAATTGCTCTGAAAATTGAAGAGGGGAGGGGGCGAGATAGCCTTAGTTAATCAAAATATAAGTGTGTGGTAAACAGCACACATTTGTGATATTGGAGATGGGTCTGTAACTTTTGCCATTATTAAAATTAAAAAAAAAAAGATAAATGGATACACAAGTGCCCTACGTCAGCATGAATAGCGATAAAAGCCTTCATATCAAAATACGTGCTCTCCTCAGACACGTCATCATTAGCCTTTTTGCAGCTATTTATGTGTTTTCTCTGTTCTTGATACCAGTGGGCTACCTCTGAGTTCATTAACTACTGATGTCTAGTGGTCTTCAGTGCGGTTGTTCATAGGAAAATGCACTCCTACAGTCTGCAGAGTATGACTATAACTATCGATCCTGAAAGAAAGAGACCTTTTTAAGTCCATTTAAATTACCGTTACTCAATTGGCCATGCAATATCGATAATTTACTTTTTCTGGGAAGCATTGGTAGCATGACAGTCTTGATTGTGGATGTAATGATACAGAATGTGTAAACAACTCACCACCTCCCTATGGATTTAGACCAGAGGAACCTGCCACCCTTCATATTTATTTATCAACTTTCACATTTTGACTAGGAAAGTTCAAAGCCAGCTACAAAAATTCCAAGATTTGCACACACACAGATTTTGCAGGTGTGTAAAACCGCAGGGCGTAATAAATAGAGATGAAAGCGGCAGCCAATCAGATGCTTGTCTTGCACGGTGTGGAGTCAGACACTTTATAATTTATCTAATAGTATTTTCATGACCAAGTTCAGAAATCGCAAATGATATTCCATATGGACATACTTTGAGTTTGGGATCTTTGACAATGTTTCTGAATAAAGCTTTCTGCTGAAGAACACTACATAACTCCCTGTCCTAAATTAGGAATATAATTCATTCCGAGAGAGGCTTTCTCTTTCGACTGGAAATTATGCTGCCTGCTAACAGATTCTTTCATAGGACGAAAATATTGCCCATGATATGAAATATTGCCAAGCTACTATACCTTGAAGAGACATATCAAGTAATATATTGTGATCTACATATACATTTATCTCTTATGGGATTATGTTATATGCTGCATGAGTTATTTATATAGAAACTTCCACTCGTTACTGGAAAATTTTTAATGACATGGCTATGAACTCAGCTCTGTTCCCATTTCTGTTAAGTGAGAATTTGCCTAGCACACAGTAATGGGGTAGCATGCACTTATTTCATCGGTAGACCTATTTAAAATTTCCTGACATTTGGGCTTACTGTGCAAGTAAACATTGGAAATAAGGCAGCACGTGAGTTATAAAAACTCAGTCATAGATGTTTATTTTATCATTCTAGAGCAAGAATAGGAAATGTGCTGTTTGTCTGTTGTGAACTCCATTAGACTTTCATTCTAAATTGATTTTATTTTAACTTTCTGGAACAGGAGTTATTTTGTCTTATACAGCAATAAAACAGAAGGTATACCTATAGAGAGTAATGTTCAAACAACCAGCATAGCGGCAAAGTCTGCGTGTACATTGCATACGCAGACTTTACCGTGTATTTTGAAAGCAAACTGAAGCAGCTTTGGAAAATCCTGGGGTATTTGGTCCAGTATGAGTGCACATTCATTGGCCTAAAGTTGAACCTTCTCTTTGGAGGGTGTAACTTGGCCGTGTACAATTGTGTGCATAAGTGCTGACTCCGCCCCCAGCTCTGTCTCCCCCGCCCCCCAGGAAGCCTGTACTCGGCGTGCGCAGAAAGACGCATGATCCGGGCTCCGTACTGAATTTTACACACACCGAGCTCGGGACAATTTTAGAACAGACATTTATACCCATGGAACCGGGTTTTATGTACTTAAGTGACCTTGAAAATAATCCCCTTAATATTGACCAGAGGCATCAAGATGTAGTAAAATGAAATATAGAAAGGTACCAGAAAGTGTATCTTGCATTTTGTTATTCCCTTTTCTAAATACAAAATTGTGAGTTCAATCACAGTGCCCTAAATCAATGACTCCCCAATCCAGTCCTCTAGTACCCCCTAGCAGATTTCTCTCTTTTTTTTTTTTTTTACCAGGCCAGTCACAATGAATATTCATGAATCATAGTTGCATCATTTGTCAGAAAATATGATTAATGTCCATATATACTGTGTATATATATTTATTTTATTTTAATTCTTTTACCCTGAAAACCAAACCTGTTTGGGGGAAGTCACGGGCTGGATTTGGAAACCACTGCCTATCTGACCCTTGTTTTCTGTACTCTTCTTTACTGTATGCTTCTGTGATTGTTATCATTACCTCTTTAGGAATTAACACCTACTTTCTACCTGTCTTTATATCTAATTGCTGACCGACAACCTAGGAAAAACGAAAGGCTTTAGATCTCCATTTAAAACTGCAGTTTTTATCCTCAGTGCTACAACAGGTGAGAAGGTTTTCTGCTGTTCATCTCCTTTTTATCACCTAGGAACAGTGTGTGCTACCTCACTCATCCCTTTCTCCACACCACCTTCATCTTTTTTTTTTTTTTTGTCATTGTTTCGATGTGCATGCCATGTTTTGGGAGCTGAAGGTTTGTTAGTGCTGCACATTCAATTCTCTTTATTTTCCTCTATCGAGGCTCTATAGAAGGAATATGTATAGAATCTTCATCATTCACTTAACATAGAAATAGAGGATATGAAAACAGATAAGGACCATTACAGCCCATCTAGTCTGCGCAATCCTACTTCTTGGTGGATTGCCATAGACCCCAGTTGATCTACTACTGTTTATCATTTTTAAAGTGCTACTCGGCATACTCAGCGCTATACAGATTCACATGAGAGACAGTCCCTGCTGCATGGAGATTACAGTCTAGAAGAGACAAACCTAGTTGACAAACAAGAATTTGTAAAAAGTGTATCATAGGGAAGTACCGAGAGGCAAATTTTAAAACAAGCGAGCATGTGCCCATACACCCACATATCAACGCATGAGCAGAGATACGCTGCAATTTTAAATTGTCCCCACACATGCGCGTTTCTGTTTAAAATGAACCTCTCACTCATAAGCAAGCACCCGATCTTAAGAGATTGCTTGAGAAAACATACTGGGGCGGATTTTAAGAGCCCTGCTCGCGTAAATCCGCCCGGATTTACGCGAGCAGGGCCCTGCGCACCGGTGCACCTATGTTCAATAGGCCTACCGGCGCGCGCAGACCCCGGGACTCGCGTAAGTCCCGGGGTTTTCCGAGGGGGCGTGTCGGGGGCGTGTCGAGGGGGCGGGCCCGATCCATGCGGCGTTTTCGGGGCGGGACGTAGCGTTTCGGGGGCGGGCCCGGGGGCGTGGTTACGGCCCGGGCGGTCCAGGGGCGTGGCCGCGCCCTCCGGGGCCGCCCCCAGGTCGCATCCCGGCGCGCTAGCGGCCTGCTGGCGCGTGGGGATTTACGTCTCCCTCTGGGAGGCGTAAATCCCCCGACAAAGGTAAGGGGGGGGGGTTTAGACAGGGCCGGGCGGGTGGGTTAGGTAGGGGAAGGGAGGGGAAGGTGAGGGGAGGGCAAAAGAAAGTTCCCTCCGAGGCCGCTCCGATTTCGGAGCGGCCTCGGAGGGAATGGAGGTAGGCTGCGCGGCTCGGCGCGCGCCGGCTATACAGAATCGATAGCCTTGCGTGCGCCGATCCCGGATTTTAGCGGATACGCGTGGCTACGCGCATATCTACTAAAATCCAGCGTACTTTTGTTTGCGCCTGATGCGCCAACAAAAGTACGCCAAATCGCGCTATTTGAAAATCTACCCCACTTTGCATATCTTTTATAGGACTTTGCTGGCTTTTATGTACATAAGTAGGCAGATTTTAAAATATGCCTGAGCGAGGGACAACCCATTCATTCCAATTAGTCCACCAGTTTGCCCAGTTAATATAGGTCTTCAAAAGCTCTCTGGTTCTTCATCCTGCACACCCTTCAGTTGTCCCAGACCCTTCACCCTGTCCTGTGTGGCCTAAATCTCAAGATCTACAGAATTGCTCCTCATCTGGAACAGCGGGGAAGTTACGTGGATAACAAGCCAACGTGTGCCGCAGTCTCTGGTTTTAAAATACGGAGTTACACGCATAACTGTTGGTCCTGCCCCAGAACATCCATGCTCCGTGCATGCCCTGCTCTCTTATTTTTAAGGGCGTATATGGGTATATATTTGCTTATTTGGTGACTTTTTAAAATCTGCATGGCTTGAGCACGGCCCATATACGCACACTTGTGGGAATTTTTGAAAGATCAGTACTTTTAAAATTGACCTCTAAGAGACGCGAAGTAAGTTTTCTCTAGCAATCTCTTAAGATTAGGTGCATACTTACCCACAGGAGGTATATTTTAAAACATATGCACGCAAGTGCACGCACGATTTAAAATTGTAGCATATCTCCATTCACACACAGATACGCGTGTGTATGGGTGCATGCACACTCGTTTTAAAATTAGCCTTTCAGTGTTTAAAAGCAGTTTAAAAAAGGTGAGATTTTTAAACTGAATTTGAATGTGGCTTGATCTCTCTCTGGCTGAGTGTCTTCTGCTACTGTGTTTGCCTTGAAGTTGTCTTTTTCTGGGCAACAAGGGTTTTAGTCTTCACTGCTCTCTTAGGGGCTGGCTCATCAAGGATTTTCTTTTGCTCCTTGCTTGTGAGGAAAGTTACCTGGTGAATCAGAGCGTTTGCGTGAAGCAAACAATGCAATGCACAACATCTTGCCAGATTGTTTTGTGCAACTTTGTGGTATTCAAACCATTTAACTCAGGCTCAGTAACTTTATTGTCATGATAATTCAATGTGTACATGTATTTCAAAAGTAATACATAAAGAGCAAAAAAAAGTAAATAAAAATAAAGAATATTATGTTAGCAATAATAGTGACATAACAAAGTTCAGAAAAGATATTAACAAGCAGAATTCCAGGATTCTGTTAGACTGCCTGTATATCTCTGGTCAAATTACTTTCCAGGCCTGATAACAGAACATAATATATGTTGCTGCTATGGCTGCAAAATGACGCAGAGGCTGGTGACATCCTCTAACAGGGGTAGGCAACTCCAGCCCTGGAGAGCCACAAGCTGGGCTGGTTTCAGCATATCCACAATGAATATGCATGAGGTATACTTGCATAAGTGGAGGCAGTGCATGCAAATATAACTTAATGTGCATTCATTGTGGATATCATGAAAACCTGACCTGTTTGTGCCACTCCAGTTGAGGAGTTGCCTACCTCTGCCCTATAAGCTAATAGATTTATTGCAACAAACTGTCCAGGATAAGAGTCGACTTTGTTAGATACATGAAGTTTTATCGTCATCAAAGGAAACTTACTCAGATACAGATAACATCTCCATCTTATCTAAATGCACACAACAGGACATCATCCCTAAAGGACTGAAGATAAAAAAAAAATGCCTTCACAATCCAGATATTACAGAAACTATATAGCGAGAGATTGTGTCACACTCTACTCAGTCACCTGATTAGGATCGTATGCAAGCATCTGACGGCATGGACTCTTGTCCTTGAAAATGTCTTTTACATTAAATCTTGTAATCTATAAGGTGTCACCAATGTCTGTGTCAGTTCTGCTACTGCAACTAATACAGCTACACCTCTGGATGCAAGACAAGTGTTTTTTCTGTTTTCCCCAAGATCATACAGAGTTTTCTATACTCATTCATTTGTGGGAAGCCTTTTATTTTCTCTATCCACTTTGAGAAATGTGTATCTTTTATATCTTTGCCTTTTCTACAGTGCAGGAAGAAATGCATTTCTGTTTCTGTTTCTCCAGTGTTTCATTGTATGCAGAATCTGGCCTCTGAATTTCCTGTCAGTTTGTCTGCATAATTATATTACCAATTTGTAATCACATATTTTTTATTTGGTGATGGTCTCTCTGTGACCGAGGAGGTATTTTGCTGGCCAGTTTCTCTATAGAGATCAATAATAGTTCAGCTTATTTTGTTTTCCAATCCACACCTCTCAATAGGAGGCATATTGGTGTTCTGGAGCAGAGGTTCCCAACCAATGTGCCACAGAGGAATCTCAGATGTGCCATGTAATTTTGGCCCCCAAATTTTGGACAGAAGCAAAGTCTTCATCTTTCTCATTTCCCCCATTTTGCCTGCACTATGGCCTCCCTCCAGCAGGGGGAGTTAGGAAGCAGCTCTCTGTACAAGCTTCTGCCTCCTCCTCCTCCTCCTCTTTCATTGTCAGCTTCCTGCTGAAAGCAGAAGAGCAGAGACTTGTGAGACTAGGGAAGGACCCCATGTGGTTCTGACTTCAGCAGGAATTTAGCAGAGGAAGAGAAGGCAGTGGCAGGAAAGGAATTTTGCTTGCTAACTACTGCCAGATGGATTATGATCCCGAGTAAGGAAGGAAAAATATCAATGCCAGGGAGGTGAGAAGGAAGGAATTTGATGATGCTGGGATGAAGGGATGGAAAGGAAAGGTGGTACTACCAGAGGGTGGAGGAGGGAAGGAAAGTGATGATGCCAAAGGATGGTGATAGATGGGAAGGGATGCCGGGGGGGGGGGGGGGGGGGGGGGGGGGGGAGGGAAGGGAAGTGGTGATGCCAAAGCAGGGGGAGGGCAGGGAAGGTAGTAATACCAGGGTGTAGGGGACGGAGGGAAGGCAATGAGAAGAGGGAAGGTAATGGTGTGCCGTGATAAAGTGAATCCAATGCTGGATGTGCTGTGGCATAGAAAAGGTTGGGAATCACTGTTCGAGAAGAGATTGCAATATTTTCAGTGCTGCCTTTTCATTGGTAGATTTTCTGCTGTTTCTATCCTGCAAGTAAGTTAGTGCTGTTTTGGCATGATAGGTTTGCTACTTAGGCACTAAATCTTTTTTTGCAGGGTTTTGTGTTGCGTTGCAGACTACCTTATAGTGGAAGGAATTTGTTTCAATATTACTGAGGTGACAGCAGAAATTGAATATTTCTTGCATTGTAAAGGGAAGTATCCTAGTTCTGCTCTGGTGATTCTGTGGATGCAGCATTTGTTTGCAGAACGGGACTTGTAGGAATTCTGTCCCTTTCTGTATAGTTTTGGGTTAATGCTAGTAGACATCAGACTTCGCTCCCATTTAAGAAGATTGGTGGAATGATACTATCAAACAATTTTAATAGTTTTACTGGAGGATTGAAACTGACCAAGGTTTTTTTTTATTGTTTATAAGGCCCTTAGACCATTTTCTTGAAGGGACTTTATAGACACTTTAAAACTCCCAGATACACTTAGGGCCAGATCTTAAAATCTACGCGTGGGCGTAGATTTGTTCACGCAACCGGGCGCAAACAAATCTTCGCCCGATTTTATAACATGCGTTCGCTGCTGCGCGCGTGTTATAAAATCCAGGCTTGGCACACGCAAGGGGGTGCACACATGTGCACCTTGCATGCGCCGAGCCCGAGGGGAGCCCCAATAGCTTTCCCCGTTCCCTCCAAGGCCGCTCCGAAATCGGAGCGGCCTTGGAGGGAACTTTTTTTCTGGCCCCTCCCACCTTCCCCTGTCTAACCCACCCCCATCCCTAACTAAATCGCCCCCCCACCTTTGCTGAAAAAGTTGGGCAGGCGTAACTTGCACACGCCGGCCAGCTGCCGGTGCACCATGCCCCGGCACAGGCCGCTGTGCCGGAGCACTCGACCCCGCCCCCGAGCCGCCGCCTCTGGCCACACCCCCGAGCCCCCGCTGTGCCCCGGCCATGCCCCGGGCCACTCTGTGCATCCCGGGGCTAGCGCACACCGCCGAGCCTATGCAAAATAGGCTCGGCACACGCAGGGGCAGATTTTCTCGGGTTACGCTCGTATGTTATGCGCGTAGCCTTTGAAAATCTGCCCCTTAGTTATAGGCCAAGGTATGCAGAGTGTATGGTTTCCTTAGCGTCTTTGCTCTTTAGGTTTGAATTTGTGTTGGGAGATTTGTTGATTTCTTTTTGGAACATCATAATTTTAGGGATTTTTTTTTCCAGATTCACCTGTAGGGCACATGATTTACAACAGTTCTCTAGCAGATTTAGGTTCCCTTGCAAACATTTTTGAGGTAGAGGATATCTACATGCAGCAGGCACTTGGTCTCAGTCATTTCCTTCCGTTCCTGAACCTGGGGCTCTTTCCAGCAGTGGGAAAAGATCATTAATGTCGATAATGAAGAGGGTGGGACTGAGGCTCCTGCCTGAAGCTGTCTGTCTGGATCTCGATGGATGAATTCAGGGATTTCAGTTTATCATGGGTGTTTCTCCTGATTCCATTTTGCAGTAGGAATATGCATTCGTCTGAAACAATATAGACAGTGACAATGACATTGTCATTTCTTGTTTTCAAAATAAAATGATAGAAAAAAAATGAAATTTCTTGTTTTCTCTTCTATCATTTTAGTGCACACTGTTTCCGAAACGTAAAAAAATGAAAAAAAAAAGATAAAACATTAACAATAATGAAAATCGACCCCCAAACGAGACGTGTCTGTAAAGTATATTGTAGTCAGTGGTTTGGCTGAATCCTGTGCAAGCTTCTATTTTTCATTAGGAACTGTGGTACTGTTTCACTGAGGACTCTGCAGAACATTTTGCCAGTTTAATTGTTTTGATTAGTGTTATCCCTGTGCTTATAAATTAGTATAATTAACCCCTCTGATCATGTCTTAGGAGAAAAGGACAGAAAGAAGAATCTGGTTACCTGGTTTACTAGTGCGTCCTGGAGTTTTACACTGAGCATAGTACTCAGCTTGTCAACTTAACAGTGCATAATCTGCAGATCCCAAAATATGCTGGGTAAAAGACTTGAAAATGAAATCCACATGTGTGTTTGACATTCTGCACCCCTCCCCTTTTTCGCCACAGTGGTAAGTGTGCATTCTGAGGACAGCGTGCACACTTACTACTGCATACCAGGGAGGGAGGTGGGATTTTTAACAGGGGGCCTTCTCTTTGGGTAAACACCCGTTTGATTGCAAAATTCCCTTTAAAAATTGCCCCCTGAATCTATAAACCTACACACGAGTATGTGCTGTAGCATTGCCACATGCCATTTTGAGTCATTGCATTACTGTAGAAAATGCAATTTCTGCTGTGCAGAAGGTTGCTGACAAGATAATGCATTTTCATTGTGGGAATGAATTTCATTTTCAAGATCACGAGTTTGCAGTCTTTTAACATTATTAACATTTGTAAGGTGCATTATTCTCCTGAGTTACTTACCAAATTATTGGGCAAGATTTTAGAGTAATTCCTGAGATAAATTTAATAAAGCATTTTGTTTTAACTACATGAAACCTTTCAGGGTATACATAGCCTGAGAAAATTACTGGATGAATAACTTTGGCCATGAAAGCAGCTTGTTCATTACAAACAGACTGCAGACAGAAAATCATGATTTTACTGTTTTTGGGCTGCCTGGAAAATTTCCTCCTGCTCTTTTTGGCTTCCAGCTTATTTGAACCCAGCTTCTACTGGGCTACAGTACTAAGAGCCTTCATTCAGAAGCACTCAGGGTTTTCCCCCACAAAATAACTCCCTCTTTCCCTCCCATGTAACATAGTAATTGTATCAAGAGTCTGGTTTATAGCTCTTTTCAGGGCCTAGTATGTGTACACTGAATATGACTACCAGGCATCACTATTTTTGGCTGGAACAGGATCTGATGTGGTAATGGAATGTGGAGCATTTCTCCTGTAGGTATGTGTGTATATAGATATAGATATAGATACAGATATATATGAATATAGTATATATGTGTGTGTGTATTTAAGAACATAAGAAATACCATACTGATAGAGTCATTTTCCAACTCATGTTATGGCATTTACGCATGCGTTAAGGCGTTTACGTATGTGAAAAGCACCATAACGCATGGTGCGATGCTAATTTTTAAAAGGGGAGGGATTGGGGTGAAGTCGGCGGTGGTAATTTCATAAAAGTGGGCTGGCTTGAACATCAAGCTAGGATGAGAGAACATTGTAGAAATCTCATCGTTGTGTGAGTTTCCACACTCTGAAATACATCAAATCTTCACAAGAGTGCATTGTTCTGTTCGTACGTCTCACTCTGCATGTCAAAGTGGCCCCTAACCCCTATACTACTACCTAAACCTCACCTCGAGTTACTAGGTGGGCCTCCTATAATAACATAAATAGCTAACTACTACAAGGGCCTTATAGATAGGTTCTCTCTCTCTCTCTCTCTCTCTCTCACTCTCTCTCTCTTCTCTTCCCCCCCCCCCCCCCAGTGGTTGCAGGTAGGAAATGCAAAAATTGTGGGTTTACCACAAAGTGTGAAAAGTTAATACACTTTGCAGTAATACCAGTGCTAAGATTACACACATTGGTGATAAATAGGCTATTACCCTAAAATACACCCCTCTTCCTATCACATGCAATATTTTGATAAATCTAGCCCTGAGTTGGACAAACTATCCATCAAGCCCAGCATCTTATCTCCTGGCCTTTCCAGATCACAAGTACATGGCAGGATTCCATAGAATAGATCTAATCCTTCTTGCTCATAACCAAGGACTTCCCCAAGTCTACATGGTTAATAGTGGTTTATGGTCTTTTCCTCCAACAACTTGTTGAAACCCTTTTTAAACCCAACTATGCTAATTGCTTTCACAACATCCTCTGGCAACAAATTGCACATAGTAATTGTATGCTGAGTGAAAAAAATGCTTTCTCTGATTTATTTCAACTGTGCTACCAATTAACTTCATGGAGTGTCTCCTAGTTCTAGTCCTATTTATTTATTTAAAAGCATTTAAAACCTATAGGTCCAAGCCACTAGCTCCCTGCGAAGGAACATCAAAACATTCATAATAAACATACATTTACATTAAAAATACACTAACAAATAATGTAAGACCTTAAAATCACATTAAAACACACATAATCAAAACTCCAGACTCAATCTTATATCTCTAAAATTATGAAGACTCAAAGGCTCTTGTGAAAAAGAACACTTAATTTCTTCCTGAAAGTCATATATTATTCTTCTTGCTTCAGTTCATCTAGGAGTATATTCCAGAGAGCTGATCCTGACATTGAAAATGCCCTTATAATGCTTAAGTGCCCTTGTCTCACCAATGGAACCTGCAACCTCCTGGCCCCTAAAGAGTGAAGGCTATGAGCAGGGACATAAACCTGAATCAGCTTTCAAAATAGCTCAGGGCCTTGACTGTGTCTTTACCTGTTCCATCTCACTCATGATTTTATAGATCTCTTTCATATCTCCTCTGAGCCATCCCTTTTCCAGGCTGAAGCCCTAATCTGTAGGGATGTGAATCGTTTTTTGACGATTTAAAAAAATCGTCAGATATTTTTTAAATCGTCAAAAATCGTTAGAGTCGCGATACAATAGAAATTCCCCTTCGGAGCCTCCATCAATGCCTTTGGTTCTTCCATCGATGCATCCATCGATGCTGTCGATGCCTCCATCGATGCCGTCGGTGCCACCTCCGGTGCCACTGATGCCTAGGCCTGGTCCTTCAGGATTAGCACCATTTCTCCCAGCTGGAGACCCACTAGGTGCTGGAGATCAGCCCTATGATCCTTGGACCGATGATTCGTCTCAAGATACAGATGATCTACCATCAGAGCCCTCTCCTCCAGATGAAAGACGACATTCTCCACCAGAAGATCTGTCTTTTATTAATTTCATCAAGGAATTTATTTTATTTATTTTATTTATTTAGAGTTTTTCTATACCGGCATTCGTGATTAAAAACCACATCATGCCGGTTTACATATAACAAAGGGGTGTGAACAAAAAACGGAACATAAACAAGTGCAAAGAGTTCATAAAGTTACATTACAACAAGGTTCATATAACTGGGGAGAGAATTAGAGTAAGATAACCGAGCAGTTAGGATTAACTATTTACATTATATTGTGAAGTCTCTTATAAGATGTTGCTGTCATTCAATTGGAATTGTCTGAAACCATTCCTTTTCAACTTTAGACAGAAAAGGATTCTAGGCACAAAATGCTGGAAATACTCCAGTTTCTAGATGCTCCTAAGGAAATCATGTCTATACCTATTCATGAAATCCTGCTTGATCTCTTGAAGAGAAACTGGGAACACCCAGGTTCGGTTCCACCTGTCAACCACAAGACAGATGCCACCTATCTTGTGCAGTCAGCTCCTGGGTTCCAAAAGTCACAGTTGGATCATCACTGTGTTGTTGTTGAATCAGCCCAGAAGAAGGCACGACATTCAAAACCTCATTCCTCCATACCTCCAGGGAAGGAACAAAAATCCCTGGATGCTTTTGGCAGGCATGTCTTCCATGGCTCAATGCTCATATCTCACATTGCCTCTTACCAGTTATACATGACACAGTATAATAGAGACCTATTTAAGAGGATCCAGGATTTCTCTGATTCTTTACCAGAGCTATTCCAGGCTCAACTTCACACTCTGGCTCAAAAATGTCTGGATGCTAGAAAGCACGAGGTCCGCGCTGCGTATTATATCTTTGACACTGTCTCTAGAGTGTCTGTAGCAGGGATTAGTGCAAGAAGATGGGCCTGGCTCAAATCATCGGACCCATTGGGGACCCCCTATCGATATCCATACTCCGCGGTCGAAAGGTAAGGTTTTACCCTTCTTGCGGTTGATTCCCGTTGAGTTATCCCTTCGGGGCCTACCGGCCATTGACCGCACCGCAGCGTTTTCACTCAACGCACAATAAAGCTCTGGAATTTGTTGCCAGAGGATGTGGTTAGTGCAGTTAGTGTAGCTGGGTTCAAAAAAGGTTTGGATAGGTTCTTGGAGGAGAAGTCCATTAACGGCTATTAATCAAATTCACTTAGGCAATAGCCACTGCTATTAATTGCATCAGTGGCATGGGATCTTCTTAGTGTTTGGGTAATTGCCAGGTTCTTGTGGCCTGGTTTGGCCTCTGTTAGAAACAGGATGCTGGGCATGATGGACCCTTGGTCTGACCAAGCATGGCAATTTCTAAGTCCAAGACAGGTTAGCAGATCTACCCTGTGTGGGTGATAACCTCTTTGGGGAAAAGATCCGAGAGGCTGTGGCGCAGTTGAAGGACCACCATGAAACGCTGCACCAGCTTTCTTCTGTGCCATCTGAATTTCCTTCCACCCCTAAGAGAACTTTCAGGTGCGACTCTAAGTGGCCGGCCTACAAGCCAAGAAACTTTTATACTCCGCCTTCTAGAGGATGCCCTTCCAGGCCTTCCCATAAAGGTCAATCCCGGAAGACTCGGCCTCAAAAGTCTCAGCCAGCTTCTCAACCTGGATCAGCGTCAGGATTTTGACTCCTTCCTAGAGAGTGTAAGCCAGCCTCCTCTTCCATCCATACCGGTAGGCGGTCAACTCTGCCACTTCAACAACATTTGGCATACAGTCACCACAGACCAGTGGGTACATGCAGTGGTCATTCAGGGTTACCACTTAAATTTCCTGACTGTTCCAGCGGACTCTCCACCTCGGCTGACGTGGAGGACGTCCGACTACTCTCCCTTGCTTGAACAGGAGGTTTCATCCCTCCTCAAATCCCGAGCAATAGAACCAGTTCCCCTCTCCCAGCAGGGGCAAGGGTTTTATTCCCGGTATTTTCTAATAGCAAAAAAGTCAAGTGGCGTACTCCCGATACTGGACCTCCGTGCGCTAAACAAATTTCTGCAGAGAGAAAAATTAAAAAAGGTAACCTTGGGCTCTCTACTTCCTCTTCTACAAAGAGGAGGTTGGCTATGCTCTCTAGATCTCCAAGACGCTTACACACACATCTCAATTACTCCATCTAATTGCAAGTACCTGCAATTCCTGGTCGGCCCTCATCACTTCCAGTACCGTGTACTACCATTCAGCCTAGCATCTGCTCCACGAGTATTCACCAAGTGCCTAGTGGTGGTCACAGCCTTCCTCAGGAATCAGGGTGTGCATGTCTACCCTTATCTCGATGATTGGTTGATAAGGGCCCCAACTCAGCAGGACGCACTAGCCTCCCTGCATCTCACTATCAACACCCTGATCTCCTTAGGGTTTCTAATCAACTATCCCAAATCCAAAATAGTTCCATCCCAAATCCTATCCTTTATAGGAGCCGACCTAAACACTATACAGGCAAAAGCCTCCTCCCCCAGGATTGTGCGTTCACCATAGCAACTCTAGTGCATCACCTACAGACTCGAGTATCTTCAACTGCTCGTCACTTCCTCATACTGCTAGCTCACATGGCATCCTCGGTGCATGTCACTCTGATGGCTCGTCTAGCCATGAGAGTGATGCAGTGGACCTTAAAATACCAGTGGATTCGAGCTTGTCAGCCAATGTCCAGCATTATCCAGGTTACCAAACAGCTCCGTCTGTCACTAGCCTGGTGGATACAACACTACAATCTACTTCAATGCACCATTTCCATTTCAGCTCCAGAACCTCAAATTACCTTAACAGACGCATCCAACCTCGGGTGGGAAGCACATGTAGGTGACCTGCAGACTCAGGGAACCTGGTCTCCAGAGGAAGCCAAACACCAGATAAATTTCCTGGAGCTTCGAGCGATCAGATATACCCTCTAGGCTTTTCAGGATTGCCTATCAAACAAAGCCACCCTGATTCAAACCGACAATCAGGTTGCAATGTGGTACATCAACAAACAAGGGGGAACATGTCAGGAAGCTGCACAGATATGGGCGTGGGCCCTTTCCCACTTAATGTGCCTCAAAGCAACCTAATTGCCGGGAGTGAACAATCTTTTGGCGGACAGGCTGAGTTGCACTTTCCATCCGCACAAGCGGTCTCTCAACCCCACCATAGCGGACACAATATTCCAATGCTGAGGTTACCCTCGCATAGACCTCTTTGCGTCGGTCCACAACCACAAAGTAGACAACTTCTGCTCTCTCATTCGCAGTCACCACTCGCAACCAAGAGATGCCTTCGCCCTCTCCTGGGCCAGCGGTCTCTTTTATGCGTACCCTCCACTTCCTCTCATTTCAAAGACTCTTGTGGAGCTCCGGCAGGACAAGGGATTAATGATCCTGATAGCTCCCCACTGGCCACGCCAGGTGTGGTTTCCAATCCTCCAGGACCTATCAGTACGCCGGCACATTCCTCTGGGGAAGGATCCCCTTCTAATAACTCAGAACGAAGCGTACCTGCGTCACCCCAATCTCCAGGCTCTGTATCTGATGGCCTAGATGTTGAAAGGTTAATACTCCAACCTCCTAACCTTTCAGAGTCGGTATCCCGAGTCCTGGTGGCTTCACGAAAGCCTTCAATGAGAAGGTCTTATTGCTCTAAATGGAAGAGGTTACGGTCTGGTGCACTTCCATGTCCCTAGACCCCTTCACTTGTTCCACTGTGAGGTTTCTAGACTATCTCTGGCACCTGTCAGAGTTAGGCCTAAAAACGTCCTCTATCAGAGTGCATGTTAGTGCAGTGTCTGTGTACCATAAGGGTATAGGAGATGTCTCCATTTCAACACAACCCTTAGTATCACATTTCATGATAGGCCTGCTCCATTTAAAACCTCCACTGCACCCTCCTGCCCCTGCTTGGGACCTTAATGTGGTTTTGGGCTGGCTCATGAAACCTCCATTTGAGCCTCTCCACTCCTGTGATCTCCGCTGTCTCACCTGGAAGGTAGTTTTTCTTCTGGCGATCACGTCCGCTCACAGAGTTTGTGAATTACAGGCATTAGTTACCTACCCGCCTTTCACTAAAATTCTGGATGACAGGGTAGTGCTCCGCATTTACCCTAAATTTTTGCCGAAGGTAGTGTCGGAATTTCATATTAACCAATCTATTATCCTACCTACCTTTTTTCCCAGGCCCCATTTGAACCCAGGAGAACAGGCTCTGCATTCTCTGGACTGCAAACGTGCTCTAGCTTTCTATCTGGACCGCATGTTGGCCCACAGGAAATCCACTCAATTGTTTGTTTCTTTTGATACCATCAAATTGGGAAATCCTGTGGGAAAGCAGACCCTCTCCTCCTGGCTGGCGGAATGAATTTATTTTTGCTACCAGCAAGCAGGCATTCCGCTACAAGACCATGTAAAAGCACACTCAGTCAAGGCCATGGCGACCTCAGTAGCGCACCTCCGTTTGGTGCCGCTTGCTGATATTTGTAAGGCTGCTACCTGGAGTTCTCTCCATACTTTTGCAGCCCATTATTGCTTAGATAAGGCTGGCACACAGGATTCCATCTTTGGCCAGTCCATTCTACGCAACTTGTTTTCAGTTTAATTTCCCAACATCCTTCCACTGACCCGTTCAGGGTTCAGGATGCCCTCCTAACCAAATTTCCACCCCTGTTGTTGAGCCTGTTGCACATCTTTGGGTGCATTTGGTGCTTTGCTCGGGCATCCTCAGCTCGGTACTCACCCATATGTGAGGACTACCATCCTTCTTGTCCTGTGAGAAAGCAGAGTTGATTACCTGTAACAGGTATCTCACAGGACAGCAGGATGTTAGTCCTCACAAAACCCACCCGCCACCCCACGGAGTTTGGTTTGTTTACGTTTTTCTTATTTTATTTTTCGCATGTACTTTTGCTATGAGATGAGACTGAAGGGAGACCCCTGCTGGCTGCAGGGTCAGTGCATTGCTGGGCATGCCTAGTAGGTGCCAGTAAAAGTTCTAGAAACTTTGACAAAAGTGTTCCATGATTAGGCTCCATCCTGATGATGTCACCCATATGTGAGGACTAACATCCTGCTGTCCTGTGAGAACACCTGTTACAGGTAAGCAACTGTACTTTCAGAAGAAGAGGTGGATGGGTCATACATAATATGCATAAATTGAAAGCACCTGGCCCGGATGGGTATAGCTCAGAATTCTATAAATGCCTCGTGGGTCCCATTACTAAACTACTTCTCAGAGTTTTCAACTCTTTCATCAGTCAGGGGGTATTTCCTGAGGGAGGGAATCAAGCTTACTTGACGATTCTCCCTGAATCTGAGAAAGACCCCTTACTACCAGCATCGTATCGTCCCATCTCGTTGCTGAACATGGATAATAAAATATTGGCCAAAGTCCTCGCAGATTGCTTAGGGAATGTTCTGCCTTCCCTGATTAAACCTGGACAGGTGAGATTTGTTAAACAGCGGTATGCCCTTAGGAACATCTGACAAGTGGCAATAGCGATGGCACTCTGCAAAAGGATTGAGGATCCTTATCTAGTGGTCAGCCTGGATGCAGAGAAGGCTTTTGACAGGGTGGAGTGGGGCTACGTGTTTCATGTGTTAAAATTAATGGGATTTGGTGGTCCCTTTTACCAAGCCATAGAACTTCTTTATAGTAACCCAGAAGCCCGAATTTGGGTCAGTGGGGGCTAACTGATTCCTTTTCTGTTGGGAGGGGGACCAGACAAGGGTACCCATTATCTCCGCTACTCTTTCTTTTGACCTTAGAACTGCTCTTGCTGGCTATACAAGATAAACCTGCCATTAGAGGAATACATTTTCAATGGGGAGGGCAAAAAGAAATTTTTAAATATGCGGCCTTCGCGGATGATGTGTTGCTATTTCTTACATCTCCATGCCGGTCCTTACCTGCACTCCTAGATCTTTTTCAAATATACAAAGCACTTTCTGGTATGCAAATCAATTAGGATAAATCTGAAGCGCTGGCATTTCCGGAGACCCTTAGGGAGCGCTGAAGTGGGCACGAGATTCAATTCAATATCTGGGGATTAACCTCGCCACTGATCTGAGTAGCAAATACACTCTCAATGTTCTCCCACTATTACAGGTCACTCAGGACAAATTAAGAACATGGCGCGATTTGCCTTTATCTGTAGGAGGGAGGATTAACTTGTTTAAAATGGTGATTTTGCCTAAATGGTTATATATGTTCCAGAATTTTTCTTTAATGTTAAAACCACATGATATCTCACAATTAGATCAATTGATGCGCCAGTTTATATGGAAGGGTAAAAAAGCCAAAATGCCATTGAAATGGTTACAACTTCATTGGGTCAGAGGTGGTATGGGGATACCAGACCTTAACTGTTATGGTACAGTGGCTAATTTCCGTTTGATCAGGGGCTGGCTCTTGGGGAAGTCTCCCTTTGTAAATATCACGGCAGATTGCATCTCTTGGTGCTTGAGGATTATCTTTGTCTCTCCATACGATCCTCAGAATAGTTGCTTGGCGCTGACCTTTGTATTAGCAATGCTGTTCTTGTGCTTTTCTCCATTTCCCACAATCAGGCTGATACAGTACAGTGCGCTCCGACAGAGCACACTGTTAGCCTGCAATTGCACACGCGTTTTCCCTTACCCATAAGAACATAAGAAGAACATAAGAAAATGCCATACTGGGTCAGACCAAGGGTCCATCAAGCCCAGCATCCTGTTTCCAACAGTGGCCAATCCAGGCCATAAGAACCTGGCAAGTACCCAAAAACTAAGTCTATTCCATGTTACCATTGCTAATGGCAGTGGCTATTCTCTAAGTGAACTTAATAGCAGGTAATGGACTTCTCCTCCAAGAACTTATTCAATCCTTTTTTAAACACAGCTACACTAACTGCACTAACCACATCCTCTGGCAACAAATTCCAGAGTTGAGTTGAGTTGAGAGTTGAGTTGAGTAAAAAAGAACTTTCTCCGATTAGTTTTAAATGTGCCCCATGCTAACTTCATGGACTGCCCCCTAGTCTTTCTACTATCCGAAAGAGTAAATAACCGATTCACATCTACCCGTTCTAGACCTCTCATGATTTTAAACATCTCTATCATATCCCCCCTCAGTCGTCTCTTCTCCAAGCTGAACAGTCCTAACCTCTTTAGTCTTTCCTCATAGAGGGCTGTTCCATTCCCCTTATCATTTTGGTAGCCCTTCTCTGTACCTTTTACATCGCAATTATATCTTTTTTGAGATGCGGCGACCAGAATTGTACACAGTATTCAAGGTACAGTCTCACCATGGAGCGATACAGAGGCTTTATGACATTTTCCGTTTTATTCACCATTCCCTTTCTAATAATTCCCAACATTCTGTTTACTTTTTTAACTGCCGCAGCACACTGAACTGACGATTTCAATGTGTTATCCACTATGACACCTAGACCTCTTTCTTGGGTTGTAGCACCTAATATGGAACCCAACATTGTGTAATTATAGCATAGGTTATTTTTACCTATATGCATCACCTTGCACTTATCCACATTAAATTTCATCTGCCATTTGGATGCCCAATTTTCCAGTCTCACAAGGTCTTCCTGCAATTTATCACAATCTGCTTGTGATTTAACTACTCTGAACAATTTTGTGTCATCTGCAAATTTGATTATCTCACTCGTATTTCTTTCCAGATCATTTATAAATATATTGAAAAGTAAGGGTCCCAATACAGATCCCTGAGGCACTCCACTGTCCACTCCCTTCCACTGAGAAAATTGTCCATTTAATCCTACTCTCTGTTTCCTGTCTTTTAGCCAGTTTACAATCCACAAAAGGACATCACCACCTATCCCATGACTTTTTACTTTTCCTAGAAGCCTCTCATGAGGAACTTTGTCAAATGCCTTCTGAAAATCCAAGTATACAATATCTACTGGTTTACCTTTATCCACATGTTTATTAACTCCTTCAAAAAAGTGAAGCAAATTTGTGAGGCAAGACTTGCCCTGGGTAAAGCCATGCTGACTTTGTTCTATTAAACCATGTCTTTCTATATGTTCTGTGATTTTGATGTTTAGAACACTTTCCACTATTATTCAGTAAGGGGAGGAAAACGCACATACAACCCGCGGCACCTAATAGGGCCCTCAACATGCAAATGCATGTTGATGGCCCTATTAGGTATGCGCGCGATTCAGAAAGAAAAATGTGCAGCCAAGCCGCACATTTTACTTTCAGAAATTAGTGCCGACCCAAAGGTCGGCGCTAATTTCTTCTGGCACTGGGAAAGTGCAGAGAAAAGCAGGAAAAACTGCTTTTCTGTGCTCCCTCTGACTTAATATCATAGCAATATTAAGTCGGAGGTCCCGAAGAGTAAAAAAAAAGTTAAAAAAAAAAATTTGAATTTGGCCCGCGGCTGTTGGGCCGAAAACCGGATGCTCAATTTTGCCAGCATCCGGTTTCCAAGCCCGTGGCTGCCAGCGGGCTTGAGAACCGATGCCGGCAAAATTGAGCCTCGGCTGTCAAACCCACTGACAGCCGCCGCTCCTGTCCAAAAAGAGGTGCTAGGGACACGCTAGTGTCCCTAGCGCCTCTTTTTAACGCCGGGCCTAATTTAAATAAATTTACTTACTGTATCATGCGCACAGGAGAGTGTCCTGTACGTGTGTCGGGAGAGCGGGCACTTGCCCACTCTCCCGCGTTTTTTACTGTATCGGCACGAATGTCTGGTTTTCTTGCATCAAGCTTTTTTAACTATTGGAACAGGAACTGTGCTGCCTAAGTAGCATTCTGGATGAGCAGGCGATGGATCTAAATTAAGTTAAAGAAAACAAAAGATCAGAATGAATAGATGATGAACTTGCTGCAAGATATCCCCTACCCATTCCCCTGTTTTTTTTGACTAATATCGGTATAAAAGACCCTTTAAATAAATACATAAATAAATAAATAAATAAGATAAGATATGAATCCTAGAGCATTTATTTCTGCTTGACCATTTTAACTAGTAACTGAAACGTAATCATTTTCTTCCAGTAACTGGTCAGCCAAATCATGGTGATGATGAGATTAATATGCTGCTCCTTTCCAACTGAATAAATGACTTGAGGGAGAAGCGAGTATCAGTGCAAATAATGACAAAGAGGACTATTGAATTCTTTCAGATCTTCTCCACTTGGTGTTCTTTGAAGGAAATGTGAGGCACATATTTACTGCACTTTTGTGTTAATTAATAGGAATAGAATGAAGGAAGATGAACAGGAAGGCAGGTAATCAAAATCAAACATTGATCTCCCCTCCTCTTTGCAGTGTTTGAGATCTGTTTCAAACTAATTGGCACTTGGGAGTCCAGATGCAAAAAGCGCTAACAGTGTTTAAAGAGGTGCGGGTAACTCACAGTCTGTGATTCAAGTGCTTCTGTTCTATGAGAAGCAGCCCCGTAGCCTGCTTCTTAATTACCAGCCTAACGGGTTCACAGCCTCTGTCTATGCACACTTTCTCTGCTTAATCCCTGGGGTTCCTAATTTTTCCATGGAACCACATCTGGACATAGATAAAGGGGAAAAACAGATGTCCATCATGCAAAATCAAACTGTTGCTGAACAGTTTGATTTGCTCAAGCTTCCTCTGGGAGGCAACTCTTTTTGGGAGGTTGCTTTTGGGCTGCAGCTGCTGTACTGCTGGACCACTGTGATTTTAGCAGACAATTGTCAAATAGCCTGCATAGCTGCAAATTGTACAGACACTTTTTTTTTTTTTTTTAAATCAATTTCAAAATAACATCAAGAATTCACTTGAAATAGAAATTATTATATATTAATCCACACAGCCTTCCGTGATAAATGTCCATAGAGAATGGGGCAGATTTTCAAAGGGGTACGCGTGTAAGATACACGTGTGACCCCCAAAAAGCTGCCCCTTCCATCCCCTGCGCACGCCAAGCCTATGTTGCATAGGCTCAGTGGCATGCGCAAGCCCCGGGACAAGCTTAAGTCCAGGGGCTTTCCTGGCGGGGCGTGTCGGGGGGGCGTGTCGTGGCCGGCGCATCATCGGGAGGTGTTCCGGGGGCATGGCCACGGTCTCCATACCAGCCCCCGGACCGGAACATGGCGCGCCAGCAGCCGGCCAGCGCGCGCAAGTTACACCTGCCTCAGGCAGGCGTAACTTCTGGAATAAAGGTAGGGGGGGGGGGGGAATTAGTTGGGGTCAGTGGGCGGGTTAGTTAGGGGAAGGAAAGGGAAGATGGGGGGCGCCGGAAAGAAAGTTCCCCTCCGAGGCCGCTCCGATTTCGGAGCGGCCTCGGAGGGAACGGAGGCAGGCTGCGCGCCTCGGCACACGCAGGCTGCCAATTTTGCGCAGCCTTGTGCGTGCCGACCCCGGATTTTAAAAGCTATGCGCGGCTACGCGCATATCTATTAAAATCCGGCGCGAACAAAAATATGCACCTGCGTACTTTATTTTTAATCTGCCCCAATGTTTTTAAGGAAACGAGCACGTTTTTAAGGAAACATTAGACCACGAACAGGAGATCCAGGAATATAGAAAACCAGGAAAATGAATAACCCTTCCAGCTAAAGCTCAAATACAGAAAGGATAAAGGTCTATCTCAAGGTATGCATGTATTGGGGGTCAACATTAACTAGCAGTGCATCAGGTCTGGCCCTTTACTACCAAAATGCCTGCAGCCGACTTGGCTCATCAAAAACGTATTTATTATCGGAAAGTTTAAATTCACATTGGCAAGGAAAAGGCAGCAGAAATGTCGCCCTCAAAGAAATAATCTCTAGCCTTCCAACCAAAAAACATTTCTGTCTTTGTAGCATAGATTTACAGAAATCAAGAAACATAACAATTCTGTGGCACAGAAAACCAGTATCTCAAAATCAAAAACACAGTTTATAGTTTGGACTTTCAAAGCAATTAATGTGCATAAAAGCCTGGTTTGTGCATGTTAGTGGCACTTAGAAAATCAAAGATGGGGCTGTGTGTATAAAAGTGCACGTGAAACCCTATTTCGTCTGTACAGTTACCCATATTAGGAAGCGGCATTCCAGGGGAGGAGTCGGGACAGGGAACGCAATGAACACGCATACTTTTGATTTTTAATAAATGTACACAAACAAATACATAGACATAAATACAGTGAAGGAAGGTTTTGCCTTTTGCAGAGCTTGCGTAGCTTTCTGCAGAGGTGCGTACATGCTTAAAGGAACAACCAGGGGGTCATTTTCAAAGCCTTTCAGGCACATACAACCCGGTTTTATGCATGCATAAATGTCTGTTCTAAACTTAACCTGGGCTTGGTACGTGTAAAAGGTATGAACATAACCCAGTTTCACCTGGTCTGTTACGTGTATCGAGGAGAGGCGTGCCAGGGATCGGCAATTCTGCACATGCTTGTCAATTTTAAAAAGTTTGCACATAAATGTACACATGTGTAACTTTACCTAAGTAAACAGCTGCCCCTCTTAAAGTCCAATTCCTATCTATTTCCGATACGAAGATGATGAAGACAGCAGGTCTGGCTACTGCTTCTTAATGGGAACCTGCTGTG
Source organism: Rhinatrema bivittatum (assembly GCF_901001135.1). Lineage (NCBI taxonomy): Eukaryota > Metazoa > Chordata > Amphibia > Gymnophiona > Rhinatrematidae > Rhinatrema > Rhinatrema bivittatum. Next base: position 298,057,801 of record NC_042616.1, read on the forward strand.
ATTTGTAGGGGTAGTACAAACCATGCAAGCACTTTTAATGAAATCATGTTACGTACATTTTCAAAGAGAAATTAACTGCATTGTTGCTCTTTTAAAATTAGGACTCGCCGGCTACATACTTGTCACCTATGTCTGCTGCTGAATGGGGGCAACACAGTGAATGTGCATTTGAAAATTGAATGTATATGTGCTGGTTCACTCCCTCGACATGCCCATAGGAGCTCTTCTTTTACCTGTGGCTAAAACGTTACAGGCTATAGAAGTCCATGCATAATTTTAGCTGAACAGGAGATAATTATCACATTATCAAACAAGCCAGTTTTCCCAGATAAATACTTATTTATGAGATAGATGGCTTTGAAAATTGATCTCCCCATGCTTTCTAGAAAGCAGAAGGGATATTTGGCTCATCTTCATTCTGATTGATTTAACTTTTTAATGAAACAAAAATATCCTCAGGTTAGGCCTGGATTTTAGTCACAGAAATATTCTCTTGGACATGCATGTTTTGAATCAGAGCACTCTGGTTTGGCTTTTGTTGGGCATTTGTGTGCCCATATTGACCAAACTGCAAAACTAGAGTTCACAACTTTCAGTTAAAGGACATTGAAACTGTTTACTGTGGATGCAGATTATAACAGGAAGGGAAATGTTTTCAAAGGAATCTGAGGCATAACTCAATGAAGTACATTTAACTTTCTCCACAAATGAACTTGAAATCACTTGGGGGTTCTCTTCCTTTAGCTTTAGTGAGTCAGATTTTTTGCAGTCGGGGGATCAGGAGAAAATCCCCAGTTAGAAACAGACTCCATTTCTCCAGCTCAGGCTGGTCAAGTACCCTATGTGCATGCATGGATGGGCATGCAATTTTGGGCTGGATTTTAAAAGGGTTATGCTCCTGCGCGCGCTGAGTCTATCTTGCATAGGTCCGGTGATGTGCGCAAGCCCCGGGACGCGCGTAAGTCCCGGGGCTTGAAAAAAGGGGCGGGGAGTGAGGGGGGGCGGTACGGGGGGTAGAACTGAGGCCTCCGGCACAGCGGCCGTGCAGGGGGATCACGTGCCGGCACTCAGCCAGTGCATGAAACCTACGCCTCCCCAGAGGCAGGCGCAATGTATGAAACAAAGATTGGAGGGGAGTAGATAGGGCTGGGGGACGGGTTAGGTAGGAGAAGAGAGGGGAAGGTGGGGGGGGGGCCTCGGAGGGAACAGGGAAAGTCATCGGGGCTCCCCTAGGGCTTGGCGCACGCAAGGTGCACAAGTGTGCACCCCCATGCACACGCCGACACCGGATTTTATAACGTGCGCGCGGCTGCACGCACGTTATAAAATCGGGCGTAGATACGAAAATCTGGCCCTTTGTTTTTCCTCCCAAAAAAGCAGAACCAAGCTTCACCAAAAGAATTGGCAGCTGGTATCACTATCTAGATTAGAAGGTCTTTGCCTTATGATTAAAAACTTGTTTTTTTTTAAATGTGCATATGCGGAAAATCAGTAACAAGCTTTACTGTCACAGTAATGACTTTTATCTTATTTTTAACATTCTATTTTAAATATTTTAATAACATTGTCACATATTTTAATTATTTTTAGGTATGTTTTTGAGTTTTATTATTTTTAGTCATGTCTTAACTATACTGTCCTGTTTTATTTCGGTCTTTTAGGACAGTGGTTCTCAACCTTTTTTCGGTCGGGACACACCTGATAGATAGTTGTCACATGCGTGACACACTGAACACATGACCGTCACGGGACTAAATGTAAACATATACTTTGTATCTACGGGATCCACCCTGACCCCCCCAGAACTAGGCCATTCCCCTTTCAATTTACCATGCAAAAAAGATTTCTGGTGTCATCTCAGTAACAGCAACATAAACACTCTCTCCTACCAGGTGCAATAGCCCTCCTTATGAAAAAACAATAATTTACCACCAATACATGTCCTATTGAGAAAACACAACAAATAATATTGATACAAATGCCTACATGCTAGTAAAATACTTCACATCGGTCACACACATAGAATCGACCTTCACCAAGTACAGAAAGACCACAAATTAAAAAATATGGAGACAAACTGGAATGGAGATCCAAAAAAGCTACTCTGCATGCAGTGCAAAACTGAAGAAATGGAAACAGAAATATAGCACCTAATAGACTCCCAGGATCTGCAATAATGCACACAAACTAATGCGCAAAAAGTTACATCTGCATTATGGAACTCATTCGAACAGTACCAACCCTATCTATGAAAAGACAACATTACAAATATTTAACCAGGCCCTAAACACCAATACACCTCCCATTAGGAAAACAGAAAAAGCCAAGCTGTTATAGATCCCTACACAGAAACTACAAGCTTGCAGAATACCTTTAACTGGGTCACACACGCAGAACACAGATAGACCATCACCAAATACAGAATAAAGTGACCATCAATTTAATGATTTTGTTTTCCCATTGTTGCACTGCATACACTCAGTCTGGCTTCTTGCTGTTTCCAATTCAGTTTTTGTCTCCACATTTCTATTTATACATTTCTCAAGTAATATAAAATAATAATTCTAAAACTAGAATAATAAATATAAAACAGCTGATAAATGGAATAATATCTGATCATTAAAAACTTACAAAATTATTTAAAAATTCCCTAAACACCAATAAAATATTTCAAACAGCAGACAAATCACATAATACCCAATAATTAAAATGGCAGTCAATCAAGAAAGATAAACTTAAAAAGCCACCTTTACTTACCCTCACTGGCAACTATCCTACTCCTTTCCCTTGTAGGCCTTAGGACACACCAGAAGCAGCAGCAATGGCTGGTTAAGCTCTGTTCTGACGTTCCTCTTCCTTAGGGTCCATGACTTGTCTGTCTCACACACAGTGTCACATACACACTTTCTGTCACATACACACCAGTCACCTCCCTAACCAATCTTTCTCTCACACACACACCCGTCACCTCCCTGAGCAGACTCTTGCTTTCACACATTTTTTTTTCTTACACACACAGTGTCAATCACACACATTCTCTCACATACTTACACACATGCAGGCACTCTCTGTCTCTCTCACTCACCCCCACCCCACATGGCAGCTATTGTACAAGGCAGCTGGTATTCTGCTATTAAAGCAGTTGTGACAAGTTGAGAACTGCAGCAGGGGTGACTCCTCCGGCCCCGCAGCGGTAAGAAAGCAGCACTCAGCTGTTTGCCTGTGCTGTGATCATCGCAGCACAGAGTAGTCAGCTGAGAATGTGGCCGCGGGGATTTCCTGCCATGTGGCTATTTGGGAAATCCGTCGAGTAGCCATGATGTGCAAGGGCTGCGGGAGTCAGTGACCGTCTCTTTATGTATCAAATATTGTTGATTGCACGGGTTAGTGAGTGGCCAAGAGCAGAAAGGCCGCGATTCTAGCTACAGGAGCCAGGAGAAGTTCACATGGTATGGAGGGTGCAGGGAGGAGGGGCTGAGAATAGCGGCTGTAGGCTGTGGATGTGCAGAGCCTCGGGAAACCAATGACAGGCTCCCCACGGTATGAAGAGGCTGCGTTTTGATCGGCAGGAGCCAGTTGATCGCAGCCTGAAGAGAGGCAGGAAGTGTTCCCGAGGGGAAGGGCTGGAGCGGACATGAGTTTCTGAGCCTAGTGCTACTATGATGAGGGAGGAGAACTGCAGAAAGCATTGGGGGGGGGGGGGGGGCTTACGATTTAGGCCCTAAACCTGCTGACATCAGCGGGACCATATTAAAAAAAAAAAAAAGTTAAATCCGCAGACCCGAGGCAGCTAATCGACGGATTTCTCAAGCAGCTGCGCGGCAGGAAATTGCCACGACCACATTCTCAGCTGACTGCACTGCGTCGCGAGGATCGCAGCACAGACAAACAGCTGATTGCTACCTTTTACCGTGGGGGGGGGAGACTTGGGACATTAATTTGACAGCGGCAGCATGGCTCTTTCTTCTTCCCGCTTGCCTGGTAAATATCATTTCCTCTTCCGGGCCGCAGGGGCGGGACAAAGAAAAGGCCATGCTGCTGTTGCTGGCTTCCACAAACACTGCTGCCGTTCCACTCTGAGCTTGAAAGTGCCGATAGCACGGGCAGGAACAGCAGCAGTGTTAGTTGAAGAACTGTGCGCGTCTCTCTGGGGTGAGTAGAGGGAGGGAAGAGCGGAAGACCAGGAAGTGCGCGACACACCTGCCGGTGCTTGGCGACACACTGGTGTGCCGCGACACACCGGTTGAGAACCGCTGTTTTAGGATACCGAAGGAACTCAAAAATGAAATTTATGATCTATTAGTAAAAATTTGTAACCTATCATTAAAATCATCCATTGTACCTGGAGACTGGAGGGTGGCCAATGTAACCCCAATATTTAAAAAAGGCTCCAGAGGCGGTCTGGGTAACTATAGACTAGTGAGCCTGACTTCAGTGCCGGGAAAAATAGTGGAAACTATTCTCAAGATCAAAATTGTAGAGCATATAGAAAGGCATGGTTTAATGGAACACAGTCAACATGGATTTACCCAAGGGAAGTCTTGCCTAACAAATCTGCTTCATTTTTTTTGAAGGGGTTAATAAACATGTGGATAAAGGTGAACCGGTAGATGTAGTGTATTTGGATTTTCAGAAGGCGTTTGACAAAGTCCCTCATGAGAGGCTTCTACGAAAACTAAAAGGTCATGGGACAGGAGGCGATGTCTTTTTGTGGATTACAAACTGGCTAAAAGACAGGAAACAGAGAGTAGGATTAAATGGTCAATTTTCTCAATGGAAAAGGGTAAACAGTGGAGTGCCTAAGGGATCTGTACTTGGACCGGTGCTTTTCAGTATATATATAAATGATCTGGAAAGGAATACGATGAGTGAGGTTATCAAATTTGCAGATGATACAAAATTATTCAGAGTAGTTAAATCACAAGCAGACTGTGATACATTACAGGAGGACCTTGCAAGACTGGAAGATTGGGCATCCAAACGGCATATGAAATTTAATGTGGACAAGTGCAAGGTGTTGCATATAGGGAAACATAACCCTTGCTGTAGTTACACGATGTTAGGTTCCATATTAGGAGCTACCACCCAGGAAAAAGATCTAGGCATCATAGTGGATAATACTTTAAAATCGTCGGCTCAATGTGCTGCAGCAGTCAAAAAAGCAAACAGAATGTTAGGAATTATTAGGAAGGGAATGGTTAATAAAACAGAAAATGTCATAATACCTCTATATCGCTCCATGGTGAGACTGCACCTTGAATACTGTGTACTCTAGTCTCCGCATCTCAAAAAAGATATAGTTGTAATGAGAAGGTACAGAGAAGGGCAACCAAAATGATAAAGGGGATGGAACAGCTCCCTTATGAGGAAAGGCTGAAGAGGTTAGAGCTGTTCAGCTTGGAGATGAGACAGCTGAGGGGGATATGATACATAGAACATATAGAAACATAGAAATGACGGCAGAAGAAGACCAAATGGCCCATCCAGTCTGCCCAGCAAGCTTCACACATTTTTTCTCTCATACTTATCTGTTTCTCTTAGCTCTTGGTTCTATTTCCCTTCCACCCCCACCTTTAATGTAGAGAGCAGTGATGGAGCTGCATCCAAGTGAAATATCTAGCTTGATTAGTTAGGGGTAGTAGCCGCCACAATAAGCAAGCTACACCCATGCTTCTTTGTTTTACCCAGACCATGTTATACAGCCCTTATCGGTTGTTTTTCTTCTCCCCTGCCAATAAGCAAGCTTCTCCCCTGCCAATAAGCAAGCTACACCCATGCTTATTTGTTTTACCCAGACTATGTTATACAGCCCTTATTGGTTGTTTTTCTTCTCCCCTGCCGTTGAAGCAGGGAGCTATGCTGGATATGCGTGAAGTATCAGTTTTCTTTTTTTCTCCCCTGCCGTTGAAGCAGAGAGCTATGCTGGATATGCGTGAAGTATCAGTCTTCTTCCATGCTGTTGAAGCAGAGAGCCATGCTTGATATGCATCGAAAGTGAAGTATCAGGCACATTTGGTTTGGGGTAGTAACCGCCGTAACAAGCCAGCTACTCCCCGCTTTGTGAGTGCAAACCCTCTTTTCTTCTCCCCTGCCGTTGAAGCAGAGAGCTCTGCTGGATGTGTGAAGTATCAGTTTTTCTTCTCCCCTGCCGTTGAAGCAGAGAACTATGCTGTATATGCATTGAAGGTGAAGTATCAGGCTTATTTGATTTGGGGTAGTAACCGCCGTAACAAGCCAGCTACTCCCCTCTTTGTGAGTCACAAAGAGGGGAGTAGCTTTGTGATAGAGGTTTTTAAGTTCATGAGAGGTCTTGAACGAGTAGATGTGACTCAGTTATTTGCACTTTCGAATAATAGAAGGACTAGGGGGCATTCCATGAAGTTAGCAAGTAGCACATTTAAGACTAATTGGATAAAATTATTTTTCACTCAACGCACAATAAAGCTCTGGAATTTGTTGCCAGAGGATGTGGTTAGTGTAGCTGGGTTCAAAAAAGGTTTGGTTAAGTTCTTGGAGGAGAAGTCCATTAACTGCTATTAATCAAGTTGACTTAGGGAATAGCCACTGCTATTAATTGTATCAGTAGCATGGGGTCTTCTTAATGTTTGGGTAATTGCCAGGTTCTTGTGGCCTGGATTGGCCTCTGTTGGAAACAGGATGCTGGGCTTGATGGACCCTTGGTCTGAACCAGCATGGCAATTTCTTATGTTCTTATGTTCTTACCCATCGCTTGTTTAAATGTATTTAATTTCTTAGCACCTAAAATGTAGTTTTATGTTCTTTTTAATGGATTTTAGATGCTACTATATTTAATATATGTTTTGTATTTCTTTTATATTATCAATTGTAAACTGTTGTGATGGCTTGCCGATGTGACAGTATATAAAAAAATAATAAACCATATCACAAGTTTTTAGTCCATCTCTGCCTAATATTTCCTAATATGGCATTGTTTCTGTTTAATTTCCATTGCATATGAAATCCTACTTTCATATTCAAGGCATTTGGCCTGTCAGGAGCTGCGTTGAACTCTGTCCAGTCATAAGCCAGGGGTTTATATAAAAACAATTCCTATGACCCAAGACTATTTTAAGTGAATCCTAACAGCAGGATGGCTTCTATACAGATTTCCTTTTAGTAGTTAGATGTTGCATTATTGCAATACATATACCACAAGTGATTTCTGTTACTATACATGACATTTTTAAAAAAAGGAAACCTTAAATATTCTAAATAGATACAGTGATCCCCTCTGGGTTTGCATATCTGTAGAAAGAAATCATTTACAACAAGGATGTTGTTTATGATTTTAGAGTTGCCTTGCATATTTTAGCCTAGTTTGGGTGTTTTTATTTTCATTGGTATGTTGCAGTTCGAAAGCATAGGAAGTTTGGTGTTCTACTCTGCAGTGGCTGATCTTAGGTTATATGTGTTAGACGTAACATATCGTTGACCCGTATCTTAATCTAACATAGAACATATTAACAGGTTGATGTGCAAAATTTGCAGACGTGTTACCATTACAATGACCACCGGGGATGTTCTTGCGCTGCCAAGTTGGGGCTTTGACTGTTGGAAGGTTGTTTTCTGCGAAGGATTGCGTTCTCTGTTGGTACTGCTTGCTTTGCTGGGCAGGGGGAGGTCTGTTCTGCTGAGTTAGGACTTTGACTGTCAGAAGAGTGGGCTGTTCTTGCCTGCCAGTAGGTGCTTTTTACCTCAAAGGGATTGCTGCCTTGGTGGAAGAAGTTTGCGTCCTACGGGTAGTGGCAGTTTCCCTACCGTAACTAACCCTTTCATATTCTACATATCATTATCTTAGTAAATCAAGCTTTAAAGCCCATCCTAAAGTGTGCATTAAAACCAGCCTGTTACTGTGACAGTTCTAACCTGGCACGGAGCATAGACCTCCTGAGCTTATTAACAGATCTCAGCAGGATTGACAAAGCCTGTTGCTTCAGTTTGCATACTCGTACATCACAGGGGAAGATGAAATTTTAGACCACTTGCAAAAGTGATTCATCACTGTAAAAGTTCCAAATTACAATACTGAATTACAATTCCATGGAAACTATATGACATTTTGAGCATGTTATTAGAAAAAAAAATACATTATGAAAAATATTTTATGTGCGTGTTGGTTGCATAATTTTCTAAAGGGCCATTTCTGTGGATAAATTACTACTTTGCCCATGGTAGGCCCTTTAAGAATTACCCTCAAAAAACAGAAGCAGTATTACTATGTTACAAAAAAATATATCTCCACTAACCTATAAATCAAAACAATAAAGGGGAAGAGAACCAAAATGTATATTATTATAATGAAAAACATGACAATGAAAACTCAAAAAGGTCAAAGGCAATAGAACAAAGAAAGTATCATTCTCTGAGCATTCTAGAGCCCATTATTTGTGGCTCGCAGAAATGTGCACCTTCTTTTTCCAATATCAGCTCAGATGGTGAGGATGTCATTAGAGAACATTTTGGAGGCAATTTACAAACTGTCCGCATTTTGCCATGTGAACTTTGCACTAGTTCTCAAAATGAAAGCATGCCTTTTCTTTTGCTTTGAAGCTTGCCATGGGAGAAAAGCACGCACGATTACTGGCACCAGATTTATCTGCTGGTAGAATTTTGTGGCAAACTAGGCACAAACATTTGAAAATGTGGATCAGGCATGCAGCCTGACCTAAACAACCTCCAGGAATGCTTTCTCTCAATGCGTCTAGAAGCATGTGCCTTTTGGAACAGCGGCATTAAGGGAGGACAGTTGGGTTTGAGATTTTAAAATGTGTGGATTAGGCCACTTATCTTTTTCTATCTTTATTTGAACTTATAAATCACCTAAAGCAATGTTCTAGGCGATGTACAAGTAAAACATGCATAAAATATAAAATACAGTCTTTAAAACAGATAAAAACAATATCGGAAAGACCACAATAGAGCCATAGCAGTCAGAAACATCATCAGAAATGCTTGGTTCACAATCAAAAGCTAGTAATATGCTTTTCTGAATAACTAGGTTTTCAGCAAGGTTTTAAAAGATTTGACTCCATCAGCCAGATGCAAAACTTCTGGAAAAGAGTTCCAAAGAATGGGAGCCACAGCAGAGAAAGCACAGTCTCTAGTACTACACAGTCTGGCATAGTGCAAAGAAGGTACATCCAAGAGTCCCCTTTGAGCTTAACGCAAATGGCGAGTTGGACAGTACGTATGCAGCAGGTCATTTCACCATGATGTGACAGAGGAAGACATCAATTCACATACAACAACTGCAGTTTTCTACTGGATGCATTCGGTAAGAGGTATCCAGTGGAGATCAGTTAGCACAGGTATAATATGGTCACTTCTTTTACAACCTGAGAGGAGACGGGCAATGGCATTTAATAAAAGTTGGAGAGGTTTAAAGGTCACAGCAGGTAATAGGGATTTGCAATCGTTTTTCCCAAATTAGGCAATGTCAATGAAATAGCCTAATTCGGAATGGTTTGGGAGAACCGAAAAATGATTTAATTTTTTTCTGAAATTTCGGAAAAAATTCATTTTTGAGTTAGCGCGCACTAACTCCCGATAGTGCAGACTAACCGAAAATCGGGAACCCCGAACCGCAGGAAAAACAAAATTCCCGTGGGGGGGCCCTGAAACAAAGCCCGACATGAAATTTTTACCCAAAGCACATCTCTAGCAGGTAAGTCGATAAGGATGGAATTTCAGTAATCAACTAAAAGCAGGATTGAAGCCTGTATGATAGTCCAAAAATCTGGCTTGTCTAAAAGGTGTTCAAGTCCACATAAAACATGTAACTTGTAAAAGCAAAATTTTAGTATACTTCTTACATGAGGATGAAAAGAAAGCAAAGGGTCAATTAGGACACCAAGGTTACATATTTGTGAGTTCAGCGGGAAAGTGGTGTTTTCAATAACAGTTGTTTTTATGGTGAATCATGGATAGGGGAGGCTGGATCAAAACACACTGGACCGGATTTTAAAAAGGTTACGCGAGTAAATCCAGAGGATGTATGCATGGAACCGGCCTTACGTGCACCGGGCTTATTTTAAAAAGGCCCGGCGATGCGCATAAAGCCCCAGGATGCGTGTAAGTCCCAGGGCTTTACTAAAGGGGTGATCCGGTGGTGGAGCAAGAGGCCTCCAACACAGCAGCCATTGCCGCTGTGTTGAAGGATTGCGTGCCGGCAGGCACAAAAGGTAAGATAAAAATTTTGGTGGGGGTTAGAGTAGGGCTAGGGGGAGGAAAGGTTAGGGGAAGGGGTGGGAAGGTCAGGTTAGGGGGGGAGGGAATGGGGGAAGGCAGCGTGGCTTGGCACACGCAAGGTGCACAATTGGGCACCCCCCTTGCGCTTGCTGACCCCTGATTTTATAACTTGCGTGCTCCGGGTAGCACGCGCACATGTTCGCCTCATGCTCTCCTTGTAAAATCTACCCCACTGTGTTTTGGAAAGATTCAAAGACAATTTCTTAAAGAATAACCACTTCTTAATGGTAGTGAAACATAAATTTACAAGCTCCGCAGAATCTGACCAAGATGGTCGAACTCGTATGAAAAACTGGATGCATCACATTGGGGAAATTATTTGGACTTTTATGAATGATGTTTCTTTGAAGGGTAGATGATTACTGTTTTGGGAGCCACAATTAATGGGCTCCAGAATGTTCAATGCCTTCTTTGATCCTTTTTGGTGTTTCACCATGGTGTTTAAAGTTTTAAAAATATATTTTTTCCTTCTTTCCCCCTTTATTCATTAGATACTTATAATTAAGTCCTCTTTTTTGTGAAAAAAAAAATTCTCTTTAGCAGGACTGAGCCATTTTCCTCATGACAAGAACTTGATAAAAGTATGTCTTATGCTAAATTGAAAATGTAATTTACAGAGGAATTATTACTTATGCAGTGATGTTACAGTTTTAAATAATCTTTTTTCATTATGATTGGACTAAAGAACATATATGGAAGCTTGATTAAAACCTTAAATTAAAATAATCTATGATTGTATATATTAAAGGTACGTGGGAGTGAGGGAATGTTCTGTATCAGATCGCCCAAATTACAGAATTGATAGTATATTTTATCAATACAGTCTAAGAAATGTGAACACCAGTGAAATAAGTGAGCAAATGCATCGACCATTAATTTCTCTACTATGACTAAATGCTTCTTTGTTGAATTGTTTCATTCTTTTCTAGGCTATTGCATCCCATCTGTAATTTTGCATGTTTAGAAAGCTTTATGGGCACATTATGGCTTCTTTTATATTATTAAACAACCAAAATTGCACCTGCGGAGATTGATAGATCCAGCTCAGTTTGACTCCTTCATTAAGATAAGTTCCCCCGATGCATATTTAATGAAACATCGGCTGTCATCAAGGCATATTTCTGTTTTTGTAAATTTATGTGTCTGTGTGGTGTTAATTGACGGTGATGTTGCTTTGCACTTATTTTTATTTGCAACAAAATTACCTAAAAAGAACATTTCTGCTCTAAGACTCTATTTAACTTGTGGGTGAATGACTGAGAAGACCAGGACACCTCCGTTAGAGAGATCTTAAATGCTGCTTTCCCGGCTTGCTGACACCTGTACAAACAATGTTTCTGGGCATTATTGATTTGTCAAAAGTTTTCACCATTTACACCTTGCTAATGTTCTGTCCAATTTTGGTTGTTTGATTTTGCTACTTGGGCAAGATACAGGCTCCTTGTATATTCTTTTTTATTATGTCATGGAGACTACACTGTTTATCGTCATACAAGGTTTGGGTGGATGGAAGAGTGGTTAGCCTGTCAGTATCTACAATGTGTGAATATTGCATAGGCAACATGGAATTTCTCACTTCTTTAAATTAACATATTTTTTTACATAGAAGATTAAAAACATTTCTTTCGTTTTCCATAATAATTTTGTTCAGAAGAGATGTTGAGAATTACTTGCACTAACCTGAATAAAATAAAGTAGACATTGCATGCAGTTGCTAACAATCTACTGTTGTTTGTTCCTGTCTGTTCTTGGACAAAACAGAAATACTCTGCTGTCTCTCTCTGCAACATATCAACAGAAGTCCTAAAAGTCATCAATGCCACAGAGGAACTTATAGCAGAATCCATAGGTCCAATGGATCCCCCTGCAGATACAAGTGACAATGGCCCATGTCATCTAGCTGACGATCCTGGTAAACTAGATGAGCAACTCACCAAACTGGAAGAAAATGTAAGAGCCTAATAGAATTGTCTAACTCTATACTCTAACTCTTTAAGGAAAACTAGAAATTGTTAACATACATTTTCACACTATTTGCTTTTACCTAGTATTGTTCTAAATACTCATCAGTTAACTTTAAAATCTGCTAAGTTGGAGATATGCAACAAATCACAATAAACAATTCTATATTGTGAATATACAGTAACTCTGCCTAAGGTGAGTTTGCTCAAGTGCTGTCATCCACTTGTAAAGTATCAATATCCACAAGAAAGTATAGTGCTGTCTTAGAGCACTGTGAAGATACTCTAATTCCTGAAATATTTATACAGTTGAAAGATAAATATGATTTTTATTTGCAAAAAATAATATTTTTCATTACAATTTTGATAGTGGGAAAAGCTTAGGCGGATTTACGCGAGCAAGGCTTTTAAAATCCGCCCATGTGTGTACTAGTTCTGACACTGCTGAGCTTAGTGATAGGCTTCACAACATAGTCTGGTATGCTTCAGTTTCTGCCCTGCCCTCAGTGCTCACCTTGTTCCCACTACCCAGGCAGAGACAAAATCAGTAGCAGCTCTCCAATCTACCTCTGGTCTGATAGAGAGCTTCTCTGATACAGTGCTGCATGGCTGCTTTACTCTATTGTGTCACTGCACAATAACAGTCTAAAATAGGCAGCAGCCAAAATGTTGTTTCGGAACTAGGAACTCAGAGAAGGCTCAAACAAATAGCTCTTTCACAGTCAATGCCTTCAGAAGGAATGCACAGGAAATCTCTGGCATGCTCAGTCTTCAAGATCAGCGTAACTGTACCCGTTGCACAGTTCTGGATTGGATTAGAAAAATGCTTCGCTGAGATATATCATCCCTGTTGTCTCCTTGACAGGTCCAGCCTACCTATGTCTACTAGCTGGTTGCTTAATATTTTGTTTCAATTCCTAACTGTACACCTGTTGCTCTCCTATGAATCCATTGACTTTAATGGCTTATGGAAATTGGTCTGTTCAAAATGAATGAAACTAATATGGTTTGTTTAATTTAGGGGTTCATCTCAATTTGTTTCTGGGGCTCCAGAAAGAAACAAATTGGACTCTATTCATTACGTTTTCCCCAATTGTTTGAAACTAATGCACATCCCCAGTCACAACAAACTCCTTTAAAATTAATGGAGTTTCCAATGGCCACCTTCAAATGTACACAGTCACCTGCCAGATTTAAGCAGTCAGGACTATAGTTTCAGCTAAGAATGTTTGCTGCAGGTGTGCATATGGAAATTGTTTTGTTGGAAGGGCTTCCTTCTTTTTTTCATGTTGTTCATTAATTTATTTTTTTGTCTTACGTTTTTTTTTTATTGCTAATAGCACATACTAAGGGGTAGATTTTATAATGTGCACCGCGTGCTTCCTGGGATGCTCACATGGACGTGCTGATTTTATAACACGTGGACTGGGAGGGATCTGGGGAAGGCCTGGATACGTCGCCATGCAGAAATTGTGAAAGGCGCCACCCCCTTGGGCGCGCCGCCAGCACATGTGCATGCGGCCACCAGATTTTACAACGCGCACATGTTATAAAATCAGTGGGTCCATATGTGCGTGCTGGGAAGCGCAAGTGCGCGCATTATAAAATCCACCCCATGGTATGTGCCTGTTGGGAGGCATTTTTAATTGGGGGGGGGGGGGGTGGAAATCTGTTTCTTTCTATTAGTGCCATTTGCAAATAGCATATACTGAAAGAAAACAAAACAAAAGAAATATATTTCATTTGTGTTGCCTCATTTTAGAAACAAATGAACATCCTTAAAGATGAATTTTCAAAGCATTATGGGGCAGATTTTAAAAGGTATGCGCATGGCGTACATTTGTGCGCGCTACCCGGCAGGCGTAACTCGCATGCGCCGGCCGAGTGCCGGCGTGCGATCCCCCTGTGCCGGAGTCCTCGGCCACGCCCCTCGGACCGTCTGCCCCACCCCTGTCCCACCCTGTCCTGTCCATTCAGAAAAGCCCTGGGACACAATATTCTCAACACATTTTTGTGAAATTATTGTTTCCATGTTCACCAATAGTGTTTTCCCTTTAATCTACATCATAAGCATCCAAGATTTTTAATTTGCAGCACACCTTTCTTTAGCCTGAATAATGTACAAACATTTTAACTTTTAGGTTTACCTGACAGCAGGTTCTGTCTATGGATTAGAAGGTCAGCTGAATGAATTGGAAGACTCTGCACGCAAAATCAACAGTGTTACATCAGAGTCGGAGCTGGCAGATCTAGAAGACCAAGTAGCCACAGCAGCGGCCCAGGTTCATCATGCAGAGCGCCAGGTGAGAAAAGCTATTCTTCTTCTGCTCTCAGCCACATGATACAGAAATGTGTTTTACTCTAAAGCCTGATAAAGTGGAGGTCTATCTTAACTGAAAACTTTGCATATTATTTAAATATTTGATTCAGTACTGTATGATGACTGAAAAGAACTCATTAGCAAGAAAAACAAAGATAGGTAGAGGCATCTGTGGCCAGTTTGCCAGCCTACTTATTTAAGGGGTGGATTTCTGTGGAAAGAAATGCCATTAAACCTTCAAAATTAGCTGATACTAAGCAAACCTCTGACACATCTGTGCTCATGTCTGTATTGCTGTCTCTGATGTTCTACTACCTAAGCATTATTTGGATCATTCAATAGCAAGGTCCAGGGTGTTTGGTCAAGGGGAAATTTTAGCATTTTTACATATTAACATAAATGAACACAGCACTTAGTCCCAAAGAGCTACTGTTGTGGAGTCTGTGACTACAAGTTCTTCTTTTACACTGAAGTTGGATATAACAATCACATATCTTAGATCAAGCTTTGGAAATTAGGATATTGAATCATTTCTATAATGTACTGAAGACACTGCAATGCATAACAAAGAAATGAAAATCCAAATACAGGAGAAGAGGTGGAGCAGCACAGTGGCTATTGGGAATGCTGTGTGTTGCCCTGCAGGAGGTCATAGTCTGATTTCTGCATCAGGTTCCTGTTCCTTTGGGCTTCCATGGCTGAAAATGCTGTAAATGGCAGAAGTCTCTAGCACCAGCAGCACTGACATATACCAGCTGATCTAGCATGCATCTGTATCAGACAATGGAGAGATCTATGGTTAATGTCCATTGACAGGCAGATGACAGAGCAACAGTAGAGACAGAAGTGGGAGAAAGTGATAAGGGAGAAAATACTTGGCAGTTATGAATGATGGTCCCTGGTGTCTCAGTCTCCTCCTATTCAATCTCCACATCCTCTGACTGTAGCAGCAGGCAAGACATTGTCAGAACTGACTGGGGCATGGGTAGTTCCTGAAAGCCCTCAGGCAGGGTGTCTGCGTCTGGCTGACTTGGAGCCTCCGTTTCTGAAACGATATGGCAGATGCAACAGAATTTGGAGCTTGGGAGTCAGGGTTCCAGGGCAAGTTACCGGTGCAGGCAGGGGAAAGAATTTGAAGAATCAGGTCTGGAACAAAGACTAGAGACTCTGGAGTTCAGGAGCAGAGTTCCAGGAGAAGACCAGGAGCGTGGTTGCAGGTGAGGACAGGAGTCCAGTTCCAGGTGAAAACCAAGATCAGGAATTCAGGAGCTGCCAGAACCACAGACCAGAGAATCAGAGTTCCCAGGAGCAGAGCTATGCCTTTAAACACTTCAGTCTCTGCAGGGATTGTATGCAGGCCCTATTAGTGCTCCACCCTTGGCCCATTCAGTCTCCTTGCTGAGGGTATGGTCTGTGTCTGTCAATGTGTGAACTTCTAGCTGCATTAAGGGAAGGTGTTCACAGGGGCAAGATTGGGGTGGAATTGGAAAATAGCACATATAGATTGTATTTTCAAATCTACATGTGTTATTTTCCCATAGAAAGTTTACCCATACAAAACTGCAGGTGTAAAGTCTTTGGGTACTTTGTACTCATAGCAATTTTCAAAGGGAAGGTTATGTGCATACTTTCCCTTTGAAAATTAGTTACAAGATCCAAGCGTACAAAACACACACTTTGCAGTTAGCCGAGCAGTTTCAAAATAGACCCGTATGATCTAGTACAACGTTTACATTAAATATCATGTGTATCTTAATTAATTATGACAGTGTAGGTTTAACAAAAAAATGTAGAATGGATTACTTATCCGGCAAAATTTAGCCAGATAAGCTATCCTGAATATGAAGCAGTATAAATGTCCCTGTTATGTTTGCCAGCTTGCGGCAAACATAACATAAACCTTAGCCTAGAATCTCATTTCTCCTTGCCTGCCCCCTGCCACCAACCATAGGTTGGACTCTTGTTATCCCTGCTTGCCGCCTGCCTCCGACCACAGCCTGACCCTGGATCCACTCTTTGGCCTGCGTCCCAGAGACTGCCACCAAAGACCTGCCAGCCCCCAGAAAACAAAGGCTCAACCTGAGGGGAAAGAGGTTGGTACAGGCGAAGCTCCATTTCAGTCTCTGCATCGTTCACTCTGCCAGTTGGCAGTGAGGATTTACTGGGCCTTCCCTATAGATTGTGTCAACCTCACCCCAACACAATTGTAACAATCCCGCTGAATATTCCTGATTAAAGTTATCCAGCTACCTTTAGCCATATAACTTTAAACCTAACAGGCTGTGTTTTGAATATTGCCAGCTAGATTTAAAGTGATTCAGCCTTATATGGCCAGATAACTTTAGACTTAGCCAGCTATATTCAAAAGAATATAGCTGGTGAAGTGGCCAGACTGTTAAAAAAAGAAAAGAAAAGGTATTTTACGGGCCTAACAGTGTGAAGCACACAACCCTTCCAATATGTCAACCATGGGCCCTGCCAGGCTCAGCATCCCCCATCTCCCCAATCCCTTCTGACAGAGTTTTGAAAATAATGGTGGAAGGGGTCAAGAGCCAGCCTCCCCCTTCCTCCACTCACTCCCGGTTCACCTAATTTGGAAATACTGACCCATCCTAAACCTTTCTCCTTCCCTCCCGTACTCCAGCCCTACCTTCCGACCCTACTAATACCTTCCGTAAATGTGCTCTTCTGCCAGGATTTCGGTATGCTGCTATTGTGATGCCAGCCAGTGCTTTCTGCATTGTTATTGACATCAGTACATACTTCTGGGGAAATTCTGCGCAAAAAAATTCAAATTTCTGCAACATTCTGAAGAAATTATTTGTCAATATATTCAGTGTCTGAGTAATAAATGTAAAATGCCATAAAGAAAAATTATTACCTCCAATACAGAATGTAAAACTTTTTAAGCAGAGGTTGTTCCAGGAATAAAAAAGATCATCAGAAGATACAGCCCCTCTCTCCAGCTCTTTCTTCCTCCCCCTCTCTGGTTTAAACCTCTCCTCCCTGCCCCGCCCCAGCTCTCTCTCTGTCTCCTTCTCTAGTTGAAACCCCCTAATCCTAGCTCTCTTTCTCCTCCCTTTCTGGTTTAATCCCGAAGCACCTCTTTCCCCCTTCCAGGTTCAACAACCCCTGCCTGCTTTCTTTCCCCCACCTTCCTCCCCTGGGCTCCAGAAGAGTTAAAAAAAAAAAAAACAAAAACCCCCAAAGCCACACAAACCTCCAAGCAGGCCAGCCTGCCCGCTGAGAGCCGGGAGTCCCTGTCAGCTTCAGAGCCTCAGCTGAGTTAGGCAGAGAGAGATGAGGAGAGAGAAAGTCAAAGCAGTGCTGGGTTTCTGCCACAAGCCTGCTCAGCTGCTTGCTGCCGGAGTGACGGGGGGAGGGGGGGGCACTTAGTTCTGCCCTATCAAGAAGCAGCAGCCAGCAGCAACCCCCAGAGTTTAAAAAAGACCCCCACAGCTGCTCACTGAAAATGCTGCCTTTCTCTTACCCCCCCCCCCCCCTCCGTGAGCCCATGGGGTTACTTCCTGCCTCTTCCAGCTGCCTGAGTGGATGTTTTAACTACTGCCTCCTCTTCCCTTTGCCAAATTCTGCGCAATAAGGACAAAAATCAGTAGGGGGGTGGGGAATTCTGCACAAATTCTGCTTTGCGCAGTTGCACAGAACTCCCCCAGAAGTAAATACAGGAGGTGTTACGAGTAGCATGAATAAAGCTCCAAGTAATATTTAGTGGAATTATAATTATCCAAAAATATACTGTGCTTGTGGGTACATAGGAAAGCTGCCAAGCAAACTTTCGGACCACTTCCAGAGCCTTTAGAATAACTGAAAACTTTCAAGAGAGCACTGTTATGCTCAATGCTTCAGAGAAATGCTTGAACTTCAGGAAAATATTTCACTGAAGACTTCAGAGTGAATTTCCCAAATCCACAATGGAATTCAGAAGGATGCTGTAGACCGCACAGAAATGTTTCTTACTGTAAACTTCAAAATTAACTTCTCCCAGCAGTAATAGATTTCACTGTTTGCATGGCTGCATCAGGAGAGAACCAGCAATAATTGTCGTACATAGCAAACATTAAAAAACATTACAAAAAAATATAAATATGACTAAATTCTCAATATTGCTATAAAGTCAAACCCAGTCAAAGGAGAATCAGTGATCTTGAGAAGTGAAGATGAAATTCATACAAATACCATCAAGGTAGCCATAATGGGCATCCACCAAACCTTCAAATAGAAGTCACATTATAACTAATAGAGTTTATATAGAAAATAGAGTTTAAATAGAAAAAGTTAGAAGTATTCTTACTTCAACAATCATTATACATAAAAAATGTGCATAATTTAAAAGTCACTAACATAATTAAATATACAAGGCATATCAAAACAGATCCGATTCATTAAAAAAAATTAATTTACAGTAAAATAGCAGAAAAATGTCAACAAAATTGCCTTCAAGGAAACAACAAAGTTACAAAAAAACACAAGAAAATTACCCCCTAAAAAATCATTGAATCTTCAAATTTAATCCATTAGGCATAATGAATAAATCCATTCTTATTCAGCAGATAATAAATTAACAATGATGTTACCTCCACACAAAGTGACTTCAAATGGATAAAAAGTGAACTAGAAGGACAAATAATGATGCAAATAATGTAGCAAGACACATGTAGTAGAATACGTCAAAACATGTTTTGGTTATCTGAGGATGAATAAAAGAAAATGGGGATGTGCATTTATTTGAAACAAATAGGCAAAACACAAATCACAAAAAATGAGTTCATATTCATTTCATTTGTGGTTCCCTGAAACAAATGAATGAATGAATGAAATAAAAAATATTTGGCAAAATCATTTATGTTTCACATTGAAGACTATGGCCTATTGAAGTCTATGACTATATAATACTGAGCAAAAACACAATTGGTAACTATTGCAACCAACTGTAATGGGGCGTATGTCCCATTGTCTCAGCCAAACCAGAGAAAGACTCTTAAGAGAATCA
The DNA here is from genome assembly GCF_901001135.1 of Rhinatrema bivittatum. Classification (NCBI taxonomy): domain Eukaryota; kingdom Metazoa; phylum Chordata; class Amphibia; order Gymnophiona; family Rhinatrematidae; genus Rhinatrema; species Rhinatrema bivittatum. The sequence goes on from NC_042616.1 coordinate 298,077,362, forward strand.
TGGATAAGAATAAAAGTAGCTGGGGGAGGGGAAAATGACAACTCCCAGAGGGCCCAGGGAAGCAGCCAAGAAGCAAGTCATGAGAGTCTGGAAACAGGTGTTAACCTAATAAGAGAGGAGGAGCTACAGGAAGGAGTTGAAAGCATATGATGGGGTGAGGAGAGGAGAACTGTGTAGTAGTACTCTAGCTACCAGGTAAAAGGTTTCTGTGGAGCCATTGATTCCCTATTTAAAAGAGAGCAGAGGACTGTGGAGAAGGTGCAGCAGCAAGCTGCAGCAAGCAAACAAAGATAGAGGAAGCTTATAGCCTGATTATTCTATGAGTGGGTGGTGACAGTCCACCCCAGCACAAAGGTGTGGTGGGGAAAGAGAAAGCAAGGCTCCTCCAAGCTAGGTCAAACCCTTGTGCAGTGTTTGGGGAATGGAGAAATAAAACCCACTTTTGAACTGTATGTTGGAGCAGCTGTGCTGGAGGAAGTTTCGTGGGACCTGTTGTGCAACCAAAGTGATGTTTATGATCCAAACTCATGTCTGTACAGTTGGTTGCCCAAGATTACTTCAGTAAGAATCTGCCCTTGGGACGTTTGGCTGTGGAGTGAATCAAGATACAAAGAGATGGAGCGTTACACAACTCTTGTCTGTGTAATCTCACAACCTTGTCAGAGCCAAGGCAGGACAAGTTGGCAAGGAAACCCACAGAAGACAAATCACAATGAAGTATCTTTCCAAAGTAGCCTATAGGTGCTAATTGGATCAAGTAACACTAACATCATCCCACTGTAAAGTCTGAGCATGTGCAAGAAGCTATCTGTATTTTGTCTCTAGCTCTTGTCAGTGAAAAACATATTAGTAGAAGCTTTCACAGAGTTTTTAAAAAGTTTAGAAACTTTTCAATTTGGCACTGTAAAGGTTTGTTTTTGATCTACTCTGTGCTGCAGTGATCTCATTAATGTGCTTCAGATTTTGGCTTTTTTTTCACTTGGGAAGAGTCAGGGTGGGAGAACATATGGAGATTGCAATTGCAGTAGTACTAGTGATTATTTTGTCTCTGCCTGGACACCAGTATGGTGAGCAGTGCACACTTGGAGGCTAAAGAGTCTTACCAGCTGCCAATTGTTTTGGTTCTGTTAGTGTTTATCAGTTTTTTTTGTGTGTGGAGACAGCACTACTGTAAACAGCACACATGCACAGATACACTGTATGTGTGCATGTGCATGTGATAATCAGTTCTCCAAATGGTGGGTGGTATTGTGAGTGGGAGTACAGTAACAGTATCAAATTAATCTGTACTATCCAAACCCGAATTATGCAGTGCACTTCAACAGATTCCATCATGTCAGGAAAAGGGAGAGGAAGGAAAGTTGGCAGGATTGGAACAGAGGCAGCCCAGCATAGTAGCAGTGATATAAAGGCAGTCCTTTCCCAAAATTAAAGAGAATTTTTTAAGCCACAAGTGGCAGGAGTAGAAGATAGCTCAGGCAGAAGTTAAAATTTGGAGAGCATGTGCCACTGCCATCTGTCCCTCCCTCTTCTTTTGGAGCAAAATGAAAAGGTTGGAGAGTCATCCAAGACTGACAATAGCAGGGCACAAACAGAGACAGGAAAAGTGAAACAGCCAAAAACCATACATATTTTTCTAGGGTTCCTGCTTCTGAGGCAGTGAAAGTACTATTTTTACCAACTGATTCAGGGGAACAATCTTATCTTGGATTCTCTGAATCAGAATATATTGAAGAGTTAGTAGCCAAAGAGAATTTGAAAAATTTAGTCAGTAGCATCTTAGTCTCCAGTGAGGTGATGGGGAGAGAGATCATACTGAGGATGTTGAGATCAACCCCAAGAAAGAGCAGGCAGCACAGGTGAAGAGCATGCATGATACCCTTGTTATTTTTCCTGAGGGTCCACCCTGAACTTCAACTCTACTGCTAGCATCAGCCCCTTAGGATATAGAGAAGACATTGTGAAAGATACCCTTGATTTGGAGGCACTTTAAAATAAGGAAGGACCATCATTTTGTTCACTGTATTCATTTCAGCAAGAATGTCAATCAAGAGAAGCAAGTGGGGCATCTCACAAATGCTGATATGCAACATCACCTGCAGAAGCAATACCCACTAGCATTGGCATCAGAGGAGGGTGGCAGTAGTAGCCTGGGGACCGATTCTGCAACTCCAAGTAAATTTGAGAGGAAAAGGGTTGTAGAGGGAAATAGTATTCCCCAAGCTGATCCTACTGCCCCATCCACCAATTTTGTGGCAGGCTAGCAGTCTCCAGCCCTGTGTCAGAAGCAGCTAACCACCATAGATAAAATGAGGTAGTGTACTATAGCACTTTCCCAGGCAAGAGGCAAGCAGCATCTAAAGCTGAAATGAAGAGCATCAGTATCCTTTATGAACAGTCTGTGCAGGTAGTGGAGAACATGGGCTTTAAGCATTTACTGCATGTATTAGCCCCCAGTTACAAAGTCCCCTACATTTAGTAGGAAGGTCATCCAAACTCTGTGCAACCAGTATCATAATTGCATGTGGGCACATCTGCTTAAGGCAGAGGGGAGTAGCATCCATTTCTTCAGTGATATCTGGATCAGCACAAACACTACACTGTTATGTTCTGTGTGTTTAGAACTAGTTCCCACCATGACGCGGTTAAGACGGGGGCAGACACGCACGTTCGTGCCCTAGGTCACCCCAGAAGTAAGATGGCTGCCGGTAGCACCAGCGCCATCCTGGGAACGTCATTGTGGGCGGCGTGCAGACGCCTAGGCGGCCATCCTCCCTAGACTTGGAGCTGCAGGGCAAAAAGAGGTGAGCAGCAAAGGTCGCAGCCATCTGTGACCAATGGGTGCAACATACACATGCTTACCTCTCCCGATGGCACACTGGTGGGACCTGGCTGAGGCGGGGCTGGCAGCAGTTCTAGCAGGCACAGAGCTTCAGAGTGATGGTAAGCTGTGCTGCACAACCAGTTCATGCATAGCCCCTATATCTTATACAATATGCTATCTACCATAAAAAAGATGCTGGAGGGTTGGCAGTTAGAATGGAGAGGTAGGGGTCTTCAGGCAGGTTTCTTTATGACAGACTGTGGTGCAAATATGGTAAAGGCAATAGAAGAGGGGTGGTTCAGGGTATCTGTTGCTTTGCACAGTTTTTGCTCCTGGCAATAAAGGATGCCCTGGGGCTGGGGCCCAAGAACCACAGGAATCTATTCCTGAAGAACCTGATATGTTGCGCCATAGGTAGACCCTTGGGCCGAGGTGGGGTTAATGCTACCTGTAAGAAGGATCCTACGGGTCCCAACCATTGGCAGGCAGAGAGGGCTGATGGATGGAGGCCAGCTGGTGCTTCACCAACACCAGCCCTCGTTCCCCGCGGGTTGAGCATTTGGGTGCCGGGGCCGGCTGGACTTAGGTGGCCTCCGCCATTGGTCGTCGATAGGTGGATCGAGGTCAGCCCAGAAGTCCAAGGCTGGAGAGAAGCATAGGCGTGGTCAGGCAATGCAGAGGTCCGGGACTGGAGAGAGGCAATGGCGTCGTCAGGCAATGCAGGGTCAAACCAGGTTAGCAATCCGAAGGAGAGATGAAGGAACAGGAACACCGGAACAAGGAAACAGGAACAAAGGCAATCAGGATCGGGAACCAGGAACTGAGGAAGCAATGAGTACTCGACTAGCGAGGGAACCTGTTGCAAAGGCAATTTGAGAGAGCGAAGCCCGGCCTTAAATACCGGGGCTTAGCCGATGTCATCATCCGGGGCTGAGGCCAGGTTCCCACCTCATGCCCTATTAAAGGATCAGCTGTGCGCATGTGCGCACCTAGGGAGGGGCACGGCGTTGGTCAGGACAGCGTCTCTCACGGGCCACATGGAGAGGCCCAACGCAGAGCATCAGGAACTGATGCAGGGTCGGCCCAAGGGTGGAGCCAGTGGACTACAGCCGCCAGAGACGGGGGACCAGGTGCTGGATCACTTTGAAAGAGGTGAGGTGGCCGAGCTGCGGGTCTGCCGTGGCTGGCACGCGTAGTATGATAGAGTAGTAGTAAAATAGAAGGGCATTCCTTTTGAAGCATGAAGATGGGGACATTTCTCTGTGAAAATCAAAAATTATTCAGTATACCTCACAAGCATCTGATTCAAGATCCTTGCACCCACTAGAATTCTACCTATGTGATGCTACAGAGGTTAGTGGAGCAGCAGACAACCCTTTCATGATCTTTCTTGGAAACAGAGATAGGAGTGGATTGTCCCTAGGGCATCATGATTGAGTAGTGATGAGGCAACTGATACAAAACCTGAAGCCCTTCGAGGATGTCTCAGAGGATATGAATTCCAAAAGCACCACCCTAGGCAGGGTCATCCTTATAGTAAATATTCTGGAGGAAAAGTTAGAGGGATTCCATGTTCAAGAGGATATAGAAGCAGAGGTGTTGCAGTTTATGGACTTCTTGCAGCAGCAGGTGCAAGAGAGATGAAACCTCTCACAGAAAACAATGCATACATGCCTGCTACACTTTGTTATCCTCAGTTGAAAAGGAGTTTTGCACTCCAGTCCCAGCATTTCAAATTCATGAAGGAGATACTGATAGCTAGAGTATGTGAACAGGAGCAGTAGTGGCACAGGTGCAGTGGAGATGGAGCACAGGAAAGAGTGGCTACCTCAAAGCGTAGTGCAAGCAGGAGCAGCACCCTGTCATCTACCACTTCCTCTCCCACCTCAGTATGCCAAAGGCATGTTGCCTGCAAAGAACCATCTCTCCTAACACAGGCTGTAGCTAAAGCAGCTGGCAAGAGAGACCCTCTGACCCTCCCAAAAAAGTACACCATAGCGGGAATTTCTGTGAAATGCTATCTCACAGAGCCCATCGAGGAAATGGACACAGATGCACTGGCATATTGGGCACACAAGTTGACAGTCTAACCAGACCTAGCCAAGGTGGCTCAGCGATATCTTTCTTGCCCACAAACCAGCATACCCAGTGAATGTGTCTTTTTAGTGGCAGGGGACATCGTGAGCCCTCATTGTTCAAGGCTGGTGCCAGAGTTAATGGAAATGTTGGTCTTTTTGAAAATCAGTCTGCCTTTGCTTGGGTTTCCAGACTTTCCATGTGAGTGGCAAGATGACTGAATGCACCTTGAAGGCCTTGCTGCCACTCTGCCTACCTGCCATACCCCAAATACCTTATGGGTCTTTCTGCCACATGCATACCTTCCATGCCCCATATGTACAACCTTGGGGGTCTTTCTGCTACCGCTTTGCCTTCCCTGATGCACCAACTTGGGTATCTTGCTGCTACCAATCTGCCTACATATCACACTCCTTAGGTATCTTGCTGTTTCTGTGGCTATCTGCCATGCCCCTTATATACCACCTTGGGCATCATGCTGTTAATATGCCTATCTGCCATGCCTATTATGTACCAGCATGGAAGGTTTGGTACCTCCATGTTGTTTGCTGTTTGGATCTCAGCCTATTTCTCCCACCTTGTTTATTTGTTAGTTATACTGGGGTGTTTTGTCCCGCAAAAAGTAAAAGTTGAAAAAAAGAAAATGAAATGCACGTTTCTCCTTCAAATTCACCTCTTATATGGTTTTCTGTCTTGCTGTCAAAACCTATCCAGGCATTTGTGCTGATTACAATTCCCTGAACTGTATGCCTTGCTGGTTTAGACACCTTTATGCTGCTATAGACTCCATGACCTGGTGGTTTTGATACTTTTGTGGTGTTTATGAATCAACAGCTTTCATTGCTTTGTGGTTTGGATACCTTTGTGGTGTTTGCGATTCATCATACTGTACACCATGGGGGTTTAGACACAATGCTGTTTTGAATTCCCCACATTGTGCACTATGGAAGTTTTTTTATGTCTGTGCTGTTTGGTATTCCCTGCACTGTATGCCTTGGGTGTATAGAAACCTCTGCTATTTATGATTCCCTGAACTGTATGCCATATGGGTTTTGATTTTTCTGTGCTATTTGTGATTACCAATACTGTACACCTTGGCAATTTTGACATTTCTATGCGGTTTGCAATTTCCTATACTGTACATTATTGAGGTTTTTATGCCTTTATGCTATTTGCTATTCCCTGTATTGTACACCATGGGAGTTTTGACAAACCTGTGCTGTTTGCGATTTCCCATACTGTATGCCATGGCGGTATAGACACCTCTGGTTGTTTCCAATTCCCCACACTTTACATTATTGAGGTTTTTATGCCTTTCTGCTGTTTGATACTTCCCTCTCTGTGAGTCATTTGGGGGTTTTGACACTTCTGTGCTGTTTGCAGTTTTCCTCACTGTATGCGATAGGGTATAGAGACCTCTGTGCTATATGTAATTCCCCGCAGTATAGGCCTTGGGAGTATAGACATCTCTGTTCTGTTTGGAATTCCCCTCACTGTATGCCATGGTGGTATTGACATCTTTATGATGTTTGCTATTCCCCGCATTGTATGCCACGGGAGTTTTGAGACCTCTGTGCTGTTTGTGATTTCCCACACTGTATGCCATATAGATTTTAACATCTCTGTGCTGTTTGTGATTCACATAAGTGTATGCCTTGGTAGTTTAGACACATTTGTGCTGCTTGTGATTCCCTGCTCCTTGGTGATATAAACAATTCTCTGCCGTTTGTGATTCCCCACACTACATGCTCAGGGAATTTTGACACCCCTGAGCTGTTTGAGATTTCTCACATTGTATGCCATGGAGGCTTTTACCCATTTATGCTGTTTGCTATTCACTGCACTTATGCCATTGGGATTTTGACACCTCTGTGCAGTTTACGATTCCCTGCACTGTATGACTTGGGGTATAGATATCTTTGTAATTCCCCACACTATCAGCCTTGGGAGTAGAAACTAGGGATGTGAATCATTTTTCTGGAGATTGAAAATATCAGACGATATTTTCAAAGTCCTCAAAATTCGGGGGGGGTCCCCGAACCCGATAGGAAAACGCCATGAAATTTTTCATGGGGTTCTCTTATCATTTTGGGGGGACGGGAAGAAAGGACACAAAAAAAACAACCCCCAAACCCACCCTGACCCTTTACATTTAATTAGTTCAAATCCCCCACCATCCTGACCTCCCCAAAATTGTTTTAAGGTACCTGGTGATCCAGCGGGGGTCCCGGGAGCGATCTCCCACTCTCGGGCCATTGGCTGCAACTAATCAAAATGGCACCAATGGCCCTTTGCCCTTACCATGTGACAGGGGCTATATGTGCCATTGGCCGACCCCTGTCACATGGTAGGAGCAATGGATGGCCCACGCCATTTTTAAAGATGTACAAACGAGGGGTCTTGCTGCCAATCAGCATGGCTGACATTCTCCTAATAAACCACCTTGGGGATCTTTCTGCCACACAGTCTTGCTGCCATACTCCAGACTTTATACCTTTGGAGTCTTTCTGACATTCAGCCTTGCTGCCACACTTCAAATTCTACACCTTGGGGGTCTTTCTGCCACTCAGACATGCTGCCATATCCAAATTCTTCACCTTGAGGTGTTCTTGCCTCTGTGGGTGGCTGCTTTGCACCTCTCATAGTGTCTTTGTTATGGAACTGATAGTGAATCCCTTGGTAGAACAACAGTCTTACCTTAGGCCAGAGCGGGCAAGCCCAGAGCCAAGACCAGTCCGGTTCCAGAGGCAGGTAACAGACAAGAGAGTCCAAACACAGTCCAAGGTCAGGGCAGGCAGCAGGCAAGAGAAGGTCCAAATCCAATCCAAATCAAGGGCAGGTAGCGAGAAGACAATATCCAGGCACAGTCCAGAGTCGGGACACAGTCACTCTTTACTGCTACCCATATGGGCAGATCTTAATGTCCTCCTCTCATCAACCATCTTTTCATGCCATTTATGGTGCCACTTTGCCACAGTCTTGGTGCCTTGGAATTCTCCTCCTAATCATCCACCAGTTTCATTAGAATTGATTAGAAAACACCAATTTTGAAGCTCAGTATAGACTGCATTTCTTCTACCGTTGACTTTAATGTCAAATGAAAAAAGAAAAACAAATGAAAGGAAAAAACAACATATCTGCGGCTCTAAAAAGGGAGCCCATCCATAATTGACAGAGGCAACTTCAAACTGCAGGAAAAAAGGACTCCAAAGAAGGAATAGAGGCCTATAGCATCCACAGGAGGTCAGAGTGTGCCTTCCCCCAGCTATGCAGAATTACAAGAGGGGGCAGAGTAAGCAGGAAGCAGTGCTGCTGCTTCCCTGGATCACGGTGGTAAAGAAGAAGAAAACAAACACTCCTGCGGCTCAGTTTTAAAAATGGCAGCTTTGGAGAGCTGCTACTGCTGCTGGGAAGCTCCTGCAGGTGTCCAGCAGCCTTGGGAAAGTCCCTGGCACTGCAACAGAGTAGAGCTCACATTTTCACTGACATCAGCGTGTCATCACACCTAGGTCATGGAGCCTGTTTGAATAAGATAGTTTTAAAAATGGTAAATAAATAAATAATAATAATTTCAGGGGACATGTCGTTGAAGGTTAGGGGATCTCTGGCCTAGCCTGGTGGAGTTTGGAAGACTTGAGAAAAAAGAAAAGGTGGTGATTGCAGCATCAGCAGAAGGAAAATTAAAATAAGATTAAAAGACAGAGAAACATAACATTTATTTATTTATTTATTCCATTTCACATTCCGCCAAGGCAAGGGGGCACCGGTGGAACTGTTTGGGACTCCCAAGGGAGCTCTTATTAGAAAGATAAAATTAGAGGAAGTCTGTTCAGAGCACCAGAAACGAACTCTGGATATAAAAGATATAAAAAATGGGACAAAATAAATGGCAAATTCAGCTGGGGAAACACTTTGCCACCTCTAGGATACTTAGAACATTCTTAGAGGCAAATGAAATTATTAGAGAACAAATAATTATTTAAAATGACTCCAAGCCTGTCAGTCAGTCCTGTTGGGACTTCAGAATCACTGATTTACTATGCCAAATTGATTTCTGGATATTATCAAAGAGAGATTTGTATTATGTGCCATATTCCATGTTTGAACTGTTTTATTAGTAAAGTTGTGATAGAACGTCACCACTAGTTCTCCACCAAATCACTCCAAAAAACCACCAAGCAGACACTCAAATTGTTGTTAAATAGCGGGTAACAAAAAGTAAGTCCAAAAAAACAGCACACAAAAAATAAATTCTGTTTCTTTCCTTAACACGCCACTGAATTCCCCAAAATAATCAGCTCTTATGGGCAGACAGCAAATTTATTTTTGCTGGAAAATTTATGAAGTCCTGATACAGGGATGAAATAAGCCCTTAAGTTAGTACTTCTTTCCATTGTCTTGAAATGATTATTTATATTTTGTCTTTTTCTCTTTTTGCTTTTAGATTTCAGATATTGAGAGTAGGATTTCAGCTCTTACTCTTGCAGGTTTAAATGTTACTCCATGTATTCGTCTGACAAGAAAACGGGATCAAATGCAAGTGAATCAGGTATAACAGACACCACTGATATACAAATTTATTATTGATGTTGAAGTGCTGAATTCAAATATATCAATTAAACTAGCTGATTGGCTACTGTTTCCATGATATTTAAGTGTTTTCATTTTACATCTATGTCTATTGCATAGATAATGCGTAGATAGGTCAATTTTAATCATAAATTGTAAACTTAGATCGTTTAGTGTATATATGGTTGCATATTTCACCTGTCCTGTTTATGTAACACTTAAATAAAAATTATGGACCTCATTTACTAAGCTTTTCTCCCATAGAAACAGAATGGGAGAAAAGCGTTTGTAAATCAGGCCCTAAATCAACAAAAGGATAATAGAAATAAAATTTACTATGAAACAAAAGGCCAAAAACTATTTTATATATATACATAGATAGATACAGTAGGTAGATAGTTTAGTCTTTATTCCGTAGCTTCTCAGCTCTTCTTGGCTTGTCTCTTGTATTCATTAAATGGAACATCTCTTGTCACTGTCCAGCAATAGTCTGCAAGCATCGGGGGGGTTCCATTTGCCCTGATACTGGTTTTCCATTGCTGCAATGTCCTGGTGAAAAGCGTGCCATGCTCATCGCTCACTGCTCTGCAGTTTGATGGAAAAAAATCTAGATGAGAGTGCAAAAAATGTATCTTTAGTGACAAGTTGTAGCCAAGGCGTTTGGATGCCTTGAGGAGGTTTTTTATCAACTCCTTGTAGTTGTCCGCCTTGTTGCTCCCAAGATAATTTGTTACCACAAATTGGAAAACCTTTCCTTGCCATGCAATGCACAGTTAAATGCATCATTTCAGGTTTAATTTAAGATCCTTTCCCTTTTTAATGAACTTATCCTTCATAATTCCCAAGTCAAAAGTCATATATACTGACCCTGTAGCATATTTTGAAAACTAAAGCCAATTTTTAAGCATCATTTTCATTGTCAGTGACCAAGATTTAGTAAAGTTTGACCATATTCATTTTGAAAGCATTTTAGCTATAGACCACACTCTCTTGTGTAAGAGTACTAGAATATTCTTGAGAAAATAAGCTATTTTGTTTTATCAAATTGTAATGCTTATAATTTGTTTGTAGATGCAAACCATAGACACATCAAGGCAGCAGCGAAGAAAACTACCAGCACCACCATTGCAAGGTTTGTAAAAATTTTTAAAAACCCTAATTTTCAAAAAGAGATCCCTGGAACATTACACTTGTTAAGCTCTATTCTGACTGGTAAGCACCATTAGTCCAGAGCAATGGTTCCCAAACCTGTCCTGGAGAACCCCCAGCCAGTCAGGTTTTCAGGATATCTGCAGTGAGATACATACAACGGAGGCCATGCATGCAAATACTGTATACCTCATTCATATTCATTGTATATCCTGAAACATTGACTGGCTGGTTCTAGATATACTCATACCTATTAGCAGATATAGGGTCCTGCTTACCATCTGTTTTTTCAGTAGTCATCAACAGAGTCATTTTTAGCAGCTCACATACGAACAGCCCACAGCCTGCAGGCTTTAACCCACATTTTCAAAGCGGGCTTATACACATAAATTCACTTTGAAAATACCCATGTTCTACATATGTGCAGAATGTACAGCTGCACCCGAGCAAGTGTACCTGCACAGAAACATAGAAATGTGATGGCAGAAAAAAAACATACGGCCCATCTAACCTGCCCATGCACCCAACCTCCTGCATTGCTTATTTACGTGCATGCTTTTGAAAATCGGAAGTGCAAGTGTGAGTGCTTCTCCTGCCCCAACTCTGCCCCTCCCCCCCACCCAAGAACGCCTACCGCATGTGCAGGAAAAGTGCGCACGTAAACAAGTTATGCACGTACCCTTCCCCGCACTGCCCCCTGGATGATTTTTCAAACACTGATTTGGTTTATGTGTGTAAATCCCCTTTTGGAATTTACTCCCCTAAAAACCAGATTGGAGTAGCACAAGTTGTATCCTTTCCGAGTTGTCATGAAAGGATAAAAAAGCTTTATAAAATATGATCTTTAAAATGTTTGTCCATTATTTGTTTGCACTGTTCATACAGGGGCGGATTTTCAAAGGCCCGCGCGCGCCGGCTCGCCTATTTTGCATAGGCCGCCGGCGCGCGTAAAGCCCCGGGACGCGCGTAAGTCTCGGGGCTTCCTGTCGGGGGCTTCCTGTCGGGCGCGTATCTTATAAAATCAGGCGTACTTTTGTTTGCGCCTGCTGCGCGAACAAAAGTACGCGCTCGCGCAACTTTTTAAAATCTGCCCCACAACGTTTTAGACTGATATAGCTGGAATCCTCAGTTCAATTTAAAATGAACAGCACAACTCTGCAAGTATCCCTTTATTTATTTATTTATTTATTTATTTATTTATTTGGCATTTTTATATACCGGGATTCATGCGGAATTTGCATATCAGCTCGGTTTACATTGTAACTGAAAAAGACATGCATGAAGAGTGCAAGTTACATAGAACAGGGTCTTAAAAACTTGAACAGAATACATGGGTAAAATAACTTATAACATAATAGATGATGGAGAAACTGAAAATTATCTTAATTGTAATGTGTTATGTTTCAAGCTTGGTTTGAGAGTCTTTGGATAGATTATTTGCTAGTGCGTAGGCGTTGATGTGACTTATTATCATGATTAGAACGCTTGTTCGAATAGCTAGGTTTTTAGTCTCTTTTTGAAGTTGATTGGGCAATGTTCTGACCGGAGAAAAGAAGGTAGGGAGTTCCAGATTGATGGACCTGCTGAAGACAAGGCACGTTTGCTTAGCGAAGTTTTGACGTGTGTTGTTTGGAGAGTGTTTTTGTAAGCTGTTCTCATTGAATCTTTATCTGATTCTCAAGGGGCTATATGAAAAAGTAACTCTTCAGTTTCCAGACATAATCACTCATTGTCTTCTCGGCAGAGATTGTTAATTAGTACCAGATATAATATTGGTTTAATGATATGTACACCAATCTTTTGGGAACTTAACTAAGATAACCAGCTTATTTCATATAGATTGTTGAATGCTTGTCAGGTGGTATTTATGTTTGATCACTCACTATCAACTTTGGAAAGTCCATCTGAACTGATAGAAATGAACAGTTTTGCATCTCTGTGTCAATCACCTAAGTCATCGAGTTTATAATAATAGTAACGACTTTGATGACAGGCATTTCCAATGTGTTAATAGCTTGACACAAGCTTTTGTCATTTCCATGACCTGCTTCATCAGTCATTAACACTTAATAATTGAGACATTGATTCATGTGCAAAATCTTCCCCATCCCGTGAAATTTGCAGTCCCATGGAATCGCCACAGAAGACCATAAAGCCAGGTCCACACTAGTCTACTCAGAGAGTGAAGGCCAAGGCCTTCTGTACCGTGGCGGCGTTTGCAGCCACTGCTGCTGCCAAACTCCTTCCTGATTTGTTCCCCATATGTGCATTGATTATGTGGCAGGAGGAGAGCAGCAGCACATTGATCAGCATCGTCCTCTACCAGCTGAGCCCAACTGCTGCTTTCAACTGCGGAACACGAAACAACATCCTGCGGCTGAATGCCATGGTCAAGCCCAGCTGGCAGAGGAGTAGAACATGGCCCGTCGTGCTGTCTCTCTCCTCCCTCTCCTTGCAGTCACCAGCATTGGCAGAGTGGGGGAAGGAAGTTACGATATCAGAGGCTGGAGGTGCAGGGGAGATAGGATGATTGTTTGAAACAGGGGAGAAATGGGATAAGGGAAAGAAGAGATGGTAATTGGGAGGTTATGTGAAACAGGAGAGACTGGAGCAGGGGGATAAGGGAAAGAGGAGATAGGGAGTGGTCTGTGAATCAGCAAAGTGGAGAGATGGGGAAGAGAAAGAGGAGATAGGTTTGTGTAAGATGGGAAAGGTTGGCGCAGGGGGATAAGAGGAAGAGGAGATGGGGTGTTCTGTGAAACGGGGGGAGGCGGAAAGGTGAATATGGGAAAGAGGAATGGGAGTTTGTGTAATAGGGGATGGGTTTGTTATAGAGAGGTTGGAGGAGCTATGAGAAAGGGGCTTGGAAATTGGGTGTGTGGTGAAGAGGCTGGAGGGAGGTGTGTGAAAAGGCACTAGGGAGATCGGGAGTGTGTGATGCGGACTGAGGAATCATGGGGTATGTTATGGAGGACTGGTGAAGGGTGGATGTGTGTGTGTATATGTATGGTGGGTAGGAGGGATGGGTGGAGTGGGTGGGGTGTGGAGAGGAAAGGAGAGAGAGAGTATGGGATGGGAAGAAGGGAAGAGAGGGGTGGGTAGGGGCCAGAGATTGGGATGTGAGGGGAAGCAGGGATGGAGCCAGGGGATGAATACTTCCCTCTCCTCTCTCTAGATTTCCTCTCCCCCCCTCCCCCCCCCACCAACATCTCAGGATCACTCTCCCCTCCTGTTCTCTCTCATCCCCCATCGTTCCTCTTTTCTTCTCTACTCCATCCCAATCTTCCACCCCATCCTAATATTTCCTCCTCCCTCTCCACCCCATCTTTAATTCTTCCTTTCTTCCTACTTCCACATGCCTGATCCTTCCTCCTTCCCATTCCTGATCCTCTTCCCGCCTCTCCTGTCATTCAATTTTCATATCCTTCCTGATTCCCCCATCTTCTTCTCACTTTGTGCCTCCTTAACTTATCCCTCTCCCCTCCTACCTACAATCTTGTCTTCATTTCCTTCCTCTGCGATCCCCTTTCCATTTTCTGAAATAATTTCTGTCCCCATTTCCAAATCCTTTCTCCTCCTTCCTCACTAGCCCCAATCACCGAAATCTCTTTCCCTCTAATAAAGAACTAGATAAATTAACTGGACACAGAAATGTGTGTTTATATAAAGTAAAATAAATAAATAAATTTTAAATATGTAAATATATGCACAATTCTGTAAAGCTGACATATAATTGCTACAAATTTTTAAAAATCTGCCACAGAATTTTCTAACTTTTGCCATAGAATCTTGAAAAATCTGCCACAGGAAACCTGGGGCACTGATTGCAATCAGTTGTACAATTGTATGGCTATAGGCCTTCAACAGTTCTCCTATCTCTTTTTCATCCCTATGATGTAATATCATAAGATTGCAACTGTGTGTTGCTGTTGTATCTCTGTATTTAAAACATTGATGGCAGTCTCACTGAAGTGAGTTTTAAGGTATAAGTTTGTTACTGTTTCAAAGCTGAACTTCTAAGCACCAATGCTTTCATCAGACTTCAGCTCTTGCTAATGTTCCATTCATGGTTTTTTTTTGAGCGTTCAGTCACCCCAGCCAGTCACAGATACTGAAAATTTGGAAAATCAATTGGTAATTGCAGTGTAGGAATTGTTGAGTAAAATTGTTGGTTGGAAAATATCAACTTGTTATTTATTTATTTATTTATTTAGCAGCTTTTCTATACCGATATTCATGGGTACATCATATCGGTTTACATATAACTGAAAGGAAAATACAAAAATAGGGACGGGGAAGGTGGAGCAGAGGGGGTGAAACAACGAGAATATATACACATTTACTGTTGGCTTCTTTGTCGGTGATAGGAAGGGGGGCTGATTTGGTGAGGTCTGCCACATATAAAAATAGGGCTTTTTGCATTATACTGGTAGTCATGGATGTTTGCAGCGTAATAGTCTCGTTTAGTCTGGAGAGTGGAAAGTCTGTAGTTGTGAAGAACGGATTTATAAATGACTGAGTGCTTTGGGGTGGGGTTTTTGCGCCAAATTCTCTCTTTAATTCTGAGATCGTTTTTCAATTTTTTAAATTCAGGGGTGTACCAGGGTTTTCTTGTTGTGTGCATATGATGTATCTCTTTGCTGATGAGAGGGCATATCTCGTTGGCAATATTGGTGGTGAGGTTATTCCAGGAAGAGAGTGCTGCATCAGGGTTGGAGAGGTCTAGGTTGTTAAGGGAGTTAGAGAGGGAGGAGATCAATTCATCTGTAGAGCAGGGTTTTCTAAAGTATATGGTGTTACTGTGAGTGGGGGTGTGTGTGGTGGAGGGCTTTATCGAGAAGAGTGCCTTTATCGAGAAGAGTCCCTTGGTCAGACCATTCCCTTGATAAGGGAATGGTCTGACCAAGGGACAGGTGTACAAACGGGTGAGTAGGGGGAGTGAATATGGGAATTGACAAAAATAAGGTCAAGGGTATGGCCTGCTTTGTGAGTGGGGGATGTGATAAGTTGTGTGAAATCAAGGGTATATAGAGAGTTGAGGAAGGTCTCACAGGAGGAGGTATTGGGGATAGAATCCACATGGAGATTGAAGTCTCCTAAAATGACAGCAGGAGTGTCTATATTGATGTTGTCAGAGATAAATTCAATGAGGGGGGATGGGTTGTGTTCCAATAGGCCGGGTGGGGTATAGATGAAGCAAATTTGTAGCTCTTGGGATTTGAATAAGCTGATTTCAAATCGGGGGGGGGGGGGCATTGATGTTTAATGGTCTAAGTTTGAGGCACTTTTTACTTGCTAGGAGGCGACCACCACCTCTTTTGTTTGGCCTAGGAATGGAGAATATATCATAGGTCTGTGTGGGGAGCTGATTTAGGAAGACAGTGTCAGTGTGCTTATAATCCAGTAGACGTCACTGTAGCAAGAACTGAAGTTTTGACTGGTGCTGTTGCTCACAAGTTTCATACGTACTCCAATTTATCTGTCTTTCCCAGTGTTGCTGTGCATCCAAAGTAGTTTATGCAACTGCAAATAAACTATTTTGTATATCTACTAAGGAGGCTTTCTACACACCCTAGGATATTGGCTCCTTTTCAGCCTACTTTAAAAAGGAAAAAAGAAAGCTTGTGAGATTGCTATATTTGTGTGTGTGTGTGTGTGTCTGTGAGTATGATGAAAATACAAATAAAAAACCAAATCATGATCTTGCAAAAAAGCAAACATCACAAATAAGGTGGTCCTACGTGCCTCATCCACCATTATTGATTCCAAAATTGTGGAAATATCCAAAAACAGGCCCAGCTTGTCTCCTGTTTCCAGCCTCTATCCCTCTTCTACAAGGAAGAAAAAGACCTTACAAATGGGGGACATTGCTTCTTGTGAAATACCAAGTACATCCCACATATAAGATTTAAATAACTCAGCTGGAGATATCATAGGTACAACAGGAAAATTCAGTAAACACAAATATTAAAGTTCGCCCAGTATTTTCTAAATTCTAAATCCTGCAATGATTCACAATCTTATCCTGCACCAAAGAAGATTGTACAGATGATAACTTATCCATAGTTTATTTCAAACTCTGTCTTTTGAGACTGCCACCAGTGAATCTTTCTAAGACTGTACCCATCTGTAGATATCATTAGTAGTAACCATTAGAGAAGAAAGAGACTGTTCCACAGAAGAGAGAATCATCCAGATACTGCCCAGTGTGATAGGAGAAGACCTGGGCATCCAGGGCCTAACCACTGAGCATCAGCAAATCCACCTTGATGCTGGAAGGAGTCCACAGTAACTGAAAAAGAAAGTACTCTATCAACAGGCAGCATTCACACTCGTCCATACTCCAGGTCTCTCCTCCATTCTCCACCTGTTTCTGGCTCCAGACTCCACCCCTGCTAACTTCTTCAAAAGACATCTCTTTGACTATTGCCACACCTCCAGCACCTCCATCCGAGCCATCTCTGGCAGGATTAGAAGCATTCATCAGCTATGACAACATGGAGAATGCTTAATAATAGAGAGGATCTCTGGATTTAACAAAACATCTGCATCCACCAATAGCCACTGCACTGCTCCCTCAAATGCAGCAGCAACAAGGTCAGCATCTGATAAAGAATGAGCAACTTGAAAGAGCTCCAGGATTGTTCTTTGTTGCATCGGGGTAGACTGCAGGTGAGTAGGGGGAACTGTCCCAAAACATCCCCTTCCACCTGAGTGTTATAAGAAACAGAAAAAGAAAATTCAAACAAGCAATACAGGATCTCCCCTCAGTGCATCCTTTCACAATGCCATTGTAAACTACTAGGGAAGAAATCCTGGTGAATAATCTTTAAATTCACACCCCAAACCTCCACCTCAGCTAATTTTGTGTAAGACTACCTAATAGAAACATAGACATTATGGCAGAAAAGGACCTTATAGTAGTATCTGCTATGCCATGCACGTTACCCCATGTTTCTCTTAAGGGTAGCAACTACTGCTCTGTGCAGGTATCCCTGAGTCTTATGATAACCCATAAAAATGTACTGTTAGCAATATTTTTACTGGGTGATGAGCCTTCCTGAAAATTCACGTGCTTTGCTTATAGACTTGGCCGTAGAAGTAGTCCTGTAGTTTTTTCCCCATGTCTGCACATCAGTTCCCCATAATCACAAAAATTGGGGCCCTCGTTGGTCGCTGTATGAATCCAATTCCCCTTTTCCCCCTGCCGTAGATGCAGAGAGCAATGATGGAGCTGCATTAATAGAATCAAGGCTTATTGGTTAAGGGTAATAACAACCACACCAGCAGGTTACCCCAATGCTTATCACTTCCCCAGACCATAAAAGTTGAGGCCCTCATTGGCTGTTGTCTGAATTCAATTCCCCTTTTCCCCTTGCTGTTCATGCAGAGAACATTGATGGAGTTGCATTCACAGTATCAAGGCTTATTGGTTAAAGGTAGTAACCACCACATCAGCAAGTTACCCCCATGCACTCTTTTCTTCATTTCCATCCTTTAGCTTTAGGGATCCACAGTATTTATCCCATGATCTTTTGAATTCTTTCACTGTTTTGTTCTTCATTACCTCCTCTGGAAGCGCATTCCAGGCACCAATCACCTTCTCTGTGAAAAATAATTTTCTGATGTTGGTTCTGAGATGTCCTCCCTGGACATTCCTTGTTTATCTCAAGGTCCGACCATACACTAAATATAAAAAAAAGTAACCACACTGTTGGGATCAAAAAATAAGAATTTGCCCAGATTTATTAATAAAGCTACCTAACAATAAAAAATATTTCATAAAAGCAGACAAGATATATCATCATACATCTTTATAACTTTTTTCAGTGACCCCCAGTTTGATTTAAAATCTTGTCACTAGCCATGACAATTCCATACTATTTTCTCAGCAACTCCCATAAGGTAATTTTTGGTATTCTATTACTCTAAACTTGTGACTACCTTCTAAATGTGTGATCAGCATTGTTTTAAAATAGGAAAACAACATTTACAAATCCTACCCTTCATGAACATTTCTCACCCACAAGCTGGAAACTGGGAATTTCCAGTGGCCGTCTGTCTTTTTCCAGATGTCTTGAAGTTCTCTCATGTGGGTCTCCCTCTCTGCATTGGATGATAAGGCTGGTATTCTAGATACTATAACATTGCTATTAGTCTTTGCTATGAATCTGTCTTACTACTGGCATGGATAAAAGGGGAGGTGAAAGAAGCTATTTTAGCCAAAAGATCTTCATTCAAAAATTGGAAGAAGGATCTGACAGAAGAAAATAGGATAATGCATAAGCGTTGGCAAGTTAAATGTAAGACATTGATAAGATAGGCTAAGAGAAAAGTTGAAAAGAAGTTGGCCATAGAGGCAAAAACTCACAGTAAAAACTTTTTAAAATATATCCGAAGCAGAAAGCCTGTGAGGGAGTCAGTTGGACCGTTAGATGATTGAAGGGTTAAAGGGGCACTTAGAGAAGATAAGGCCATCATGGAAAGATTAAATGATTTCTTTGCTTCAGTGTTTACTAAAGAGTATGTTGGGGAGATACCCGTTCTGGAGAAGGTTTTCATGGGTAATAATTCAGATGGACTGAACCAAATCACGGTGAACCTAGAAGATGTGGTAGGCCTGATTGATAAACTGAAGAGTAGTAAATAACCTGGGATGGTATACACCCCAGGGTTCTAAAGGAACTCAAAAATTAAATTTCAGACCTATTAGTAAAAATGTGTAACCTATCATTAAAATCATCCATTGTACCTGAAGATTGGAGAATAGCTAATGTAACCCCAATATTTAAAAAGGGCTCCACAGGGCGATCTGGGAAACTACAGACCGGTTAGCCTTACTTCAGTGCCAGGAAAACTAGTGGAAAGTGTTCTAAGCATCAAAATCTCAGAACATATCGAAAGACATGGTTTAATGGAACAAAGTCAGCATGGCTTTACCCAAGGCAAGTCTTGCCTCACAAATCTTCACTTTTTTTAAGGAGTTAATAAACATGTGGATAAAGGTGAACCGGTAGATGTAGTGTACTTGAATTTTCAGAAGGCATTTGATAAAGTTCCTCTTGAGAGGCTTCTAGGAAAAGTAAAAGGTCATGGTATAGGTGGCAATGTCCTTTCGTGGATTGCAAACTGGCTAGAGGACGGGAAACAGAGAGTAGAATTGGATGGACAATTTTCTCAGTGGAGGGGAGTGGGCAGTGGAGTGCCTCAGGGATCTGCATTGGGACCCTTGCTTTTCTTTTTTTTTTTTTAATTCTTTATTTATTCTCAAAAAATTACAACAAATAAAACAACTGAAATTAAACTGAGAATGATATACTTGTAAACAAAATCGAATAATGTAGCAATTTAAACAAAAAAATCAGCAAAAATATCATTACTCAGTAAATAAGGAAACAAGTGAAAAATATTACTATCTGAACGGAACTTAAGCAAATTTGCATTATTTAGATCCTTCTTTATACACTATTCCGGTCATTATTATGCAAGAAGGTTCTTAAGACCTGTAGGATCAGTGAATACATAGTTATTTCCATTCAGTTTTACAATACATTTGCATGGGTATTTCAAATTAAAATAACCTCCTTTTTCCACAACTTTCTCTCTATACTGAAGGAAAATTTTCCTTCATAATTGTATAGCTTTTAGGAGGTCTGGGAACATCCAAACATTTTGCCCATAAAAGATAGATGTTCTATTTCTGAAGAAAGCTCTCATAATAATATCTTTATCAGTGGAAAATGCTACTTGAACTAACAAAATCCCTCTTATCTTTATTTCTATCTCTTCTTGAGATTTCTGCAAGAAATCTGATATATCAATAGAATCCACAGTATTCTCAGTTCTTTTATCACTCATACCTTTTTGATTTTGATCTATCCCACCTCTTTTACCTCCCAAGTAAAATGCTCTTATTATAACAGGCATACATTTTTCAGGTATTTTCAATATTTGTATCAGATAAGTCCTAAACACTTCCAT
Source organism: Rhinatrema bivittatum (assembly GCF_901001135.1). Lineage (NCBI taxonomy): Eukaryota > Metazoa > Chordata > Amphibia > Gymnophiona > Rhinatrematidae > Rhinatrema > Rhinatrema bivittatum. The sequence goes on from NC_042616.1 coordinate 298,097,961, forward strand.
AGGATTAACCTTTTTCAAAATAGGAAAATTATTAACTCTGATATTTAATGATCTAATCATATTCTCTAAATTTTCCAACCTTCTGTTACTTCTTCACCTGCAACAATCTGTTGAGCCTGAATTTTTTCTACTTGAAGTAGTTTTTTATCCATTGTATCACATTTAATTTTTTGTTTCTCCAATTCAGCTGTATTTAAAACCGAGAAGGTTGAAGTTTTCATCACAACTTCCGTTAGTTTATTAATTGATGTATCTAATTTGGACATATAATTCCATAAACTTTCAAGAGTTATATTAGTGGGCTTGATTAATAAAGTATCAGGTTTTATGACTATATCAATTTTTCCTTGTTTTTTTTTAACTGGATTACTAATTTTTGGTGTACTTGACTCCAAGGGAATCACTTTCATGTTATATTTCATATTCCAAGAAGCTTTATCACTTTGATTTCCTTCCACTGGATTTAATTCCTTAACCTGAACACTATCATCTGATATTTCTAAAGGACTCAAAACCTTTTCTTGCACAACTCCTGGCATCTCTAGGGTTGTTGTACCCCCTCTGCCAGGAGGAGATGGTGGAGCCGGAGCCCCAGGGCTCAAAGATATTTCATTGACTGAGGAGAGTCAGTCTGTTCCACTGGCTCTTCTAATGCGGTCTGCTCAACTGGGAGACTATGTGGATCTAACCAATCCAATACAGTTTTTTGACCTGTCTCAACTAAAACCACTTCACTAGGAGGCCTTAGTTTGGCCTTCCTTTTAGTGTGTGGGATTTTACTAAAAGGAAAATATAACCTCAAAACTGGTATCAGATATTATAATGCAAAAACTTTAAAAGAAGGAAAAGAAAAAACCAATTGACAAATTTCACTTCAGGGGGCCCAGAGAGAAATAATAAGGGTTCTAACCCTTTTCACATTAGTAATCTTAATAAAACTTAATACTTGCAATATTTTAGTCCCAATAATTCAGAAGATCCCGGCAAATTCCCGGCGAAGCCCGGCAAAGCCCTGTTAAACCGCGCATGGCTCTTAAGCGTGCGTGGCTTTAGCAGCATGCTTAAGAGCCATGCAGCGCCGCAGCAGCTAGGAATTTTATAGCACTGTTCCGGGTCCCGCCTCCTCCGAAAACACCCCACGAAACAGGAAATGGAAATGTCCAGGTGAAACAACTCCGTCGGGGCAAGCTACCGCTTACCCCCGGGATCTTCAGACAGAGGTAAAAATTGTGTATTTTCTCCTCTGGGCTCAGTGGGTTAGGCAGCAACTAGGAATTTTATAGCACCGTTCCGGGTCCCGCCTCCTCCGGAAATGCCCCATGAAACAGGAAATGGAAATGTCCAGGTGAAACAACTCCGTTGGGGCAAGCTACCGCTTACCCCTGGGATCTTCAGACACAGGTAAAAATCATGTACCTTCTCCTCTGGGCTCCAGGGACCCTTGCTTTTCAGTATGGGGTAGATTTTTAAAAAGTACGCTGGATTTTATAAAATACGCACGTAGCCGCGCGTATCTTATAAAATCCGGGGTCGGCGCGCGCAAGGGGGTGCACATTTGTGCAACTTGCGCGCGCCAAGCCCAGCGCGCGCTGCCTGTTCCCATTTCAGAGCAGCCTCGGAGGGAACTTTCCTTCGCCCTCCCCCCACCTTCCCCTCCCTTCCCCTACCTAACCCACCCCCCCCCCCCCGGCCCTATCTAAACCCCCCCCTTACCTTTGTTGGCAGATTTACGCCTGCTAAAAGCAGGTGCGCCGTCACCCCGACCCGGGCCCGCCCCCGAAACACTGCGTCGTTACGGGGACACCCCCGGCACGCCCCCTCCCCGCCCCTTTTAGAAAGCCCCGGGACTTACGCGTGTCCCGGGGCTCTGCGCGCGCCGGCAGCCTATGCAAAATAGGCGCGCCAGCACGCAGGGCTTTTAAAATCCGCCCCTATATTTGTAGATGATCTGGAGAGAAATGTGATGAGTGAGGTAATCAGGTTTGCAGATGATACAAGATTGTTCAGAGTGGTTGGATCACGGGCAGATTGTGATGAATTGCGGGAAGACCTTGTGAGACTGGAAGGTTGGGCGTCGAAATGGCAGATGAAATTTGATGTAGATGAGTGCAAGGTGATGCATATAGGGAAAAATGGCCCATGCTGTGGTTGATTCACAAACAATATACCCGTATTTACATTTTAAATATGTTATATATTTTATTCCATATATTTATTAAAAAACATACATAAAACACACCCTATATTCACACACACTCACTCATTCATTCAACTACACATCAATTTATGCACAATTTTTTAAAATTTTACATCAAATACATACATGTTCCACATTAACATTAAACATATAAATGTTACCCAAATATTGCAATAAACCCTAATTACAATGTAAACATATCCCTTTAATTCAATTATAATGTAGACATATTACTTCAAAACTTTCTTATTTCATTCCCTCAGATTAATTATTATTCCCTGAACATTTCATATTCAATATCCTTTCTTTTATAAGATCTTTTCAATGCCTGTCCCTTCTTAATCGTAATTCAGCTGTTGTCCCGACAGGAAGCTCCTGTTTCACCCGTTGGTTTCTTCAGGGGATTTTAGCTTTATGTTCACATCTGAACGCTCCTGAGTAATATTTTCTGAAGTATACAACACCACACAGGCTATCACTGTCAATCCAAGGTAATTAGGGAACCTTAAATAAGAAATTATTCCATTAAAAATCCACCACCTCACAAACATATCCCATATTTAGTTATCACCACACTTGAATAAATTTAAATAGTTAAAAATGCTATCCTAGTCATTGTTAATCCCACCGTCACACTCACCTGTATTCATTTCACTAAACAGATTTTTTCATTTTCAATCTGTTTAGTGAAATGAATACAGGTGAGTGTGACGATGGGATTAACAATTGGATCGGCTCTACTGAAGATATAGTAGCAGAATACAGAATATTTAACCAAGCTATTAATAATTTAAAAAGAACACCACAGTGTCAGATGTGGAACAGAAAGAAAAATACAGCGTGAATGGTCCCAAACCAAACTCCGTGTGAAATGCTATCATCACAAAATGAACTCAGTGCAAAATATTATCATTAGTTAACCGTTTGGATAATAAACAAATTTTCTCATATACATTTTTTCTAACTTAGGGCCTTATTTTCCAATATTGCATTGGTAACGCATTAGGGGGCGTTACCAATGCAAATGAGGCTTCTTTCGTGCAGTGGGGAAACATCGTGTGCGGCGATGTTTTCGCCATTCGCGAAAACATTAGCGCCGCACGCGATGTTTTCCCACTGCACGATGATGCTGCCGGTTTCATTTATCGCGGTGCACGATATTTGCCACTTTTTGGAGATAGTTCCAGACTGAGAGAGAGAGAGAGAGAGAGAGAGAGAGAGAGAGCGAGCACCTTACTATAGTGCCTATGCCCTACATAGGTATTTGAATCCCTATGGGAGGGCTACCTACTAACTCGGGGTGGGGATTAGGTATGAGCGTCGGGGGTTGGGGGCCACTTTCGCATTCCACATGAGACCTACGGACAGAACAGTGGTCTCTAGTGCAGATTTGCTGGCCGTCGGAGTGAGGACGCTCACTCCAAGCGGAGATTTGGCCAACATTCTCTCCACCTAGCATGTTGTTGCCCAGGTAGAGTGTCCATCAAGCTAGGTAGAGAGAACGTTGCCCAAACCACTTCTTGGAGTGAGCGTCCTCACTCCGACGGCCAGCAAATCTGCACTAGAGACCACTGTTCTGTCCGTAGGTCTCATGTGGAATGCAAAAGTGGCCCCCAACCCCCGACGCTCATACCAAATCCCCACCCCGAGTTAGTAGGTAGCCCTCCCATAGGGATTCAAATACCTATGTAGGGCATAGGCACTATAGTAAGGTGCTCTCTCTCTCTCTCTCTCTCTCTCTCTCTCTCTCTCTCTCTCTCTCTCTCTCTCTCTCTCTCTCTCTCTCTCTCTCTCTCTCTCTCTCTCTCTCTCTCTCTCTCTCTCTCTCTCCCCCAACAGGCTGTCCGGAACTATCGTGGATGGTTCGCCGCACACAATACACAGGTTCCCGCTTTACATATGCTCCGCCCCCTGAATACCAAATGACTAATTTGCATTCGCGATTCGCGAATTTATCGCACGCGGTAAAGTGCTTTGAAAATGAGGCCCTTAGTTAAGGTTTTTTTTTGCCAGAACTGATTACAATTTCTTGAGGTCCCTTGGCACTGTGTGTGACTAACCTGCAAGACTTCTTGCTACCTTCAGGCAGTAAGTTATGATCTGGCTTTTTTTCCCCCATATTCTTATTTACATTAATTGATTTTATAGAGTATTATCATTTAAAGTTTCTTATATGCACTTTTGTAAAAATAATTTTTGGGATAGTGGACCTTTTTAGTTTTACATATATATAAAAAAGAAATTGACATAAATATTATTTAATATATAATGTGTGGGATTCCAATTATTACCTACAAAAAAATCAAAACATTTTTCTTCCCCTAATTTATATATCACATTGTATATGAATTAAGGGAGGGGGGATTTTTTTGAAATTTTTTTATATACATATATATATGCTGGCCCTTAACTTACACCACCTTGGGTCTTCCCCCATATTTTTGAGATTTGAGCATGCTTGGAGAGGTGTGCATGGCATGAGAGCGGGCCATATGATTCAATGTACCTTCACATTATTGGAAAATATATGAATTCTTCTGTCAGACTTCATATATAGTTAAAGCATTACACATCTTGAAATTGTGTGTGCATGGATGTCATTGTCATTTATCAAAATAATGACATATCCACTTCCTTAGAACACTATGATTGCCAGTGTACTCAAGAGAAACACTGTAATAGTGAAATAAATCTATATGTTTTTAACATTGCAGTTCACCTGTAAATGAATATAGATTATTAAAAGAGCACTGGTGTTGCGGTTCTGGCCATGAGCGCCGCGACCAGACCCTTACCTCTGTGCTTCTGGACCTACTCCAGCTTCTGGAGGCCTGGTTTGCGCCCTGTTCGGCAGCGTCCCCACGGGGGCCGCTCCGCTGGAAAGCTTCCCATGGACGCCCTGCTTCTAGGCGCGCGCGCGCGTGCCACTTGGACGCTTTTCTAGGCCGTTTCCTGCCAGTGGTGACTCCGCCCAGTTCCTGACGTCAGACGCCACGGCCTTGATAAGCTGGCCGCGGACACTCAGTCTTTGCCTTGCAACGGGCTTACCTCCTGGTTCCCTGTTGTGTCGTGCCCCGGAGTGAGTTGCCTTGCTACTCCCTTCGTTCCTGCTTGCCTGCTACCGTACCTGCTTGGTTCCTGCTTGCCTGCTACGGTTCCTGCCTGGTTCCAGTACCCGAGTCTTGCTACAGTTCATGCCTGGTTCCAGTACCCGAGCCCTGCTACAGTTCCTGCCTGGTTCCAGAAACCGAGCCCTCTTACAGTACTTATCCACTGTCCTAGTCTGGTTCCAGTTCTCAGTCCTGGTCAACAACCCGCCTAAGTCCCAGCGGCCGGGCCCCTATGGGCTCCTCCCAGGGGGGCTTCGGCTTCCAAGGGTGAAGCCGCCTAAGTCCCAGCGGTTGGGCTCCTACGGGCTCCTCCCGGGGGAGTACCAGCTTCCAGGGTGAAGAGCACCTCTACATCCTGCCTGAACATCTGCCTCCCAGCCTGCCGCATACTAGAGACATTGACCACCTTTCCCAATCTCCTGCAGGTCGGCCTAAGGGTCCACTAAACTGAGACTTCATAACACACTGGCACACATTTAGTATTTAACTGTTTCTGAGTCACAACAGATCAGATTCTGACTCAATACCAATCAAGGAATTGATTTTTGGAGCATTTACATTTTGGTCTAATTTCCTGCTATGGTAAACTTAATTTCATTATTGTGTCTTCAGTGTAGCCTGTAAAGTCCAGGAAACTAATTACCTGCAGGTCTGTAAAACCTCAAGTCTTTGCAATGTTCATATTGAATTATGTTTAAAGAACATTTCTTTGTAAAGTATATTGTATATGTATTCTAATTAGTGGAATGCCTCAGGGATCATTCCTAGGGCCAGTTCTGTTCAATGTGTTTGTGAGCAATGTTGCAGAAGGTTTATAAGGAAACATTTGTCTATTTGCAGACAACACTATGCAATAGAGTGGACATCCTTGAGGGATTAGACAGAATGCAAAGTGATCTGAGAAAGCTTGAGGAGTGGTCAAACTCTTGGCAGTTAAGATTAAATACAAAAGAAGTCCAGCGTCATGAATATGAAGTCCATAATTTAAAGGAATGTACACGATATTAGGTAGTAGAGAGAGACTGATGTGCAGTTATCAGGCAAGAGACCTCAACGTGAGTGACGGATGATCTCAAGGTGGCGAAGATGTGACAAGGCAAGGCAGTAGCTAGAGCCAGAGAGATGCTAGGATGCACATAGAGCAAGACATAACCGGAAGAAAAAAGGAAGTGATAATGCCCCTGTACAGGTCATTGGTGAGGCCTCACTTAGAATACTCTGTTCATTTCCACAGGCAATATCACAAAGAGGATAGAGGTAGGCTAGATGCAGTCCAGAGAAGAACAACCAAAATGGTGTGGAGTCTGAAGAAAAGTCACATGTGAGAAGACTTCAGGACATGAACATGTTAGCCTGGAGGAAAGGAGAGACATGGAGAATATTATAGAAACATACAAATAACCTGAAATATATGAATGCACAAATAAACCTTTTCCAATGAAAAGAAAACTGTAGTGATCTAAGGCTTGAGGTGAACTTCCCAATTTTTAAGAAGAATTTGAAAACTTGGTTATTTAAACATGTGTTTAATCATTTTGATTTAACGGGAGCTATTCTATACTTTATACTTTTAGATAGGAGATCAAGGAGAGGCCTTTTTGCCTTTATTTTTTACATTTGTTTTATTTTTATTTTATTACTATGATTAGGCGATACATCTTTTTTATGATGTTGTTTTATCTTTTTATGTACTTGCTTATTTGCCAATGTTATTTATGTAACTTTTATTAATGTATATTATGCTGTTCTGAACTGGTTCGATTGCATCAGAATATCGGTATATAAAATTAAATAAATAAATAGGAGTCATAGGCCTAGGTTCATCATTTTATGATAAATATAGCAAAAATAGCACCCATGATAAAAAAAAAAAAAAAAAGGGGTGTGGTACCACTTCACATAGGTATTTTACCACAATATGTGTTGCGGTTCTGACCGTGAGCACCACGGCCAGGCCCTTACCTCCAGACTCCCAGACCTGCTCCCGCTTCTAGAGGTCTGGTTTGCGGCCTGGTTGGGGGCGTCCCCGCTGGGGCTGCGCCACTGTGAGGTCTCCCATGGACGCCCGGCTCCTAGGCGCACGCGCGCCACTTGGGTGCTTTTCTAGGCCGTTTCCCGCCAGAGGTGACTCCGAGGTGACTCCGCCCAACTCCTGACGTCAGACACCGCGGCCTTGATAAGCCGGCCGCGGTCATCCAGTCTTTGCCTTGCAACGGGTTTGCCTCCCGGTTTCCTGTTGCACTGTGCCCCGAAGTGACTCGCTTTGCTTCGTCGCTCCGTTCCTGCTACAGTACCTGCCTGCCTGCTACAGTACCTGCTTGGTTCCTGCTGGCTCGCTACAGTACCTGCTTGGTTCCTGCCTGCCTGCTACAGTTCCTGCCTGGTTACAGTACACGAATCCTGCTACAGTTCCTGCCTGGTTCCAGTACCCGAGTCTTGCTACAGTTCCTGCCTGGTTCCAGAACCCGAGCCCAGTTACAGTTTTGCTACTGTCCTAGTCTGGTTCCAGTTACCTGTCCTGATCCACAACCCGCCTAAGTCCCAGCGGCCAGGCCCCTACGGGTTCCTCCTGAGGGGGCTTCGGTCTCCAAGGGTGAAGCCACCTAAGTCCCAGCGGTTGGGCTCCTACGGGCTCCTCCCGGGGGAGTACCAGCTTCCAGGGTGAAGAGCATCTACGTCCTGCCTGAACATCTGCCTCCTGGCCTGCTATTGATTAGAGACATTGACCACCTTTCCCAGTCTCCAGCAGGTCGGCCCAAGGGTCCACTAAACAGAGACTCCTATAACAATATGTATTAAATGTATTGCACCTGTGTTATTTTTAGAGAAAAAGCAAATCTTTGTAGAGGCTCAACAAAAATTTAACTAATTAATGATTGCAGCTTGGTAGAGAGTGCATCAAGCAAGGTAGAGAGAACATGCTACAAATCTACTCTTCTTTCACCTTTCATCCCTGCAAATCACATTAAATCTTCACTGATGGTAACTGAGCTGTTCGTACGTATGAAGGTGCATGTTAAACTGCCCCCCAAAACGCAACTCACCCCCAAACCTCACCCCGAATTCATAATGCCCCATCTTACAGTGGTATAAAAAGTTCAGATATAAGTGAGCCTCTACAGAGGATTTCTCTCTCTCTCTCCCCCCTCCAAAACAGGTTTTGTGATAAATCCTGTTTCGACGTAACACACAGCTATCACAGGCATAATGCTCAGGAACCACCCTGTAGTTATTTCCGGCGTTAAATCCTGCGGTAGTGTGCGTTACATTAACCAGCTCTCATATCCATTTACTTCACCTAAACTCCTCCCACTTGAATAAAATGTGCATATGCATTTTGCAATGCGCTATTTATCGCATATGTTATGGTTCTATCATGGGTGTTAGGGCCCTAACGCCCTAACACGGTTTGATAACTAACCCCCATAGTTTGAAGCTACAAGGAGGTAGACTCTGGAACAACATTAGAAAATATTTTTTCATGGAAAGTATAGTGGATGCATGGAATGCCCTCACGGCAGGGCTGGATTTGAGATTATGGCATCCAATGTGCCTTCTAATTTTTGAAAGGCTACATGCACAAAAAAATTCTTTTGTGCAACTTTTATAAGCTGAGTTCATGGGTCATGTTTCAGCACAAATGACTCTCTGCTCAGCTTTTGTGCTTCTTCCAGGGCAGCTCTGTATAAAAATATGGACATTAAGACAATTAGGAAAGAATAATAAAGGTTTTTGTTTTTCTAAAAATTAGATCAATGAAGGTGAATGATAGAAAAGACCAGTTGGTTTCTCTGTAGACACAACATCTAGCGTGCTGACACCTTCAATTAGGCTCTACCATTGTTGAATGAAATGAATTTTTGGTTTCCCTGATTTTTTGGGATTATTTACTCTTTTGGGTAACTTTTTTTACTCTATTTATATTAGGTTGTATATTATTTCCCAGCATGGCCTGTGCATGGATCCCAAAAAAGTGAAGGCCAAACAGGATTGGCCTCAGCCGGTGGGGTTCAAGGCTTTGCAAAGGTTTTTAGGTTTTGCTAACTACTACCAGCAATTCATTCATGGATATACCACATTGGCAGCATCTTTCACTGGCCTTTCAAAGAAAAGTGCCAGCCCAGGAATTGGCCAGAAGAAGCTGTTCATGCCATTAGTTGTTTTCTCAAGGATCCCTGTCTCCAGCACCCGGACCTGTCAAAGTTCTTTAATATAGAGGTAGATACCTCGGTCACAGAGGTAGGGGCTGTCCTTGCCTTGTCCTTGCCTTGTCTTATCATTGCCTGCTCCTTCTGTGACTTGGGCCCTTTATCTTCTGCCCTGATCTAGTCTTCCGTCTCTGCCTGACTTCCAGTATGACCTTTGCCTTGGAATTTGACTATGCTTCTGGATCAACCTCTGCCTGGACCATGGCGTTGCTTGCTCTCTGGCCACCCTGGCCTTGGCCTGCTACCCGACTTCATCCAACTGCTCCTTACAGGACCCTCACCTAAGCCCTGCCAACCTCTGGAACTCAAGCATTCAACCTGTAGGAAACGGGGCTGGTATAGGTGAAGCCCTAGACCTAGTCCTAGTAAGAGCATGTTCACCTGCTGTCAGCAGGGACCTAGTAGGTTCACCTGCCAGGCTGCATCAATCACACCACAGCCAAGGGCTCGCACTCCATGACAACATCCCTAAGCAAAATGCATGGGAGCAGCCTATATAGAGTGGCAATTACAGCCCTAAACAAAAAGAATGATGGCAAACTGAACACAGCAGCAGTTACAGCTCTAAACAAAAAGCAAAAGGGTAATCTGCACAGAGCAGCAGTTACAACTAGGCCTAGATTTGTCAATGGGCACACTAGGCCTGTGCCTAGGGCAGCATAAATCTGGGGGGGGAGGCAACAGGCTGGATAAAGATTTGTTACCTTTCAGCTGTGCTGAATCTCACTCAACAGAGAACAGCCCTCTGTTTCCTGATCCAGCCCCTCCCCTCCAGGTAGTGTGCAGAGAACAGGAGAGCCTGTAGCAGACATAGCAAAGGGGGGTCATTTTGGGGAGATTTGGAGGGTCTGAGTAGAGATTATTGGAGATGGAAAGAGAGGCTGGGGGATGAGAGGCATATCAGCTGGGGGTAGGGAGGGCATATGTCTGTGTGTGAAAGAGAGGGGAACAGTAGGGGGCAATGCTCATGTGTGAGCAAGAAGGGAGAAGGGATTGGTGCCACATATGTATGTCATATTGGGTGTGATGTTAGAGAGGGGGGTGCAATGAGGAGCAGGTCAGAGAGTGCTAGGGACTAGAGATGTGCATTCATTTAAAATGAATGGCCTATCTGCAATGAATATACCATATTTATTTGATTAATTTGCCCCCAAAAACATCAGTAAGTCCCATGAATAAAACTCAAGACCTGGCTGTTTCAACAAGCCTTCCCTTAACCGAGCCCACTCCCCCCTTCCAACTCCTTGATCCCAGCAAGCCTCCTCCTCCCTCCTGCTAATCCCCCTTATTGTCACTGCTTCGCTTTCTTAGCTAGTTTACGGTTCATATATAAGTGCCACTTATACAGAGCACTCTATATCTGACTCAAGGCACTTCCTGTATATTTTTGTTAAATTTACTACGTTTATCTTCTGCCTCCAGCTTCTTCAGCTCACAAGTTTCCACGACCTTGTTTTATTGTAACTTTGCTTCTTCTTCAATGTTAATGATATAACCTCCTTGTTCCTTGTGAACCAATATGATATGATCCGTATCATGAATGTCGGTATAGAAAATAATTAAATAAATAAATAAACAAATAAATAAATAAATAGATAAATTCATTTATGTTTCCCCATTGAAAAGCATTGGCTGTATTAAAACAATAGACTCTGAGGCTGGGCAGGTCATGTGGGAGTTTCCATAGCAACTAGCCCTCATGCCTATGACTGATGGGTGATGTCAGAGGAGAACTGGGATCTGTTGTCAGGAAAACCAGACTGACAAACAGGCCGAGCGCTTGCCCGCTCTCCTGACGCGTGCACAGACTACTCTCCTGTGCGCGCGATTTAGTATCAGCCCGCATGCAAATGAGGGCCCACGGTAAAAAGAGGCACTAGGGACACTAGCGTGTCCCTAGCGCCAACTTTTTGACAGGAGCAGCAACAGTCAGCGGGTTTGACAGCCGATGCTCAATTTTGCCGGCGTCTGTTCTTGAGCCCACTGACAGCTACGGGTTCGGAAAACGGACGCCGGCATAATTGAGCGTCTGTCTTCCAACCCGCGGGCCGCCAGCCGATTAACTTTTTTTTTTTTTAATTTTTGATAACAGATTGCTAACTCCTCCCACCTCGAGGAGTAGAGCGCAATAGATTGCTAACTCCAGTGGATCTGGCTTTAAATTGGAGAAGCAGTACTCCTGGGAATCCAGCTTAATGTATGAGATGTCAGTAACCCCATGGATCCGGCACACCTCTCCGCCTTGCAGGCTATACCGGGCCTGGCTCAAGGCATCTCAGAACAGCAAGAAACCTTGGAGAAACTTACTGCAGCATTCCATCAGCTTCACACACACAAGATACAAGGCACAGCTTCTACCCCAACATTGCCACTTCCGTTGAAGTCTCACTGGCATCTATAGCAGTTAGCTATTGCTGCTAAATACTACCATCTCTCATCCAGCATCATCTACTGGAGAGTCATCTTTAGAAGTGGATTTTGGACATTCTTCTACATCACCACATCCACAGCAGCTCTATCCATTGCTACTGATATCATCAATAACACTCTGAAAGATTCTTCCAAATCTCAAGATCCATCTGTCACCATTGCAGAAGATGAATTAGAAATCAAGATCAAAGAGATTCTGGATGTTCACAACAGAGGCAAGATTTTTTAATACCTTCTGATTTGGGAAGGCTTCGGCCCCGATTTGATCACTTGGGAGCCTCAGACCAATGTCTTGGACAAAGAGATGCTTCATCAGTTTCACTTCACGCATCCTTTGAAACCTAAGCTTGGCACCTGAAGAGGAGATCGCCCTTTGAAGGGGGGTACTGTTGCGTCCGTCGCTGCTCGATGCCCTCACTCCGCCCTCTATCTCTGTGGCGACTAACTCCAGGTCTGATGGACGGTTAGCTGCCGCGACGTCTTCTTGCCGTCTCCCTCCGGCGTCCCCGGACCGGCACGACGCTGCGGATCCGCCATGTTCCTGATGACGTAGGGTGAACGCGCGCCCGCGCTCCAATTGATGTACCAGCAAGGGCGCGAACCTCGGGGGCATCCCCCTGAGATGACATCCGCTTCCAATATAAAAGGTCTCAGTATTCACTAACGAATCGAGTTAGCGAGGAGAAAGTCTTCGCTTCTTGCGGGGATTGACAGCAAGGATTCACTTTGGACTCGCTTGTCTCTCTACGCTACTCTGCCTCCTCAGACTTTCCAGGGGTACCCGCTCCTTGGGGGCCTCACTCTCTTTTCTTTATTTTAGATTGCAGATAGGAACTGAACTCGCTCCACGAGGGCCCATGTTCCTGGACACTCTGAAGATTCTCTACTGCCTGGAAGCTATCGCAGATACAGACAATTGTGAGTTACCATCACTCTCTCAGAGCTTTCCCTGGAACCAGGTACTCGAGGGCCTAACCCTTTTCAGCTACTGAGCTTCCTTAAGACCTTATGTGAGTTTTGTCATCCAGTTCTGGATATGAACACAATATCTATAGTCTACTCAATATCTATAGTTTCTCTACAGCTCAGCAACCCTGGAATCGCTGTTCCAGTACCTGCGGACTTCAGCCCTGCCGGGCATATCAGCTCAATACTGCCACCTCTGGTGGTTCTATTAACCTGTCTAATAAAAGAATTATCTGTGTCTGTCTCCGTATTCAAGCCTAGCTGGTGGTCCCTCTCAGGATATCCTCCTGGGGGCGCAGTCATCTACCATCGGCCCAAGGATCCACCTAGCTACATTCCTCTCCAGCTGAGTGCCCTCTCCAAGTACTCCGCTGGTAACAGATTGCTACTCCTTCCCCATCAGGAGTCTTCAGCAACAGATTCAAAACAGATTGCTATCTCCGCAGTCTAAACCCTATCAGATTGTTAACTACTCCCTCTACAGGAGCTGAGCATATCAGATTGCTAACTCCGCCTTCCACAGGAGCAGTTTCATAACAGATTGCTAACTCCTCCCTTCTTGAGGAGTAGATCATAGCAGATTGCTAACTCATCCCTTCTTGAGGAGTAGAGCACAACAGGTCCCAGCACCACCAGTTGGACTACACTTCCACATCCACCCTGCTGCTCCTGTCCAGGCCCAAAATGCAAGGTCGAGGGCTTGAAGAGATGCAATGCTGAGTTCTGCTGTGGTCCAAGCATCGCCAGTTGGGTCACACTTCCACAACCACCCTGCTGCTAGTTTGCCTGTATGATAGTATTCCAAATGCCTCAAAAAAATAAACATTCATATTCCTCCTTGTCATAGAGCAACTATCAGAATTGTACTACAGCCAAGGATCTGTCCCTTCAGCAGAAAAAATAAAGGAAACAAACATGAAGTGCAAAACATTTATAACTCAAAACTGTTAAAGTGCCAACTAAAGACAATAAAATAAAAATAGTGTTGCCAGTGGAGAGAGGAGAGGCAGGGTCAGGAGTTTCTGATTTGCATGGTGGGAGGAAGGAGCGCACTAGCCTCCTTTCAGCTGCTCAGCTGGTAACATTTGGTAAGATGAAGGCTTAACCAGTGCTTATTTTGAGAAGAAGCAGATTGTGAGGTAGATTTTAAAAAGCCTACGCGCACTGGGCCTTTTTTTTTTTTTAGAAAGGCCCGGTGACGCACGTATGTCCCGGGGCTTCGGAAAGGGGGGAGGGGGTGGCGTGGTCCGGGGGCAGGGTGGGGGTCAGAGGCTCCCAGCACAGCGGCCATTTGCCGCTGTGCCGGGGGATCGTGTGCCAGCAGATTGCCAGCGCTTGCAACCCTGCACCTGCCCAGAGGCAGACGCAACAGGCAAAACTAAGGTCGGGGGGGGGGGGGGTCTCAGTGAGGGCTAGGGGAAGGGAGAGTTAGGAAAAGAGGAAGGGAGGTTAGGTTAGGGGGTTGGGAAGTTCCCTCCGAGGCTGCTCCGAAATCGGAGCGGCTGGGAGGGAACGGGGGAAGGCCACGGGCGTCGGCACACGCAAGTTACACAATTGTGCACCTCCCCTGCGCGCGACGACCCCCGATTTTATAACATGTGCGCATGTTATAAAACCGGGCGTCCATGTGTGCACGCCAGGTAGCGCCCACACATGGACGCTGCGCGCAACCTTTTGAAATCTACCCCTGTGTGCGCAGTCACTGCTGATACAGGAAGAAAAGTCCTGCTAGCCTTCCCGGTCTGTGCAGGAGATTATGCTTGCCCTCTCTCTATCCAGACAAGCCTGGGTCTGCTCATAAAGTGCAGAAAACAATTCAAACTTTCCCGCTTTAGTGGGCATTATTGTGCCAGCCTCACCATTCACTCTATGCCCCTTCATAGAGGCCCAAACTGAGGAAGCCTTCACCTGCTTCAACCCACAGCAGGAAGCACTAAGAGTCTTGGAAAAGAAGAGGTGACTAGTACCATAGAAACAAAAGAAATAGCCTAGTAGCACTAGAAGCTGAAAGCCTTGCTCTCAATTGCAAAAAAATAATCGTGGGGGTCCCCACCCACAAAACTATTAAAAAGCACTACAGTTAGCATTGCATGCCCAGGACAAGCGTCACTGCAGGCTTAATTCCCTCAGCACCAGCAGCACTTGGGAGTTTCTGGCCTAACTGATCCCATCGTACCAGCAGCACACAGTTAACAAATTTTATGATTCATAAATACACAAATTACAAAAAGAGCAACACCTCTCCGTTAAATATCAAACACACAAAAAAGAGGTGCAAGAAAAATATCTTGGTCACAGTAGTCACAATGATCCTTTAAATATTATATTATAAATACTATCATTACCAAATCTTTAAGGAGAAATTTGGTATCAGATTAAATAAGGTGCCATGATTTAATCCACTGACTCTTGCCCACAATGGACTTCAGGCAGTATCAGTATAAAGCACCAATAAAACAAATCATTTACCATAAATGAAAGTGAAGTATCTGACTTTCTCCCCTGCCATTGAAGCAGAGAGCTATGCTAGATATGTGTGAAGTATCAGTCTTTCTCCCCTGGACTCTGACTCTCCCAGGTTAAAGCACCTCTAAGCTCGTAACCTTACGCTTATGGTATCACTGGTTTATCTCCGGCCTTACCTTCCTTCCAGCTTGCTTGCAAGCTTCCAAGTTCTCTCTCCCTGTTGATTGTAACTTTGACTTATTCCTACCTATTGTTTATCTTTCGCTCATTTGAATTTGTTACTCCTTTTATACCCTTGTTAAATGTAAACCGATCCGATATGGTTATTCACTATGAAGGTCGGTATATAAAAACTGTTAAATAAATAAATAAATAAATAAATAAATTCTCCCTGTTTTTCACACTTGTGATAATTAACAAACTTTTCTTTTATTATTAAAATCCACAATCCAACCCACATTTCTCAAAATTAGCTACTTTAAAAAGTCTTCCACTATTAATCTCAATAGCACAACATGGCTGCCAAGAATTATACTTAACTTTGACTCTTAGATGCTAAACCGCAGACTTCCAAGATTATGAAAAACTCGATGTCATCTACTTGGATTTCAGCAAAGCTTTTGATACGGTCTCGCACAGGAGACTGATGAATAAAATGAGAAGCTGAGGTGGTGGCCTGGATTGCAAACTGGTTGACGGACAGAAGACAATGTGTGATGGTAAATGGAACTCTCTCTGAAGAGAGAGCGGTTTTAAGCAGTGTACCACAAGGATCAGTGTTGGGACTCGTCCTGTTCAATATCTTTGTGAGCGACATTACGGACGGGATAGAAGGTAAGGTTTGTCTTTTTGCGGATGACACTAAGATCTGCAATAGACTGGACATGCCGGAAGGAGTGGAGAGAATGAGACGGGATTTAAGGAAGCTGGAAGAGTGGTTGAAGATATGGCAGCTGAGATTCAATGCCAAGAAGTGCAGAGTCATGCATATGGGGAGTGGAAATCCGAATGAACTGTATTCAATGGGGGGAGAAAGGCTGATGTGCACGGAGCAGGAGAGAGACCTTGGGGTGATAGTGTCTAATGATCTGAAGTCGGCGAAACAATGTGACAAGGCGATAGCTAAAGCCAGAAGAATGCGATAGCTAAAGCCAGAAGAGAGGGATATCGAGTAAGAAAAGGGAAGTGATTATCCCCTTGTACAGGTCCTTGGTGAGGCCTCACCTGGAGTACTGTGTTCAGTTCTGGAGACCGTATCTCCGAAGAGACAGAGACAAGATAGAGGCAGTCCAGAGAAGGGGGACCAAAAGGATGAATGGTCTTCATCGAATGACTTATGAGGAGAGATTGAAGAATCTAAATATGTACACCCTGGAGGAAAGGAGGAGCAGAGGTGACATGATACAGACTTGAAAGGTTTTAATGATCCAAAGACAATGACAAACCTTTTCCGTTGGAAAAAAATCAGCAGAACCAGGGGTCACCATTTGAAGCTCCAGGGAGGAAGACTCAGAACCAATGTCAGGAAGTATTTCTTCACGAAGAGGGTGGTGGATGCCTGGAATGCCCTTCCGGAAGAAGTGGTGAAGACCAGATCTGTGAAGGACTTCAAAGGGGCGTGGGATAAACACTGTGGATCCATAAAGTCTAGAGGATGTGAATGAAGAGTGGGTGGCTTGCGGGAATGACGGCTACTGCCTGGAGATAATACCCTTATTCAATAAACATACACACGGTTAATGCAACTCCAACATTGCTCTAAGCTTCAACGGCAAGAGGAAACATGGAAAAAGATTTGCATTCACAAAAAATCGGGGAGTAGCTTGCTTGTTACGGCGGTTACTACCCCAAACCAAATAAGCCTGGTACTTCACTTTCAATGCATATCCAGCATAGCTCTCTGCTTCAATGGCAGGGGAGAAAGTCAGATACTTCACTTTCAATGCATATTCAGCATAATTTTCTGCTTCAATGGCAGGGGAGAAAGTCAGATATTTCACTGTCAATACATATTCAGCATAACTCTCTGCTTCTACAGCAGGGGAGAAAGACTGATACTTCACACATATCTAGCATAGCTCTCTGCTTCAATGGCAGGGGATAAAGTCAGATACTTTCAATGTATATTCAACATAACTCTCTGCTTCAATGGCAGGGGGAATGAAGAAAAGTGGATCTATATACAGACAACAACCAACAAGGTCTGAATTATTTAGTCTGGGTAAACAAATAAGCTTGGGTATAGCTTGCTTATTGCGGCGGTTACTACCCCTAACTAATTAAGCTAGATATTTCACTTAGAGGCAGTTCCAACACTGCTCTCTACATTAATGGCGGAGGTGGAAGGGAAATAGAATCAAAAGGTTACTAAGAGCCAAGAGTAACAGATAAGTATGAGAAAAAAAAAAGTGCAAAACTTGCTGGGCAGACTGGATGGGCCATTTGGTCTTCTTCTGCAGTCATTTCTATGTTTCTATTCAAGATTCGACATGGCCCATGTTTCAGCAAAACATGCCTTCATCAGGAGTTTTTTCAAATATTATCTACAAGAAAAAAAAAGATATATATATGTATGTACATACAGATAAAGCATCAATGAAATCATTCAAACCACATTATAAAAACAAACCAAAAATAAAATAGTGATCACACACACCCAAACTTCTGTTAAACTTACATTTCAAAATACCAACGTATTCACACCAGGACATCCTCCAGTCCATATCTAAATAGTAGATGCATGATAATCAAACAATACTGATAAGTTCATTTCAGGACTTCATAGGGTCCATATTTAAAGAGCAAACACATATTAATCAAAGAACTTCCGGGGGCGAGACTTTAAGCAATGAACCAAACAAACCTTCTAAATAGAATGATGTCAATTTAAAGAATAACCGACCAATCAGTTTCTTTATTTAAATCATTCGGTTCTATCGTATTGAAATAATGTATTCATTTCTGCTCCTTCAACAATAATAACAGATCAAAATCACCCCCTCGGAAAGAAAATTTCAGCTGTTCTATCACTGCAAAAATAAAATCCGAGAAAGTATGTTTGCTAGAAATAGAATGTTGAACCAGTGGGGCTTCCAATCGCTTACAATTGATTGCACTCCAATGCTCTATCATGCGTATTCGCAAAGAACGCTTAGTTTTACCAATATACAAAAGTTGACATGGGCACCATATAGAATAGATCACAGTAACTGAGGCACAAGATGTTAAATGGCACAATATAAAATTCCCATTCCTAGAAAAAGGCAATGTTGTTTCAGAGAAAGATTGCCGACAAGCAGAACAGCCACCACAAGGGAAGTGACCAAACTCAGAGATAACTTCTGAATTTGAACCAAAACCTTCACAAAATTCAGAATGTACCACTTGATCTTTTATACTACTTCACCGACAAAAAGCAAACATTGGACCATCATCAAAAGATTTTTTTATGCAAACCCAATACATGCCAATACATGGAAAAAATGGGATTACACGTAATTTTTGCATTACGTTCTTTGATGGAAAAAACAAGAAATCACTATTTACCCAGTGATCTCTCTTATACGCTTTTGGCCAAATTAAAAAAAAAAAAAAACCCGCACGTAAAATCCGGGGGTTAAGCGCGCAGCCGGGCCATGTGTGCACCACATGCATTTTAGAAGGGGCCCAGCCACATGCGTAACCCCTGTTACACTCACAAGAGCCAGGCTTCTTCCAAGGGGTGGTCCCGGGAGCAGGGAGGGGCGGAGCTGGAGGTGGTCAATACAGCGATCATTTGCCACTGTGCCGGGGGATTGCGCGCAGGTAGTGCGCGCACATGGATGCGCATTCGCACCTATTAAAATATACCCCTTTCTTTAAGATGTCCCTTGGATAGCCTCTATCAGAACATTTTATTAATCATTCCCTTAGCCTTATTTTTATACTCTGCTATATGGGAACATAAGGGTCGAAGGCTGCATGCATGTTATAAAATCAGGGGTCGACGCGCGCAAGGGGGTGCACGATTGTGCACCTTGCGCGCGCCGAGCTGCACTGCCTTCCACCATTCCCTACCCCCCACCCCCCCATGCCCTTCCCTTCCCCTAACTCTCCCGCC
Source organism: Rhinatrema bivittatum (assembly GCF_901001135.1). NCBI lineage: Eukaryota > Metazoa > Chordata > Amphibia > Gymnophiona > Rhinatrematidae > Rhinatrema > Rhinatrema bivittatum. The sequence goes on from NC_042616.1 coordinate 298,117,437, forward strand.
CCCCAGTCCTAAGCTAAACCCCCCTAAAAAAGTTGTCCTACCCAGTTACGCCTGCCTTGGGCAGGCACAAGTCGCACGCACTGGCCGATGGCCGGCCCGCAATCCCGGGCACAGCGGCAAAAGTCCGCTGTGCCTGGAGGCTCCGGCCCTGCCACAGCCCCACCCACGCCCCGCCCCTTTTTTCAAGCCCTGGGACTTACACCCGTCCCGGGGCTTTACACGCGCCGCCGGGCCTTTTGAAAATAGGCTCGGTAGTGCGCATAACCCCCCCTACGCTCGTAAATCCGCCTGGATGTATGCGCGTAGGGCTTTGAAAATCTGCCCCAAAATGTTTAGCAATGGAGGATATTTTCTTGCTGACTTGACACCAGAATTTGAATTTTTTCTGCTCTGCACCTGTTCTGATGATTAATGATATTTTATTGTAGTTATGATGATTTCTGGCCTTCTGCAAAGTGGATTCATGAAAGAATACATTGATTTTTATTTTATTACATGATTGATTGGATCTGATTGTTTTATTTGCTTTTTACATGAAATACTTGTGCATTTGCAAACTGCAATAAATATACAATAAATGTATACAGATTAATAAGATTAATAAGGGATTTTTTTTTTTTTTGAAATTGTTATTTTATTGGGTTTGAACAGTAAAACATAATAAAACATAATACAGAACCACAGCACAACACCAGCTGATAACAAGAACAACATACAGCAGGTCCAGCGGTAGGATCATCTAGATAATTTAAACGTTGTACAACAGTATACATGAGAAATCAGCATGATAATGATGGAGTTGGGGATGTACAAAGACTCTGTATGTAAGCATTAGAGAAGAATAAAATAAAAGACAGGGTCAATCATGTACTAGTGTGGAGACCACTAAATAATCGTGAAAGTATCAATCATGCGTCCGTGTGGTTCCTAGCATACGGTACTATGCCTTACTTCTTGTGAGAATCGTCCCTTATATCCCCATTCCCCCTTCCCACCCGAATTCCCCCCATACCCCCCCCCAATCCCCCGCACTTAATCCTCAAAGCTGCACCCCCGTCTTTTGTGTAGCAGCAAAGCTGGAGTGGCTATATAGCAGTAGGGCAGATGTGAGATTGCATTCTGGTGGAAGAAAACTGAGACGCCTGCGTTGACTGATATACTTGCACGCCTAGAGAAAGTTTATCAATAAGGAATTTTTAATGCTGGTAAGTGCTTGAAGTAATTGAGGTAAAATATTTTAAAGTTTCATGCATAATGCGTAATGGCTGTTTCAAACTACTTAGAAAGCCTTTGTAGGGTGCAGTATATGACATTATTTATCAATACGAATACAACTAGTAGGTCTCAGACCTTCAAGCCTACAGCCCACCCATGTTAAACTTGTGCCCACCCAAAAAGTCAGTTCTGGCTAGGCCACTAGTTTACTTCCCACCCCCCACCCCAACTCCGACCTAACTCATCCAGGGGAACGTTGCCCTTCAGTCAGGTCAAAGGTATGCGTGTTGGGAAAGCCATTGCTCTGAGGGGGACAATTTCCATCTGGGGGGGAGTCTCTCCAAGTAACTAATTAATTACCTGGCTAAATTCCTTTGCAAAATCTCTTCCAAATGTTTTATTCTTCCCGGGCTCTGTCAAGTCATCCAGTCGGTTTACATTTACTTTATAAATCACATTTAACTAAATGTTAATAGCTTGCAGCTTTTAGGAAAAAATAATATCAGCAATAAAATGCTGATAGAGTGGTTCATGGATGACCATTTTTGAAAATTAAGAGATTTTTTTTTCAATACAAAGTAATTTAATTGAAAATAGGAAAGCCCCCGCCCTTCTCCCCAACGGTTGCTTTATGTGAGCAATAGTGCCAGATAGAAAGGAAAGCCAACGCAGCATGCTGCCATCTGATCTTCACTAAGGTTACGAGCAAGACATATTAAGAAAGACAGGAACTTTAAGCCATTTGATCATTACATGGTTAAACTAAGGGGGTCATTTTCTATGCGGATCGCACGTGAAAAGGGACTTTTCACATGCGAAAAGACCCTTTTTGCGTGTGATAGTTAAATCGGGGTGGGTTCTGGGCGGTGTCCGTACCGGAAGGGGAGGAGTCGGGTGGCAGTGGGGTGGAAGCCGCGAAGACACCGCTGACGGCGAAAAGGTAAGGGCCCTTTTCACCGCCAGTGTCGCGCCCAATAGCACCACCTTTTATGATGGCGCTATTGGGTGCGAAAGCCGGCAGCGATCACACCACGGAGGTGCGATGGCTGCCGGCTTTTGCAGGCCCGCCCCCCCCACTTCGCCACCCCGCCCCCCATTACCGCCAGATTTTCTAAGGTCTGCAACCTTAGAAAATCCAGGCCTAAGTGTTATAACATACCTCTCAAGCTATACTTTGTTTCTCTTTATGAGCAGAGTTTTTCCAGCTTGTGTTTATCAACTATGTACATTATACTGATCTTCCTAGGTGAGAAGGCTGAAAACTCTCCAGTGACTCCTTTAAGGACATTTAACAGAAATTTCATACTCCAAGGATCCTTGACACAAAGAACTAAAGATAGTAAGAATATTGCCAAGGAAGTAATGGTAAAGACATTTCTTTTTTTCCACTGGTGCACTTAACTATGACTGAACTGTATAAAGAAAAAAAAAAAGGCAACCAGTCTCTTTACAGATGGGTGTTTGCTAACTCATTGATTATTTTGTTGAGTTGCTGTGCTCTCATGAGAAAGAGAAAATGCCAAACATCAAGGCCAAGCACGCGAGTGGTTCTGCAAAGGAAATAGCATTTACAAAAACCTGTGAATGGTGCACACTTTCACATTTGCAAATGTTCACACTCACTAATACCATTTTTTGTGTTCTACTTTTCACTTGCGAAACCATTTGCTGAAATTATGTACAGTCGCTAATGAGCTAAAAAAAATCATTCAGATCGGCTCTCGCAATATAATAGCTATGGGGAAAAAATAACCAGAAAGTCTATAAGTCGGTATTTTGGCACAATGTGGAAATAGCACATCCTTGGCCTAAGGATTTAATGTCCTGCAATCTCAAGAAGGGAAAAACAAATAAAGAAAAAAATTCTAGAAACAAATCTTCTGCAAAAAGCAGTGTGAAGCTTGTATCTGTAAGTATTAAATATAAGAATCAGGCAAAAGTTCAGCGTTGCTTTTTTGCAAACGTTTTTGCTTGTCTTATATTTTTACTCCCGGCAATTGCAAGATATTAAATCCTTGGGCAAAAGATATGCTATTTCAGAATGATATTAGCAAGCTGATTTGCAGATTTTTTTTTTGCACTTTTTCCCCTATGTTGCTCCAGAATGTGAACCTGGCCTACTCTGTTGCAGTTCCATTGCAGCTGTGACTTAATAATGGACTAGTTTTATGTGATCTAGGCAATAGCTGCTACTCTTTGCAATTTTCAGTCTGTTCTGTAAGATCAGTGGTAGCCTAAGCATCCCCACTTGTATTTCCTGTTTCACTAATAAATACTAGGGAAGAGACTAAAATTATCTTTACATGCATGACAGCATATTGATTATTTCCCCTATATCATTTATTTTTTAGGTTACCTTAGTGCCAACATAATAACACATGTTTTGACTCTAATCCTACCTCTGAAAAATTAATCTAAGTCATTTGCTCTCCTTAACTACAAACACTATTGTGAGAGAAAATTGAGTAATTTCATAAGCCAATGTGATATTAATATATAGGATTATATATTGCAGTGACTTTAATACTTGCTATAAACAAACAGGATAAGGCTGGATTTCAGAACCTCATTTTTAGGGGTTTGTTTACAAACAGGCCAATGCAATACCTTGCGCTGTGGCCAGTGCACGGCTTAACATGTAATTGGATGAGCATTTTGGACTTGCATCCATAACCCCCAATGTAATACAGGAATTAGCGCATCCAAAATGCGGGTCCAATTGAGCACGTAGCTAATAGCGCTCACAACATGTATATTCCATGTAGATGAGGCTATTAGCTAATCCTCGTGATTCAAAAACTTTCTCGCACGCCCAATGTGCCCATTGCAGTGCAGCAAATTTTATGCTAGCCCGGGGCTGGCGTAAAGGTTATGCCGTGCTCAGGGGTCAGTGGAAAAAGAAAATACCTGCTTTCTATGATTCCACCAGTTAGTATTGTTGCGATACTAATTAGGAGCAACCACAGAAAGCAGATTGAAGTAGTAAATATATGCAGATATCTAGCATATGTGTGTTGTGGATTTCATTTTTAAAATTTGAAGTTACATGCATGAGACTCGACCCCGCCCTGTAACGCCCGTTCCCCAACCCTTTCCTGCCCCTTTATTCCTCACGTGCACACGGTTACATACGCGCATGTTCTGCTTTTTTTTTTTTTTTAATTCATGTTGCTCGCATGTGGCCCACGTATGCACCTATGTGGGCTTTTTTGTGCGAGCAACGCTTTCAAAATTGACTTGTTAGTGGATTTGATGTGCTGTATTTTGATTTAGTGCGTCCTAAATCAAAATGAAAATTAAATCCTAAAAAAAAAATGAATACAAAAAAAACAGATGAAAACTTTCCATCGGTACAACCCTATTTTATAACCTCTCACAGAGCCCAGTCATTGCAGTGACAGACCTTGACCAAGGGCCACAGACCATGATACCTACCTGGACCAGAATGCATGTACCCTGAGTCTGGCCATAATTTTTTTCTGTAAATTTTATTATGCAGCCTGTCTGTTTGGTTGTCCATGATTATATTAAAATCAACAGCCTGGCTGTTAGGTTGCAATATGCAACCTAACAGCCAGGCTGTTAGGTTGCATATTGCAACTTCAAAACCGGTGCTCAGTTTTACAACAGGTGGAAAGCTTGCAATTGCAATTTTTTGTGCCAGCATTAACCTTTAACACCAGTGCAAAGTATGTCGCAAATGAATCCACAAGGTCCTTAATGAGAACCCATATTTGAAATAAATCCTTGTCTGTTGCACAGCCATAGAAGTGCACTTTCTGAAAGAAGTTAAGTGCATGTTTCCAGCTGTCAAAAATTCGGGACCGTGTATATCTAGATCTCATTTGATGAACTATCTACCACCTTTGCAGTGGATCAGAATTCAAGCTAAGAGTCACCTGGCAGCTTCTCTATAAATGGTCGCCTAATTTTTGCTATCTTTCAGTAGCAATAGTTTTGTCATTTTATGCTTTTTGAGTCTGCAGTGGGATAAATGACCCACTGAATATCTCCTATTAGAGCTGTCCAGCTAACCATAGTCAGATAACTGTAAACATAACCATATATTCTTGTGAATATCGCCGGTTAGGTATAAAGATATCCAGCAATGATTAGCCTGATAATTTTAGACTTAACCAGCTATATTCAAAAGAATTTAGGGGCCGATGCTACATCAAACGCGGAAAGCAGGCACTAACTTTTCAGCGCCCGCTTTCTTAATGCGCACATGGCGCCGGCAAGGGGGGCGCCATGCTATAAACAAATTAGGGGGGTCACGCTAACAAGGAGGCGCTAGGGTCGCTTGCGCGACCTTAGCGCTTCCTTGCTAACGCGACCCCGCCGTGGCTGCCGGTTACGAAAACCGACGCCGGTAAACTCGGTATCGGTTTCCATAACCGGCCGTCTGCCAGTAATGAAAATGGACGCTGATAAACTCGAAAAGTCAGCACCCGCTTTCCGCGTTTGATATAGCATCGGCCCCTAAATTCTTTTGAATATAGCTGGTTAAATCTAAAATTATCAGGCTGTTTCCTCCTGACCTGAGCTGGTCTGGATACGTCAGGAAAGATGTAAACCTTATGCCCACAAAACAATATATCTTTAGATTTGAAAAACTTTTCCATAACTATCTCTTTATCTCTCTCTGAAATAAAAGAGACAAACAAAGTTGCTCTTTTATTTATGAGATCCACAGATTCCTCAAGAAAAGTGGAAATTCCAGGTGAATTTTCCCCCTCCCTCCCAGGATTGTCTCCTGTTAGGGATGGAAAATAATAAATTTTTGACACTGCTGGAACCTCATTCCAAACCAAAATTTCTTTTACATATTTAGAAAACATCTCAAATGGTGAGAGAAGCCTCGTCACTGGAAAATTTACAATGCGCAAATTTTTTTTACGCATTAAATTTTCCAGATTTTCCATATTAGAATGTAATACAATATTATCAGATGTATGCATACTTTCCAGCTTTTTTACATTTTCCATTTCCATCTTTACATTTTGAACAGATATCTCTAAATTATTCAAACTTTTCCCTTGTTCCTGTATAAGAATCTTATTTTTATTAACCACTGCTCCTAATGAAAAAATAGAGTATTAGAACTTGGGGCTACTTTCTTTTTAAAGTACCCCAGTAAATGCTTTATTAATTATCAAGGGAAAAAATTTATTTTTTCCCAACCGTTTCATTTGGAAAATTTCCTTAGAGATAAGAGTCAGGTTCAATTGGAAAACGAAGTTTCATCAATGTTAGCCCAAGAATGATACTAGACTATCTACTCCCTCCGTTTAAATATTGTATAGTAGAATTATATGATTAAAGGGCTCCCATATTATTAGTTTATATTATAGCAGCGTGTTAGTTTATGGAGAGTTGAATAACTTGTTGTTTGTATTTGGAACTTAAGGCTGCTATAATTATTTTCCTTCTATTATGTAAAAGAAATATGATTTTACATTTGTAAATGTCATGAAAAATGAATAAAGTGTAAATTATAAAAAAAAAAAAATTATCAGGCTAATCATTGCTGGATAACTTTATACCTAACCGGCGATATTCAAAAGAATATACAGTTATGTTTAAAGTTATCCGACTATGGATAGCTAGATAGCTCTAATTGGAGATATTCAGTGAGCCATTTATCCCACTGCAGACTCAAAAAGCATAAAATGACAAAACTTGGAATATGCTTTCATTACTGGCAGACGGCCGGTTATGGAAACCGATGCCGAGTTTACTGGCGTCGGTTTTCGTAACCAGCAGCCGTGGCGGGGTCGCGTTAACAATGCCAAATTTACCGGTGTCAGTCTTCATAACTCGGCGGTCTGCCGAGGTATTTTTTGTTTCTTAAGTTAAAGTTAAGTTAAAAAAAAAAGTACAGAAAAGCAGTTTTTTCTGCTTTTCTGTACTTCTTTTACATGCGCTCAGTAATTATGTGATGAGCGCTATTGCATTCACTCTGCATCGGACGTGGGTTAAATAGGCGCTAATCCCCCTATTGCATTAGGGGGTGGATTAGCACCTATTTAACCCATGTCCGAGTGTGAGTTATACAGTGCGCTCGGCCCCTTAGCCTGTTAAGTGGCAAAGCAATACATTTAGAAAAAAAATAAAGATCACAAGTGTACTGCCCCTCCCCCCCAACCTCCATTTTAGCTCCCGAGGTTTGGCCTGTGTCCTCCATAAAACCCCCTCAATATAATTTAAAAAAAATATACGGACTAAGGCTGATGTCATTCTCTGCCCCTCCCCCCACGTCCATTCCCAGGTTCAGTGTAGCTTTTAAAAATCTTTAACTTTCGAGGGCCCCCTCCATCCCTCCGTGTACCTTATTTTTAGATTATCTTCAGCCCAGATTATGGTAGTGGCCTAGCGCAATCCAGGCCTGGCACTTCTGCCATTGCTAGGTAGCGACATTGGAAGTGCAGTCTTCCAGCATAGCTTAGATAGGGTGAGAAAACATTGTAGAAATCTCATCTTTATGAGACTCTCCTCACTCCAAATGATGTCAAATCTTCACCGAGGTGTACTGTGCTTTTCGTATGTCTCACTCTGCCTGTCAAACTGGCTCCAAACCCCAAAATCACCACCAAAACCTCACCTCGAGTTAATAGCTGGCCCTCCTACAGTGATATAAATAGTTGAATACTGTGAAGGCCTCTCCCTCTCTTTCTCTCTCTCTCTCAGCCCATAAATGGTAGGGATGTGAATCGTTTTTTGACGATTTAAAATATCGTCCGATATATTTTAAATCGTCAAAAATCGTTAGAGGCGATATACAACAGGAATTCCCCCGATTTATCGTCAAAAATCGGGGGAAGGGGGAGGGGAAGGGGGAGGGGAAGGGGGAGGGCGGGAAAGCCGGCACACTAAAACATCCCTAAAACCCACCCCGACCCTTTAAAATAAATCCCCCACCCTCCCGAACCTCCCCAAAATGTCTTAAATTACCTGGGGTCCAGTGGGGGGGTCCCGTTGTGATCTTCCACTCTCGGGCCACGGGTGCGTTAATAGAAATGGCGCCGGCGCTACCTTTGCCCTGTCATATGACAGGGCAAAGGTAGCGCCGGCGCCATTTTGGTTCCTGTCCCCCAACGTCACGAGCGCAGGAGATCGCTCCCGGACCCCCGCTGGACCCCCAGGGACTTTTGGCCAGCTTGGGGGGGCCTCCTGACCCCCACAAGACTTGCCAAAAGTCCAGCGGGGGTCCGGGAGCGACCTCCTGCACTCGAATCGTATTTGCCGTATTGCATCAATAAAGTATTTGAAAAAGATAACGGCATCTATTCCTTTTGTGTTCACCTGACGGTACCATAGATCGCCTACCTCTTTGTTTTCTTGGACCAGTCCACACCCAGGCCTGTTCCTTCGGTCCCAGCAGCCAGCAAAGAAGAACCTATGCAGTTAGGCCGCAGCCACCTGACATCAAAAGAGAGAAGAACGTGGAAGAAATTAGGGCTGTGTATGTACTATGGACGAGCTAGTCATGCTGTCCAAACTTGCCCTATATGTCCAGGAAACTGGAAGACCTAAGTCCTGCGGGAGGATTCTACTTGGGTCTCACCACTCCTTCTCCTTCGCTCTCTCTTCCTATATCTTTGATCTGCGGACCCTTAGAGTACCAGACTCTTGCCCTAATTGCCTCCGGGGCAGGAGGTAATTTTATTCTTCAACCATTAGTGGAGCACCTACGGATCTCCACTTCCACTATGTAGCCTGCACTATTTCTTTCATCCATCCATGTAGAGCCCTTACCGGGTGAAGTAACACTACGTACCGAACCAGTGTGTCTACGGACCGGTGCCCTCCATTCTGAGACCATCTCCTTCTTTGTTTTAGAGACGACCATGCACCCTATAGTACTGGGATTACCTTGGCTGCAGCAGCATATGCCTCAATTCAATTGGGCTACACTGGAACTGTCAAGATGGGGTCCAGACTGCCATGATAAATGCCTGATGGAGGTAGCTCTGAAACCCTGTAGGCCTACCACCCCAGTAATGCCAGGGTTGCCGCCTCAATATGCATCTTTCCAAGATGTCTTTTCAAAAAAAGCTGCAGATGTACTTCCGCCTCACAGACCTTATGACTGCGCTATTAATCTGAAGCCTAATATGGAGCCACCCAAGGGTAGAGTGTACCCCCTGTCCATGGCAGAAAATAAAGCCATGTCCGAATATATTCAGGAAAACCTCCAAAAAGGCTTCATAAGATCATCCACGTCCCCTGCTGGCACAGGCTTTTTCTTTGTGGGCAAAAAGGACGATACACTACGTCCGTGTATAGATTACAGAGGCCTCAATGAAATAACAATAAAGGATCGCTACCCTCTGCCTCCGATATCAGAGCTATTTGACAGACTACAAGGAGCTCAAATATTTTCCAAACTGGATCTGAAAGGAGCCTATAATTTACTTCGCATTTGAGCTGGTGATGAGTGGAAGACGGCCTTCAACACTCAGGACGGCCACTTTGAATATCTAGTGATGCCCTTTGGCCTGTGCAACGCCCTGGCTGTCTTTCAAAATTTAATGAACAACATTTTCCCGAGATCTCCTCTATAAGTGTGTTGTTATTTACTTGGACAACATCTTGATTTTCTCTCGAGACATGACCACTCATCTGGAGAATGTTAAGAGAGTACTACAGAGACTCCGTGAGAACCATCTCTACGCCAAGCTATCCAAATGTGAATTTCACAAAGAGTAAGTGCCTTTCTTAGGCTACATCGTCTCCAATCAAGGCTTTCAAATGGATCCACAGAAGCTGGAGAGTATCCAGAAATGGGTGCAACCCACCGGGTTAAAAGCTCTCAGATGCTTCTTAGGTTTCACCAACTATTACAGGACCTTCATCAAGAATTACTCTTCACTTACAGTGCCGCTTACAACTATGACGAAGAAAGGTGCCAATGTTGCTAATTGGTCTCCAGAGGCTATAGCTGCATTCCAGAAACTAAAAGATGCCTTTTCAAGCAAGCCGTGTCTTCGACACCCAGATCCCTCAAAGCCTTTCATCGTGGAGGTCAATGCCTCAGACGTTGGCATAGGGGCCGTATTAAGCCAGGCTGGTGATTCTAAGGTTCCACAACCATGCTCATTCTTCTCCTGTCACTTCTCTCCTGCAGAAAAAAATTACAGAATAGGAGATAAGGAGCTTCTGGCTATTAAGATGGCATTCGAAGAATTACGCCCTTGGCTCAAAGGAGCGCAACATCAAGTAACTGTCTTCACACACCATAAGAATCTGGAGTACCTCCGCCACGCACAGCGCCTGAATCATAGACAAGCGAGATGGTCTCTGTTTTTCAACAGATTCAACTTTGTGCTCAAGTACCGCCCTGGAGATAAGAATATCAGAGCTGATGCTCTATCTCGCTCATTCCTCTCCAAGGACATTCTAGAGGAACCGCAACACACCATTGATCCAGAGAAGGTCATATTGGCAGCTACCCACTCAGTACCTGCAGAAAAGACCATAGTACCCAAGAACCTCAGAAAGAAGTTATTGGCTTGGGCCCACGACTCTAAACTTTCAGGACACCCTGGCCAACTTAGAACCCTGTCTAAACTTCAGACCTATTACTGGTGCCCACCATGAAGGGAGACACATTCTCCTACGTCGCTTCCTGTGCAAACTGCACTAAACAGAAGATGCCGCTGGGTCATCCATGGGGTCTACTCCAACCCTTGCCAGTGCCAGAAGAACCATGGACACATATTGCCACAGACTTTGTGGTTGATTTACCATTTTCAGGAGGAAACAACACCATTTGGGTAACCGTAGATCGGTTCTCGAAAATGGCTCATTTTATGGCTCTCCAGGTTTACCCACCGCCATGGAGCTCGCCAAGCTATTCATTACGCACATCTTCCGCCTGCATGGCTTACCTAAGCACATAGTCTCCGATCGAGGAGCCCAAGTCACGGCTAACTTCTGGAAGGCACTATGTAAGAAGTTTGATATTTCCCTCGACTTCACATCGGCATATCATCTTCAATCCAACGGGCAAACAGAGAGGATGAACAGGACTCTCAAGCAGTTCATTCGTGCTTACGTTAACACTCGTCAGAATGATTGGACTGAACTGTTGCCCTGGGCAAAATTTGCCATTAATTCTCATCCAGCAACATCCACTGGATCAACACCATTCGAAGTGGTCTACGGACGACTACCACTGCCACTTCCACTTTATTAGTGTCATCCCCGGCAGCTCAATCTACTGCCAAAGATATCCAACAACTTTGGACTCAGACAAAAGAGATGCTTGTTAAAACAGGACTTCAAGCAAAGAAAGGATATGATACCCATCTCTGTAAGGCTCCAGACTTCAAGCCAGGTGATAAAGTCTGGCTTTCCACGAAGCACTTAAGATTTAAACTTCATTCAGCTTGCTTTGCTCTGCGTTTCATTGGACCATTTTCCATTCTCCGACGACTGGGCACCCCCCCCCCCCCCTCAGTCTGAAGCTACCATCTACTTTAAAGATCCACAATGTATTCCACTTCTCACTATTGAAGCCATTGATCCTTAGTGAGTTCTCCAACAAGATACCTGATGTTACACCTATAGATGCAGAAGAAGACATCGAATATAAAGTAGATGCAGTTCTCAATGTGAGAAGACGAGGCAGAGTATGGAAATACCTCCTGTCATGGGATGGGTATGGCCCTGAAGAAAACTCTTGGACACCAATGTCTAATATCCTGGATAAAGAGATGCTACAGGACTTTCATCACTTGCATCCTCGAAAACCAAGACCTGGTAGGAAACAGTGTGGACACCCTTTGAAGATGGGTACTGTTGCATCTGTCGGTCCTCGACGGCTTCGCCCCATTTGCCTCACCTTATTCACGGCTCCTCCCACTTACCTGGGCAAGATGGCTACTGCCACGTCTACAAGCTGACTTCTCTGGCATCCCCGGAATGGCTATGGTGCAGCCTCCCGCCATTGCTCCTCCCAGGTACCTACTAGGGTGCGCATGTGCGCGCAACCCACGTCTTTGTACCACCCTTGGTGCGAACCTCAAGGGCGTTCTCTCATGCTGACGTCACGCCATCCGGGTATATTACCTTCACTCATTTACTAGCTCCCCGAGTTAGCAAGGACTCAAATCCGTTCTTGTCTACACTACTCTGCCACCTCCGTGCTGCCGCAGGCAGCTCTCTCTCTCTGCCTTTCGGGGTATTTGCTAACCTGGGTAACCGCTCCTTGGGGGCCCTCTGCTTTATTTCAGGTGCCTTACAGGGAACAGGTACTCGCTCCTCGAGGGCCTGCTCTCCCTGCCTCGGTGCCTGTACCTTCTAAACAGACCTGGTGGAATTGCATATCAACAGCAAACACCTAGTGAGTTCTCTAACTCTCAGTCTATCTCATCCACAGTATCTCCTCGCTGGGAGACCTGCTGCGGAACCTCCTGATGTTATCAAGGAGAGAAGGGCTCCCTCTGCCGAGGTCCCTGAGACTGCACCTACAAGACTGCCTCACTACTGCCACCTTTGGTGGTTCACTTCATGCTGTGCAGTAAAAGAACTCTTGTGTTTGTGTCGTACGAGTCTAGCCCAGTGCTGTGGCTCCTCACGGGGCTCCTCCCCGTGGGCGTGGTCACCTCCACAGCACCCAAGGATTCACAAACACAAATAATTATAACAGATGTTGATGAGCATGCCGCCACTTTTATACTACTTTATTGGATGTATGCTGCATATGCTGAGGTGACGTCAGATGCACACTTTGCATGTGCATTTCTCTTCTCGAATGCGGGAATGAGCACATTTAATTTCAAAAACACACTGTACATATTTTTCTACCATCCTCAAAGTTCCATGGTCTTTGGGCGCCAAATTATATAACCCTTAGTGGAGTGTTTTACCTCCCAAGGGCACACAATTTTATTTATATTTTCTGGGGCTGTTCCGGCTAAACATTCACTCCCAAGTTTACTCTTAATCCCTGGTGGGGGGACTCTTTTTATGGAGGGGAAGCTCTCGCTTATGGCCTAGATGATGAAAAGAGGTCACCAGTATGTGTGCTGTACTTTAAGTGCTTCTTATGGGGTAAGAGGCTTTAAGAACTCAGACAGGATCAGGTCTGGGTGTTAAATTAAATTTTTCTGATTCATAATGTTAAATAAAACCACTTATCCGAAATGATGTGTGTACATCTGACTGTAGTTACAAGGTTTTCTTTCGGTGTAGGTAGGTGTCCTTATTACAGACCTCTGGGAAGAGCCCATGATGTGGGAATCCTATTGGAGGGGTCCCCTTTGCTTTGCACAAATAGACATCTTATTTCCTGTAGATACCTAGCCTGTCCTGATTTCAGGGGTGGAAATCTGGATGGGATCTCCTTCTCTTGTCCTTTCTTCCTTTGGCTATGCTGTTACTTCAGGTGATTTCTCCTGTGGAAAAATCTGGGGACCAGGCTATTAATCCTGCACTGAAATCCCAATGGGGAAGGGAGATCAAAAAACCTTCCCATTACTCTTAAAGTCCAAAAAATACTTTAAATCTTAATTTGGATAGATATCTACCATCACAGTCTCTTGCAGTAGGATCCATCACTGGTGCTTGCCTACCTAGGGAGTAGAGTAGACTCACAGGTCTTTGGTCCCCTGAAAAGAGCCCCTTCACCCCAAAAGGCATCAGGCTTAAAAGTCTATCTCACTGTAAATTATAAGAAGGACCCTCTGGCACAGAGTGTGTGGTGAGATATCTCTTCTAAAAGAAAACTCCTTTGGGCAAGGCCTGGAGGCCCTACCAGAGTGTGGAAAAAAAATACGCTTACTCTGTAGCTGTTCTCTCTAATTGAACCCCCCCCCCCCCCGAGTCTTAAAATGGAGGGCTAAATAGCATTGAGTCACCCAATCCAAAGCCTCCTAGTGGGAGGGCCTGAAGGGATGGATGGCTCCCTATCTAAGTGTGTTCTGAAGGACAGGGGTAGTGGCATCTAGTGGCCAGACCAGGAGGATCTGCCACGCTTGGTTGAACAATTTTGTCAGATAAATATAATGCAAGTATAGCAATGCTGGATACCATAAAATTCTCCAATATTTCTAAATGTGCACATGAAGATCCCTGGTGGAGCCCATTCTGTAGCAGTGCAGTGGCAGTCTGAGGTTTTCTTTCCCGTGTCTTTGATACTCAAGTCTCAACCAGCCCATTAGTCTCTGACTTAAAATCCCTCTGGGTATAATTCCAAACTTATTCTCATGGCTCCTCCATGCAGTTTCATGGGGCAGTACCAGCCTGCTCATTAATGCAGTAGAGACAGAGTTTCTGGTGAACCCAGGCAGCGCTAGTAGGTTTATTTTTTTCTCTCTCTACAGAGCTGCCTTCTACTCAAACAGGCAGAACAGGGCACAAAACTACCTTCTAATGTGTATACCCCTCCAGATAAACTCTGATCACTTATCTACTGTTTTTTCCATGGGACAGGGTGCATCAGTCAGATGCTCTTTCAATCCAAGGTGTGGGTAGGTGAAGATACTCCCCTCCGGTCTCTGGATTTTTTGAACTGCTGGTGAGCAGCTCTTTCACCTCCTACCATGGCAGGAAAATGGCTCTCCTCATCCCTCACTGCTGGCTTATCTTCCCTGTGCCCTCTTTTGCCCCGAGGATTCAAAAACTCCAAAATATGCTGCTTTTTTTCCCATCCCTCGCTGATGCCAGAGGGTCTACAGCTCCCATTGGTTCCTGATGTCAGCTGACTTCTTGTTCTCTGTGCAGTTTCTCCCCTACAGTTCATTTCTTTCACCTGTTAACCCTTTAGTTCTGCAGACAGCAGCTCAAAAATATAAAAGCAACTCATTTAGCTACTTTTTTATTTCTCAGCCAGGGCAAGTATCAGGCTGGAATGCTGCACAACTTTTAGTTTTTACCACAAACAGGGCCAATTAGAAACCCTAGGCTCAGTAAAACAAGGCTGAAGCACCACTCAAAGAGGAAAAAACAACCCAGTTTGGCTTCCTGTCCCAATTCTTAGAACTGATATAGTATAAGCTCAGGGCCTATTTCAAAAATATGGTGTATTTTCCCTGCTGCTTTTTATTTTGAATTATTGGTTCACCATAATTTGCAAATGTTTAGAATCTTAAAGGTGAATTTTCAAAGGCTACATGTAAAAATGAGCATATCAATGAGTAAACAGCCTCTACTCTCATGGGTGATAACTTTCAAAGGGGTGCGCGGGCGCATATTGATATATGTGCATTGGTGCGCATATGTTATAAAATAGCCTGGGCGCACATATGTGTGTGCCCTATTTTACAGCTGGGCGTGCACAGATGCACACATCGGGTATGAGCCAAGTAAGTGGGGGAATCTTATAACCGGCGCTCATCCACACCAGGACCAGTTTCACCAGTTCATCCACCAGTTCACCCAGTCTAGAGCTAGGTCCTCCTAGTTTAATAGTCTGCAGTCCCCCTAGTTATCCCAGATTCTTTAAAGCCCTCAGAAATGGCTGGGTTGGTTTTTTTTAAGTTACACCACCTCCATTGTTGTGGGAGTCTCAATTTAGTGGACCCTTGGGCCGATCTGCTGGAGACTAGGAAAAGATGGACAATGTCTCTGATGAACAGCGGGCCGGGAGGCAGATGTTCAGGTGGGACGTAGATGCTCTTCACCCTGGAAGCTGGTGCTCCCCTGGGAGGAGCCCATAGGAGCCCAACCGCTGGGCTTAGGTGGCTTCACCCTTGGAAGCCGAAGCCCCCCCGGGAGGAGCCCATAGGGGCCCGGCCGCTGGGTCTTAGGCGGGTTGTGGATCAGGACAGGTAACTTGAACCAGACTAGGACAGTAGTGATACTGTAACTGGGTACGGGTTCTGGAACCAGGCAGGAACTGTAGCAGGCTCGGGTACTGGAACCAGGCAGGAACTGTAGCAGGACTCGGGTGCTGGAACCAGGAAGGAACTGAGCAAGACTCGGGTACTGGAACCAGGCAGGAACCAAGCAGGTACTGTAGCAAGCATGCAGGAACCAAGCAGGTACTGTAACAGGCAGGCAGGAACCAAGCAGGTACTGTAGCAGGAACCGTAGCCAAGCAGGTCACTCCGGGGCGCAAGGCAACAGGAAACCAGAATGCTAACCTGTTGCAAGGCAAAGACTGGATGGCCGCAGCCAGCTTATCAAGGCCGCGGCGTCTGACGTCAGGAATTAGGCGGAGTCAGCACTGGCAGGAAACTGGCTACAAAGGCGCCCAAGTTGGCGCGCGCGCCTAGGAACAGGGCATCCACCAGAACCTTCACGGTGACACCACCCCAGCAGGGACACCACCAAACAGGCCGCAAGCAAGGACTCCGGAGGCGGGAGCAGGTCCGGGAATCAAGAGGTAAGGGCCTGGCTGCGGTGCTCGCGGCCAGGACCGCAACAGTACTTCCCCTCTTACGCCCCTCTTAGCCGGTCCGGGTTTACTGGGGTGATCCAAATGAAACTGCAGAAATAAGTCCTTGTCGAGGATATTACGGGCCAGCTCCCAAGAGTTGTTCTCGGGTCCGCAACCCTCCCAGGCAAGCAAGTATTCCCATCGGCGTTGATGGAACCAGACATCCAAAACTTCACGTACTTGATATGTAACCTCGTCCGGTACTGAAGGGTCCGAGGGTTCAGGAGCCCTGGAATGGTATCTGGACAACACAAGAGGCTTCAACAATGACACGTGGAACACATCATGTATGCGCATGGAAGAGGGTAGGCGTAGACTGTATGAGACCGCTCCCACTCGTTCGGCGATTCAGAAAGGCCCACAGAATTTCGGGGCTAGTCTTCGAGAGGGAATACGTATCTGTAGATTTCTGGTGCTAAGCCAGACACGGTCTCCTGGGAGGAAGATAGGTTCTGGTTGACGATGCCTATCCACCCACTTCATGGCGGACAGGGCAGCTTTACGGATCTTTTCCTGGGTAGAGTTCCACAAGGCACCGAGCTAGTGAGTTGAGAGTTGCACTGCCGGGAGTGCACTAGGTTCAGGCGAAGGTAGAGGCAGACGAAGTTGCTTCCCATAAACAATGAGGAACGGGGAACTTCTCGTAGCAGTATGCGTGTGATTATTATACGAGAACTCCGCCCAAGGGAGTAGCTTGGCCCAATTATCTTGTCGTTCGCTCACAAAGGCACGGAGAAACGTCTTCAGGGTTCGATTTGTTCGTTCTGTTTGCCCATTGCTCTGAGGATGGAATGCAGATGAAAGACTAAGTTGCACATTAAAGCGCTTACATAGGGCTTTCCAATAGCGGGCTGTAAACTGTGGTCCTCGATCGGAGACGATATCCTGTGGAAGACCGTGAAGTCTAAAGATGTGCTGAGAGAACAGACCAGCTAGGTCAGGGGCAGAAAGAAGTTTTGGCAAGGGAACAAAGTGCGCCATCTTGGAAAAATCGGTCCACGGTTACTCAGATGACCGAATTACCTCCTGAGACAGGAAGATCCAAGACGAAATCAGTGGAGATATGTGTCCAAGGCTCCACCGGGATGGGCAATGGTTGCAACAAGCCCCTGGGCTTCCCGAGGAGCGGTTTTTGAACCACACAAGTAGGACATGAGCCCACAAAAGCTTGGACGTCTTGTCTCACCGTTGGCCACCAGTAGAAACGGTTTAACAAATCTAACGTCCCTTTCCAACCAGCATGGCCCCCAGTGAGGGAGTCATGGGCCCAAGCAAGGACTGCTCTCCTGGAGCGACACGGAACAACGGTCTTCCCTTGGGAGGACACCAAAGTTGCAGCAAGGGTGACTTTTTCAGGGTCCAAGATATACTGAGGTGTATCAGGGATCTCTTCGACCTCAGAAGAGTGTGAGAGCGCGTCAGCTCGAACATTCTTAGAGCCGGGTCGGTAGCGTAAGGTAAAGTCAAACCGATCAAAAAACAGCGACCATCGGACTTGTCTTGGATTCAGACATTGGGCTTGCTTCAAGAATGCTAGGTTTTTGTGATCGGTGTAAATCGTGACTGGGTGGTTGGCTCCCTCCAACCACTGTCTCCATTCTTCCAGGGCAAGTTTCATGGCTAGCAACTCTTTGTCACCTACACTGTAGTTGCTCTCAGCCGGGGAGAATTTCCTTGAGAAATATGAACAGGGCAACAGCTGTCCAGAATCAGAGTACTGGCTCAGTACGGCCCCCACGGCCACACTGGAGGCATCAACCTCCACAACGAAGGGCCAGCTGGGATCTGGATGATGAAGGCAGGTATCTAGTAAGAAGGATTCCTTGAGAGCCTCAAAAGCTTGGCAGGCAAAAGGAGGCCAATCCACTGCGTTAGCCCCCTTTCGGGTGAGGGCAGTTAACGGAGTCACAATACGGGAGTAGTTGGGGATAAAGTGACGGTAGAAATTAGAAAAGCCGAGGAAGTGTTGCAATGCTTTAAGACCCCTGGGCAGGGGCCAATTATTAATAGCCGCCACTTTCTCAGGATCCATTAGAAAGCCTGCTGCAGAGACTATGTAGCCTAGGAACGGCAAGGAGGTCTTCTCAAAACTGCACTTTTCCAGTTTCGCGTATAGACCGTGCTCCCTAAGTACCTGGAGCACTTGGCGGACATGTTGACGATGTGACGGCAAGTCCTGGGAGTAGACTAACATGTCATCGAGGTAAACAATTACACAGGTGTTCAGAAGGTCCCACAACACCTCATTCATCAGGTGCTGGAACACCGCCGGGGCATTACATAAGCTGAAAGGCATCACGAGATACTCGTAATGCCCGTCTCAGGTATTAAACACGGTTTTCCACTCATCTCTGGGACAGATTCTGACCAAATTATAGGCTCCTCGTAAGTCCAACTTTGTGAAAATCTTCGCACCTTGAAGCCGATCAAGGAGCTCCGGGATTAACGGGAGCGGGTAGCGGTCTCACTTGGTAATCGAATTTAGGCCTCGATAGTCTATACACGGCTTCAGTGAGCCGTCTTTCTTGCTGACAAAAAAGAAACCCGCCCCTGCAGGCGACTTGGACGGGCAGATAAACCCCTTGGCCAAATTCTCTGCAACGTACTCGGACATGGCCCAGGTCTCAGGTATGGATAAGGGATAAACCTTCCTCGAGGGGGCATGGTACCAGGTAGCAAGTCAATAGCACAGTCATACAGACGGTGCTGCGGAAGGATCTCTGCCTTGGTCTTGGAGAATACATCGGTGAAGTCCTCATAAGGTGCAGGGGGACCCACAGCAGAGTGCATCAGCGGAAGTGAGAGGGTCCAAGGCACCTTCATACAATTAGCTGGCAGAAGGGACTCCATTTAACAATCTGTAGCGTATCCCACTGAATCGTGGGCGAGTGTTTCTGTAACCACGGCAACCCTAGGACCACAGGGTGGACAGCCTTATCCAGTACTAGGAAGGCTATCTCCTCTGAATGGATCGCCCCGGTGCGGACCATAATGGGTGCCCTGGACAGCTGGACAGGACCAGGAAGGAGCGTCCCCTGGATCGAGGTAATTCATAACGGGACCTCCCGTCTATGCGTAGGGATTCGCAACTGGGAGACTAAGTAGTACAGGATGAAATTACCTCCGGCTCCAGAGTCCAGGAACGCCATCGTCTCAAAGGAACCTCCTAGGTATTCCAGAGTAACAGGAACAGTGCATTGAGGAGCTGTAGCACAGCCTAGGAGGAGCTCCTCCCAACCTCCTAGGCTTTGGCGTTTTCCGTACGCTCCTGGCAGCGTGCCAAGAAGTGGCCCTTCTGGCCACAATATAAACACAACTTCAACGAATGGCGATGCTGTCTTTCTTCAAGGGAAAGCGGGGCCCATCCCAGCTGCATGGGTTCGCTGGTGGGGACATCTGGACGAAAGCTCTTAAGAGAGGGCGCAGGTCTCGGCCCACGAGCCTGACTATGGCAAGAAGAGCGCTGCTCCTTGGCCCATTGTTGTAGGCGGCGGCCTATGTGAGCAGCCAACTCGATCAAGGCATTGAGGTCTTCCGGCAAATCTCGAGCCGCAATCTCATTCTTAATGCGACCGGAAAGGCCTTCCAGGAAGATGGCCTTAAGACTACCATCCTGCCAACCTACTTCCTGGGCTAAAGTCCGAAACTCCATTGCATTGTCTGTCAAGGAGCGAGCCCCTGACGAAGTTGCAGCAGATCAGACGTAGCCGTGGCTACTCGGGCGGGCTCATCAAAGGCCTGGCGAAAGTTCGTTATGAACAATTGTAAATCTGTTAGTGAAGAATCATTGTTTTCCCAAAGGGGAGAAGCCCATATCAAGGCTTTCCCATTGAGCAAGGACAGGATGTATGCCACTTTCACTGCATCCGAGGGAAACTGCCAAGGCAACAAGGAGAACCGTACAAAACATTGGTTCAGGAAGCCGCGGCAGGTCCTTCAATCACCAGCGTAGCGGGAGGGTGCTGGCAACTGAGTCACCGATGAATCTTGGGCCTCGGGTACTGGTTCTGGGGCAGAAGAGGCCCGGGCATCCAGTCGGGCCAACAACTCCCCTACCAAACCAGTGAGGACCTCGAGGTATTATTGCTGATACTGCAGCTGCTGGGCCAACCCTGGCAGGTCCAAGAGAACAGGCGCATCCGCCGAGTCCATGGCCTTGCAATCTGTTGTGGGAGTCTCAGTTTACTGGACCCTTGGGCAGACCTGCTGGAGACTAGGAAAAGATGGACAATGTCTCTGATGAACAGAAGGCCGGGAGGC
Organism: Rhinatrema bivittatum; assembly: GCF_901001135.1. Classification (NCBI taxonomy): domain Eukaryota; kingdom Metazoa; phylum Chordata; class Amphibia; order Gymnophiona; family Rhinatrematidae; genus Rhinatrema; species Rhinatrema bivittatum. The sequence goes on from NC_042616.1 coordinate 298,138,300, forward strand.
AGATGTTCAGGTGGGACGTAGATGCTCTTCACCCTGGAAGCTGGTGCTCCCCCGGGAGGAGCCCATAGGAGCCCAACCGCTGGGACTTAGGTGGCTTCACACTTGGAAGCCGAAGCCCCCCTGGGAGGAGCCCGTAGGGGCCCAGCTGCTGGGACTTAGGCGGGTTGTGGATCAGGACAGGTAACTGGAACCAGACTAGGACAGTAGTGATACTGTAACTGGGTACGGGTTCTGGAACCAGGCAGGAACTGTAGCAGGACTCGGGTACTGGAACCAGGCAGGAACTGTAGCAGGATTCGTGTACTGTAACCAGGCAGGAACTGTAGCAGGACTCGGGTACTGGAACCAGGCAGGAACCAAGCAGGTACTGTAGCAAGCAGGCAGGAACCAAGCAGGTACTGTAGCAGGCAGGCAGGAACCAAGCAGGTACTGTAGCAGGAACGGAGCGACGTAGCCAAGCAGGTCACTCCAGGGCGCAAGGCAACAGGAAACCAGAATGCTAACCCATTGAAAGGCAAAGGTTGGATGGCCGTGGCCAGCTTATCAAGGCCGTGGCGTCTGATGTCAGGAATTGGGCGGAGTCGGCACTGGCAGGAAACTGGTTACAAAGGCGCCCAAGTGGCGCGCGTGCCTAGGAAGAGGATGTCCACCAAAACCTTCACGGCGGTGCCGCCCCAGCGGGGACACTGCCAAACAGGCCGCAGGCCAGGACTCCGGAGGCGGGAGCAGGTCAGAGAATCAAGAGGTAAGGGCCTGGCCGCGGTGCTCGCGGCCAGGACCGCAACATCCATAACAAAAATATATATAATATAGTTGATAAAATTCTAAGTTATCCAGGTAAATCTAGCCAGTTAATTTTACCAAGATATTTAGCTATAATTAGCTGGATAACTTTGGCTGAGTATATTTAGCAGGAGATTTGTCCCTACTGACTATTCGTTACAAGTTATCTGGCTGTCTTTAGCCAGATAATTTGTCAGTTCCCTGGCTTACCGAATATAGACCTCAATGTTGTTTCACACCTCTGCAGGGATATCTGAAGAATAGACTTGCAAAGCCCCAAATGCCAATGAAATCTATGATCAAAATCTTTCTTGTTGCGATGGTAGTGGTGTGTGTGTGGGGGGGGGGGGGGGTAAGGGTCAGGAGGTGGTTCATAGAAGACACTACAATCTTCAAGCAGTCCAATTTTTATTACCACCAATACAGTAATAAACATTTTAAACATGTCTGTTGTGTCAAACATTTTAATAAATATTTCTTTTGCTGTTCTTTTGTTTTACTTTTTCTTCCAGAAACCAGCCAGAGGACCTACTATAATGTATTAGTAACGCAAAAACTTTACTGCCAATAACACACTGCCTAAGGCTGTACACAAGAGTGCCTTCATTTTACAGCCATTGTACAGATGTCCAATGAAAAATGGATCCCTCAAGACCCTACAATGCAGCCATAATAGGGCTTTGTTTGGATACCTCACTGAGAACGCTGTCCAAGTCTTCAGCATTGCAATCAAACTGAAACGCTGCCTTAAATTCTCAATAGACTCCCAAAAGGATACCGCGTTTCATAAGCAAGGCTTCACTTTTTAAGATGCACTTTTTTGTCAATAGTACTCAAGTATATTGTCTTTTAGAAAAGTATGTTTTTGTATACTTAATTATACATGATGTGACAAAGGAAAGACAAATGTTAGTCCCAAATGGAGATGTTCTGACTCTGTGCTTTTCGCATGTTTATCTATCTTGTGATCATTATGATAAATTTCATTTTAAGTAGGCATTTGTTGTCCACCAATTTGGACTAAAGCTGATAATTTAAAAAAAATGCGCAAATTAAAGCCCTCTTTGAGGAAAGGAAGAGAGGGAGAGAGTGGTATAACTCCTGCCACCAGTTCAGGAGACACAAGCCCCTTATCACCAAATCAAGAGCTATAACTCCTCCTGCCATGTTAAGAGGCTTAGTGGAAATGCCTCTTTTTAGATGACCTCTATTTTCAAAAGTCTTTCTCCCATTGTTTTCCTATAGCAAAAATATTTTTAAGCCATTTTTGAAAGACCAGTTGGTTTTGTTACAGCACGACAATGTAATTTGCCATATCAAATACTATTTTATGTCATAGAGCATCATGCTGTGTCTTTTATGATGCCATGTCATGTCGTAATTCATGCGTAAACAGTTGCCAGAGGTGGAAGAACACATGCTTGAGCCTCCCGGTTTGACAGTATTACCATTGCTTCCAGAGAGTTTGAGAAAATAAAGTCAATGTAGAATTCAGATCACTGTTACTTACATAAAATACTTTTTCATAATTAAAGCAGATTTAAAACTTTTATTCTGGTGCTTATCATCCACACATCAGGGATTTATGCACTGGAAAAGAAAGAACCTGACAATCTGATTGACCTTCTAAGGTTTGCTTAGTGCATATATGTTACTATATATCGAAATAAGTGGTTTGAAAAAAACCCTAAACTTTTTCTGAAGTTCGACTTAAATTGTTTGAAAAAGCAAACTGAAAATATAATAGCACATTGCCAATATTTTTTGTTTAAATTATATATATATGTGGGGCGGGTAATTTTCAGCTACCCACACAGGGCTAAAGTTTGCATGTACAGAGTACACACAGAGTTTAGGCTGAGTTTTAAAAGTGAGCTTATGCACAATAGTCCACTTTGATAATGTTCGGGGGTAAACCAGTGCTGGCATACACACATACATTTGCACCTGCTTCCAAGCTGGTGGTGATGTGTGCAGGCAGATTTACACACATACTTTCAAAAACCAAATGTATGTGGTAAATGGTTTACTTGCCCTAACTCTGCCCCTGTGGAATGCCTCTTTGTTGTACCAATTGAGCACATACATTCACGTGCACTAGACCCTGATTGATTTTCAAAATACCCCTTACACTCCTCTAAACCAGAGTTGTATGCGTATAAGTTGTTTTGAAAATCAAGCCCATTGTGTCCCAGGATTCAGTGGACCTTGTATAGTGAGGAGCATAACATGGTCAGACATATATTCTTCAATAGGTAGTTATCAATACATGCAAAACATTTGTCAGGATCAGCAAGCATGTGCGTAATATAGAAGTATCAATATATATATAGTGTGCCCATTAGTCAAGATCCACCTTATTTTCATTATGCCTGCTGTTCTCTTTAGTTACATTTTAACCAGAAATATTTATGAATGGATTTAGGATCCTACTGAAGCCTGTAATCTAGTAAATCAGTTAACAAAATAGAATGTCATAACAAAATTATAATTACTCATGACCTAGATTGCCAACATGTTCTCCCATTTTATGTCAATGACAAACATGATCTCTTGCAACTAAGGGTATCTGAACTATTTACTTATTATGTACCTTAGCAAAGTTCATTTAATGCAGATATACGTGATAAACTCTCATGAAATGTGATTGATCGTGGTCTGCATATCTGTCTAATAATATTACCTACTACATGTAATATCAAATCTGAATGGAATGATGTTTCAGACAACTATTTTGTCCTGTTAATGTGATTAAAAATTAATTTCAACTAGAATGGTTTTCATAACAAGCATGAAAAGCAGCTACTGTTGTGTTCCAATGTTAAAATATTAAGTCTTCTTAAATAAGAAATGTGTATTGTGGTAAGTACTGCAAAACAAAAACCCTGTTATATGGTATTTGAATTTTTACAGAAGGTTTACTTGTGCCAAATATGTGCAAATAATTATTTACTGTATTACAAAGTATAAAATACATATAGCACACAAAGAATTATTTTGTCATCAAGTAATTTTAATCTTTAGTTTTAATATTTATTAAGATTAATTTTTTATAAATGAAAATATTTTAATGTTTAAAAATAATTGAGACTTCATGGAAAAGGTCTGATTGATTCTGGGAGAAAGCTCAAATTGCTTTCAATTGTATAGTCTCAGAGAAAAATGCTAGATTAGGTGTAAATTGTAAACAAGCATTATAGGACTTGATTCAATAAAAGAAAAAAAATGCATCAATGACCTCTTCTTCAAGACTTATCAAAGAGAATATTTCTAAACAAATTAAAACAATACCCTCCAGTCCTAGCACCTCACTCTTATCCACATAGCCACTTCAGTTATGTTATCTCTCCTAACCATTTATCATCATGCCATTCTTTGCTTTATATCCAAACTCTACCACATATTAAAGCATGTTGTTACTGACATAATTAAAACATCCATCTCGTCCGAGTTGGGCTCTGCTTTCCTTTAAAAGGAGCCAATGAAATCTTAATAAAATAAAATCCAGTTAAATATATATATATATATATATATATATATATATATTGCAAGAACCATGCTCACCACTCTTTCTATAGCATGCTATGTTTAAATTTAGAAACTAGGAGCAAAGCAATGAAACTGTTCCATAACATTATATAGCAATTTTGTAGGAGCTCCTTCCCCAACAACAAACAAAAAATAAAAAGGGACAAGGAGGTAACGAGAAAATGCTGAATAATTATGTCTAAAATCAATCATTTTATTTGACTCTTAGTAACTGGTGTGGATAAGTTAGATAATCTTATTTATATGGAGAACTTCTTTTGATTTCTTCTGATTATATTGTTACAATTTTATGTTGGCTTTGCTCATAGCACGCACGCCTATATGTTCAATTGCTAATGCACTCATACAGAAGAGGAGAAGGAAAGATGGAATGCACAAGTCATCCAATCCCAGCATGGCACTGAGCAATGTGAGCATCATATTTTCCTTGGCACATTTAATTTCGGCCAAGTCTGTAACTTCCTCTTGTTTGTGGGCATTCTTTTTCTTTTATTGGATCAGGCTTCATGTTTGTACTGTTTGTAATTTTATATTCCATGCCAAATGTCATTAAACGACTGGTGAACATCAAAAGAAGTGTGCTTACTAAACATGTTATGGTTCAAGTAAAGAGTGAGCTGTTTAGTTTCAGTGGTGTAATAATGCAATTGAAGGGAAGGACAGGAAAAACAGTTTTTTATGCTCTTCCGTACAAAAGAGAACATACCTGGTAATGTAAGTTATCAATAAACTTAAAATGGAATGGATCTAATTACCTGGTTTGAATTATTCTTAATAATTTAGCAGTCTGCACACAAAGATATTCTTCAGTGTTTTACTTCTGGTAATAGTCCATGGGCCTTCACAGGAGGAGACATAGCAATGCCAAAACTATTTGTAAGAGACCACAAACACAATGCACAACTATTTTTTACGAGTGATATAAATACCATGGAAATGTAAACACGATATCACCTCTAGTAAATACTCTATTGATTTTCCTAAACACTTTTCAAAAAGGAAAAAATCCCTCAACATTGAAAAACAATCTATAAAGTCCAAATATTTATCCACAAAAAGGAAAAAAAGTTTGGGGGAAGAAGAGGAAGGTTTCATACAATTTCATATCATCGCATCCAGCAATGTATGGCAATTTTTAATCATAAACCGACCTCCTCCAACCCGTGAATGCTTTTTCTATTTTTTAGCGTGATTGAATTTTTTAAGTGAAAAGAGACTTAAAACATTTTCTTGAAATTATGTCTACCCACGAATGGGCTTTTTTGAACTTCTTCAAACTTCTTCACGAAGCACCAAACGATTCTCATTAACGCCAACACATGGACATGGACTTGAGATCAAGAATGTGCACAGATAAGTGACAGGGAAGTTCCCTGCAGTAAGATTGTGTATGAGGAAATCGTGTGTCGGCGTTATTGAGAATCATTTGGTGCTTCGTGAAGAAGTTTGAAGAAGTTTAAAGAAGTGTTTAGGAAAATCAATAGAGTATTTACTAGAGGTGATATCGTGTTTACATTTCAAAACTATTTGTAAGGCATTAATATAAGAATTTGTCATACTGGGTCAGACCTAGGGTCCATCAAGCCCAGCATTCTGTTTTCAACAGTGACCAAACCAGGCTATAAGTACCTGGTTTGGTCACTGTTGATCAAGATCCCAAACAGTAAATACATCCCATGGTGCTATCACTCAATGATAAGTAGTGGCTTTTTCTTAAGTCTGCTTGGTTAATAACAGTTTATTGCCTTTTCTAGAAACTTGTCCAAATCTTTTTCAAACCCATCTATGCTAACTTCATTAACCACATCCTCTGTGAATGAATTCTAGAACTTAATTGTGCATTGAGTGAAAAATAATTTTCTACAATTTGTTTTGAATGTGCTACTGACTAACTTCATGGAGTTGTCCCCTAGTCTTTGTATTTTTTGAAAGAATAAATAACCAGTTTACATTTACTCATTCTATTCCACTCATGATTTTATAGACCTCTATCATATCCCCCCTCAGCCATCTCTTCTCCAAGCTAAACACCCCTAACATCTTTAGCCTTTTCTGGTAGGGGAGTTGTTCAATCCCCTTTATCATGTTGGTCACCCTTCTCTGTACTTTTTGCAATGCAACTATATCTTTTTTTAGATGTGGCAACCAGAACTGCACACAGTATTCTAGGTGCTGCCTCACCATTGAGAGATACAGAGGCATTATGACATTTGCCATTGCCTGAGACTCTGGAAAAGGAGCATAAACCAAACTCCTTCTTATCCATGTTAAAACTCTCATATACTTTAGAAATTTTCTGCTGTATTTTTTAGAAAAAAAAATCAAATATAATATATTTACAGTCTGATTTTAAAATGTGCGCATACAAACAGTGGGGGTTACGCGCGTGGGCGCGCATTTTTGAAGAGGCCTACCCATTCACTTAACCCCTGGTACGTGCTGAAGTGCTGTGCCTCTAGAAAGAGGTGGGCCAGGGGAGGGATCTGCGGGCCTTTTAAAATTTGGACATTATTGTTTAGCCAAGTAATCATGGACCTAATATATAACTTGCATGAAAAATATCCTAGGGTTTATTTTTATATAATGCATTGCATTTCCTATAACATGTATTTCAGGTCGATAATTACTTGATTAATAAGAATTTTTCTGTGAGTATTGATATACCTATGTATTCACTCATGATTTATTTGTATTCATAGTACTATGATTGATTTGCCAATAATGTAATTTTGAATGGAATAGGAAGAGCCCTATATGAATATCAGACATAGGAAGGGAGAATATTGAATGCACTAATGCATTTAGATGAGATAATGGGTAGAAGGGAATCGATAAAAGGCACATAAGACTGTGGTAAGAAGAGAAGCCCTGGCTTGTTGAGCTAAAATTAGTGGTTTAACATTAATAGGTGGCATCAAATGTGACAGGCAGAAATTTTGTGCATGACATGAGAATCAAGATTTGATTATTTTTGGTATAGAGAGAACTAGTGGGTGCTAAATGAAGTAAACTCAATGAGATCCATATTCAAAAAATAGCTGGCCACGGAAGTTAACTGGTTAAATATATCCAGATAACTTGTAGATAGATTCATCAAATTGCTATAAATATACCAACAATAGTGCCCACAATTAAAAAAATGGCATGGTTAGGCTAATTTCCTGTGTATCGCATCGCATAGACAATTATGGCATCGCACATTGAGTCAGCACATTGCATGTCATTTTACACGGCACAAGTTGATTTGTGCATGGCATGTTATTTTTCTGGTTTATATATACCAGTTTCCTACAGCTGCCTCTTTGAGGGTGTGTCAGGTGTTTGGAGAGAGGAGAGTAGGTGAGTTGGTAATTGGTTGGAGGTATTTAGGAGTTTTGAGTGAGGTTTCCTTTGCTTGTTTCTCATCTGTTTCCCTTTCCCTTTGTCTGTTTTCTTGATCTGTGTGTGTGAAAGCTTTTGTCACTTTGTCCTGTTTGTCTATCTTTGTGTTTGGGTGAGGCGTGGTGGTAAGGCAGAGGAGGAGTGGTGAGGAGAATTGATGAGATGTAGTGATGAGGAGGAGGAGTGATGAGCCATGTTGTTGAGGTGGAGGAGGAGTGGTGAGGTGTGGTGTTAAGGAGTGGAGAGGATGAAGCGTGAGAGGCGGGGTAAAGAGGAGAGGCGAGAGGAGGGAAGATGAGGGCAGGAATGCTAGAGGAAGGAGGAGTAGTAGGAGTACAAGTAGGGATAGGGACAGGAGTAGAGATAGGGAAGGGGGGAAGGGGTAGAAGAACGCGAGAGAGGGAAGGGGATAGGCAGGCGAGTTCGATGGGAGGAAGACAACAGGCTAGGGATAGACAGGGCAGAGAGGAGGAGAATTGGTAAAGCAGGTGCAAGAGGAGGGACGGAAGGGAGAGGAGAGGAGAGTGGGAGCGAGAGTCAGGAAAAGGAGGAAAGGAGAACACATCTCCGGAAACAGAAGTGGCACCCCGTTCAGGCAGCCAGGCAGCAGGGCGCGTTCATCTGAGGGCATTGAAGTTCAGCCTGAAGAACAATGAGATGATCATTGCTGGGGTCCTGGAATATTATGCCATGCTCTTCGGCAACCTTGAGGGCATCCAAGAGCCAGATTTGGGACACCATCGCCCAGGCTATCTCAAGACACAGCTGAGTGAAACGCAGTGGGGAGCAGATGGCCCAGAGGTACCAAGACAAAAAGGCCCAGTTGAAGACTAAAGTGTCTAACCACAACAAATACATTCGGCAGACTGGCGGTAAAGCCCCTTGTCCGATTGTGCTCATACCCATGGAGTAGCGCCTTGTCCAACGGCTGGGACCGGATGTGTTCGAGGGCATGACTGAGCGGCTGGACACTATGTGAGCTGGAGCCAGTAAGTTCACCTCACCTGTAAATGGCAAGGCTGCTATAGTTGTCCACATCATTTGGCATAAGATGCTCACATTGATTGATATGCAAAGTGCACATCTCATGCCAAACAGTCCATGATTGTACCTCTTGGCTTTGGTACTTATGTCTTCTTTGTTTCCATAGCTCTCACCCAAGACTCTGCCGGTCCCAGCCGTCAAGCTACAGGGACCAGCAGAAAAGATCCTGGGACCAGCTGCACAGCAGCACTCTTCCATGCCCCCTTGCTTATGGATGCACAGACACAGTTCAGCGAGAAGGAGGAGAAGGAACAACAACAGCAGCAGCCTCCTCAAAACAGCCAGATCCTGGAAGCTCTTGGCTCAGCAAGCCCACTGAATGTGAGCTTAAACATTTCAACATTCATGGAGGAACCCAGCCTCCAGTGGGACATAGCTGAGCCACAGTAACTTCACTCCAGCACACCACATAACCAGCACAAGGCAGCAGGCACTGAGCCGGAGCATCCCACCAGCCTCCTCATGGTCCAAACCTCTGCTCCGGCCATGATGAGCACAGCACCAGCACCATCTCCGGCACCAGCACTGGCACAGACAGAGGCCTCAATGCAAAAGCAGCTGGACCAGATGGAAAGAAGCCAATGGTGTCCACCTCCATCACATATGGGCAGAGCTAGTGAGTCTGAGAAGGTTGTGAATGGGTAGACCCAGGCCCTGCACACAAGCTCTCACCACAGTGGCTACCTCGATCCTCACCAGCATCCTGACACAGATTCTACAATGAATGCTGTAGCCTCTTCCTGTGCCTTACCCAGCATCCAAAGTCTCCACACCATGTAGCAGTCCCAGGCCTGAGAGACAAACCAGGGGTATGCCCCCCAAAGACATGCCACCCCAAGTGGCAAGCCACTGCATGGCAAAAGGCCATGAAGGGTCAGAACTGCTGCCCTATAATGTCTAAGAACAAGACTTGTTGAACAAGCATGGCCGGGCCTCTGGATAAAGTTCCTGTGCCAGCTAGAAAAAGAAGCCTGCTGGGCCCATCTTGACTACAGAGTTGCTGTGCCGACTAGATGATCGGAATGGTCAACTATCTGCCAATGTTGTCCTGCTATATACTTCTAATGGCCTCTTCAATGCTCTGCCATAATCTAGCCTCTTGAGGCAGTCTCCAGTCATAATCCAGCTGTTGTCTCTTCTCATCATGTCTCATCTTCTGCTCCTAATGCTAGTATCTTATCTCATCTCATCTTATCCGGCTGCTGCCTCCATGCTGGTGTTTTATCTCATCTCACCCTCTGCTGCCTCCATGCTGGTGTTTCATCTCATCTCATCTCTCATCCTGCTGCTGCCTCCATGCTGGTGTCTCATCACATCTCATCTCATTCTGCTGCTTCCTCCATGCTACTGCCTCCATGCTGCTGTGTCTTCTCATGAGGCTCCTGCCTCCATGCTGTGGTCTTTAGTCCTGGCTCTTGGCCTCCATGCTGCACTCTCCAGTCCTGGTCCTGCTGCCTGCCACTTAACCTTTGCTGCTTTAGCCATTAGGCTATCCCCTTGAGTGTACTCTTTCAACATGGGACTGTCTGGGGACCTTTTGGTTAATATTACATAGTTGTGTTGCTATCAGCTCTAATATTAGAGCTGTATTGTAGCTATTGGGGTGCCACTTCTGCTTTCTATGTTCTTTGCTGTAATCATGATTATACAAAAAGATAAGATGCTAATACTGTATATGTAATGTTCCCATTTGTAACAATGTATGTAGAGGTCTACACTCAATGTGCTGTTCATTTCAGTTACAATGTCATGTGCAATTACATATCTTGTCTTTGCAGAATGTGATTACCACAGATGTTGACTTGCTTTCAATTTGTTGACATTTGTTGTATAATAAAGTGGTCACAGGTTTGACCAGGGTTCACTAGGTCAAAGGTTTGGGATTCACATGACCTTGCTTGCTAAAGTGTTATTGACCATTCCAAGTAGGCACTTTTCTGGCAGGCAAGACTATATAGCCTATGGCATACAATCAAAACTGATTGTATGATTCCAAGGAAGACAGCAAGAGCTAAACAGGAAGCTCCTTACTGTGGAGCTTCAGTATTGGCTCTAGATGCGTTCTCCACAGAGCATATTCTTAGCTAACTGCTGGGTACATGGGCATATTTGTGAGATGGGAACTAGCTAGCTAGTGTTCAACTCCATATGCAGTCCGGTGGAATAGGTGTAGAAATTTTTGGCTAGAGGTGCAGTAGCTATGTCTTCACTCTGTTGGTGACCAATCGTTTGTTTAGCTATGCAAAGGTCATAGTGCACCTATTACAAACTATTGGCCTGTAACAGTGTGAAGATATATTACCTCTGATCAAACAATGGCCCTTTTCTCTGGCTCTGGAACTGAATGCTTTCATGACATAAGTCTTCAGTCAGAGGGCTACTTGAAAATGACATAAAGCTCTAGATGTGTTTTATCTCTAGGCAGCAGAAATGTGCAGCTGCAGGTGCCCAGTACAGTGAGTATATAGTGTACATGTAAAGTCTGTGTGGTATTAAAGGCAAATTACACTATTCACCCCACAAGACTTAGCATTGGGCCCCTTGCTTGGGTCTTCACTCCACCTAAAAGGCAATCTGGACAAAACCCCTTTTAGGTTCCACATTGAACAAAATGTCTTCTACTTGCAGGCTGCTCTAACACCATGTCAGCAGCTGTGTGACAACTGAGGAGGAAAGAGGGAGTTGTGTAAGTTAGATCGACCCCATAGCCCAAGAGAAGTCAGCTAGGAGGCTCGCTGTTGCTTGGGAGCAGGCAGACCTCCACAGACTGGCTACCTCACCTGTACTGGCCTGGTATGTGAATCTGTATAATACCTGTTGGCTAACTATCAGCCACAGCAAACAGGTATTATACAGATTGACATGCCAGGTCAGTACAGGGGAGACAGTCAGTCTGTGGAGGTCTGCCTGCTCCCAAGCAACAGCAAGCCTCCTAGCAGTCAGCTCTTGGGCTGTCGGGTTTCTCTAACCTACACAACTCCCTCACTCCTCTTCAGTTACCACACAGTTGTTGACATGGTGTTAAAGCAGCCTGCAAGTAGACAGAGGTGCATAATGCACAGGTTGTGTAGAGGACAATGCAGGGAAAATTGTCTGCTAAACCCATCCCCTAAAATCAACTGCAGAAATGTGCCACCACTTCTGTGTATGCACATAAAACATAAAGAGCTACATGTGGCAGCATCTTTGTAGGTGTAACCTGTCAGCATATACATCTGGCAGAGTAAATCGCATTAGATGTTGCCTGGTGTGGAGCCTTTATGTGAAGTGTCCAGGATCTCTTCTACAGAGAGGAGGGTAAGTAGGCCACGGTCTTGAAAAAGGGAATCTCTAATAGGAGTGCAAGCAGGCATCAAGCCACCCTCTCACCCACCCCCCCCCCCCCCAAAAAAAAAAAAATAATAAAATAAAATAACAGCAAACCTTCTCTGGTAGCTGAAGCTCTTGGAACCATGCACACCCCCAAATAACAAGACAATTAGTCCCACTCCAATTACTAGGTGGAAGAGCATCAGGGTCCGGGTGGTGGAAAGTGTACACTACAGGCATATATCTACTCATCCAGAAATGTGACACACCATATCAGGTCTGTCGCTGTCAAGTTTCACATCTTGCCCCCAACACAAGAAATAAACAGTGTGAACCGTAGCTGGAATGTTCTTTAAGTAAGCTTGAGGCCATTTTCTCCCCATACGATACAATCATATCTCTGAGGCACCCGCTATAACCAGTGAAAGCACAGGAACACTTGTATCGAAAGACTGTCCAAGCAAAATGGATGTATACACACTGCTTGCTCTGGGGTATGCAAAGATGTGGTAATAGAGGGAACAATGAGGCTAACATCACCCCCAGATACAGATGTAGACCAAGGCTAACACATGGGTTGGCCCTTTTCATGGGGATAGACTACCTCCAGCGGTTTGTGCACCTACACATGGGCAATGGGTATGTTCCTGGCATGTTCGTAAACCTCCATCATTGATGTCTGTGGCTGTTGGTCCCTAACTGATAATGAGGGCATCAGAGTCTGAACTAATAATAGAAGATTAGGTACATCTGCCAGCATGATAGACATCTGTGAGAAGCATATATGAGAAGCACTTTGTCAGAGATACTGACATAGCCCCCCCCCCCCCCCCCAAGCCTTCAGATGGCAAGAAATGCTTGTCTTGCAAGAGACCAACACAGAACATGCATTAGCCATCATGCCAACCACATGAGACCTCTGGGAGCAGTTGTCCCATACATTCAGTACAGTGACAGGTTTCCAAATGAGGCAGGTTGTAGCTCCTGAGGTCATCAGCTGACAACAGCTTCTCTAGCCTTTATGCTATACACAGAGCTGATGAATCAGGGTCCATCAGCACACCTGCTCTGCTCACCACTAACTGTAAAAGTGAGAAATGCCACTTGAGACATAGCCAATAGGACAGCAACTCTTCTAGCTGGACCGCAAGTCCTGCCGGCCATGTGGATCAGCAAGGGCCTCCAACTATAAAACCCCTGAAAAGTGGTGACTGACCTTGGAAACTGACCATTCTGCAAGCTGTTCACCCTAGGAGTCCTCAGCCTATGTGCTTTAAGAGTGCCCACAAATAGCATAAGGAATGTAATGAATACTAGCTATCACAACAAGCAAACTACTCTATATTTTCTAGGTACATAAATACCTACAGCAGCAGCACATGAATAGCCCTGAATTAGACCGGCCAAGGGCCTTGCAGCACATGATTAGCCCTGAATTAGACCTGAATTATCACCAAAATGCCAGGAAGACTGCAGATAATAGCACATATCAAATCTTGATTCTTCTAAAGTATAAATCATCTCTATGTACTCTCTTCTGTCTGTGTTGCAAGGTACCAAGCACACTTTATTAGTACTTCTTCTTAGCTTCGGAATAGTAAAATTCTTCAAAGCCTCTGTTTCTACTAACACAACAGCTGGCATTTGGGATTTTACTTCACTTGATGAACTCATTTTTATTAGTGTTTTACCTCCAGTCTTTTCTTCCATTTTGAAATCATAAGAACATAAGAACATGCCATACTGGGTCAGACCAAGGGTCCATCAAACCCAGCATCCTGTTTCCAACAGTGGCCAATCCAGGCCATAAGAACCTGGCAAGTACCCAAAAACTAAGTCTATTCCATGTTACCATTGCTAATGGCAGTGGCTATTCTCTAAGGGGCGGATTTTAAGAGTAAATCCGCCCGGATTTACGCGAGCAGGGCCTTGCGCGCCGGCGCGCCTATTTTCCATAGGCCTGCCGGCGCGCGCAGAGCCCCGGGACTCGCGTAAGTCCCGGGGTTTTTTGTCGGGGGCGTGTCGGGGGCGGGGCCGATCGATGCGGCGTTTTGGGGGCGGGATGCGGCGTTTCGGGGGCGGATCCGGGGGCGTGGTTTCGGCTCGGGGCGGTCCGGGGGCGTGGCCGCGCCCTCCGGAACCGCCCCCGGGTTGCGTCTTGGCGCACCAGCAGCCCGCTGGCGCGCGAGGATTTACTTCTCCCTCCGGGAGGCGTAAATCCCCGAACAAAGGTAGGGGGGGGTTTAGATAGGGCCGGGGGGGTGGGTTAGGTAGAGGAAGGGAGAGGAAGGTGAGGGGAGAGCGAAAGAGAGTTCCCTCCGAGGCCGCTCCGATTTCGGAGCGTCCTCGGAGGGAACGGAGGCAGGCTGCGCGGCTCGGCACGCGCCGGCTGCCCAAAATCGGCAGCCTTGCGCGCGCCGATCCTGGATTTTAGCAGATACGCGCGGCTACGCGCGTATCTGCTAAAATCCAGCGTACTTTTTTTTGCGCCTGGAGCGCGAACAAAAGTACGCAAACGCACCGTTTTTAAAAATCTACCCCTAGGTGAACTTAATAGCAGGTAATGGACTTCTCCTCCAAGAACATATCCAATCCTTTTTTAAACACAGCTATACTAACTGCACTAACCACATCCTCTGGCAACAAATTCCAGAGTTTAATTGTGCGTTGAGTAAAAAAGAACTTTCTCCGATTAGTTTTAAATGGGCCCCATGCTAACTTCATGGAGTGCCCCCTAGTCTTTCTACTATCCGAAAGAGTAAATAACCGATTCACATCTACCCGTTCTAGACCTCTCATGATTTTAAACACCTCTATCATATCCCCCCTCAGTCGTCTCTTCTCCAAGCTGAAAAGTCCTAACCTCTTTAGTCTTTCCTCATAAGGGAGCTGTTCCATTCCCCTTATCATTTTGGTAGCCCTTCTCTGTACTTTAATGACAAATACTAAAGCAAAAAAAATTAAAGTATTTAAAATGTTCATCTCAGCAAAATCACAAATTTAAGATACTGATGCCAGGTGGGGTTTGGGGGTTTTTTTTTTTAAGCATAATTTAAGCATGAAGACTAGAATAGAATCTGAAACGGTTTTGCTTTTTTTTTTTTTAAGCTTTTAGAAAATGTATATTTTTAAATGACTAAGACTGGAATCTTCCCATTTAAAAGGGAAGCCAACTAAGGATGTCTTTTTGTTCCATATCTCTGACATAAATAATCATACGACTAATAGTTTGAAGAAAGACACTTGCTGTATTGCCTGAAAGCGTAAAACAAGAGAAGCCGTACTGTGTGGGTGGCTGTCCCTTGGGAGGACAGAACCTGAAGGAAGGGTGTCATTTTGCTTTTTCATAGGAATGTGGTTTTCTTATTTAACGGTTGGGAGCATCACTTTTACTTTTAGTAAAAGTGAAAAATGCTGCAAGTCTGAAAGCAAGATGCTTCTGTGAGAGTGTAATGTGTATGTGAGTCAGGGAGGGTGCTTCTGTATGTGTGTGGTGTATATGTGAGTCAGGGAGGGTGCTTCTGTGCGTCAATGTGTGTGTGTGCGAGAGAGATGGAGCATGTTTTTGCTGGCTTGTGGCTGTGAGAGAGGGCATGTGTGTGATTTGGGCCTGTTTGTAAGTGAAATAGAGCATGTGTGTGATTGAAAGCCTGTGTGTAAGTAAGAGAAAGCGAGAGCATTGTGTGATTGAGAAAGATTGGTCAGAGAGATGACGTGTGTATGTGTGAGAAAGACTGATCAGGGAGATGACTGGTGTGTGTGTGTGTGAGAGAGAGAAGAGACTGGTTGTGATCCCTAAGGAAGAGGACTGTGAGGACAGCTTCAGCAGCTACTGCTGCTTCTGGTATTGCCCGCAAGGGAAAGAAGTAGGAGAACTGCTGGAGAGGGTAAGTAAAGGTGGCTTTTTAAGTTCATTTTTCTTGATTGACTACCATTTTAATTATTGGGTAGTATGTGATATGTCTGCTGTTTTTAAATATTTTATTGGTGTTTGGTAAAGCTTTCAAAATTTGCATGAGTCTTTAATTATTGGATATTCTATTCATCAGCTGTTTTGAAATTATTTTATTTGTATGATTTTATAATTATGATTAATGATTTATATATCTTGATTTTATTGATTTGTTTCACGAGGAATGGTGACATTTTTGTTTTTCCATTGTTACACTGTATTGAGTCTGGCCTGATGCGTTTTACAGTTCAGTTTTTGTCTGCATATTTCTATTTATACTTTATGTGGCTTTATTCTGTATTTGGTGAAGGTTTGTGTTCTGCATGCAAAGACTGAGATGAAGCATTCTTTTAGCATGTGGTTTCTCTGTAGGGATCTGTAGTAGTTTTAGCTTGGCCTGTTCTGTTTTCCTGATAGGAGGTGTATTGATATTTTAGATTCTGGTGTAATATTATTGTATTCTTTTTCATAGGTGGAGTTGTTATTCTTTGAGTGTTGGCAGATAGTACTGTGTTGATACGGGAGGACCATGCCGAAATATATCACAATAGGTATGATGCCATATGAATTCCAAGATGCAAAGTTTTCTTGTTGGCATCACAACAGTGCATGAAATTATCACAACAACTTGTATATTAATTTTACCTCAGAATGTCATTTTTCATGTAAAATATGTTATAAATGCATAATTTAAAATTGTGTATGGGGAGGGGGCGCCAGACTGTAAGGTTTGCCTAGGGTGCCTAATACCCTTGCACCGGCCCTGGGCACTTGACTGCACAGACCGTCCCAATAATAAAGTTCAGTCTGTTAAACTACCCACTGCCCACTGTCACGGTGCCTTGCTATGCACTAATGTAACGTGTGTGGTGTGCACACACACGCAGCTTTGCCCCACCTACCTCTCACTACTTGCAGCTCCTCCCACTCACCTTGGACTACTGGCAGCCACGGCGTCTGTTTGCCGTCCTCTCCGGCGTCCCCAGACCGGCTTTGGTGCTGCCTCCCGCCATAGTCCTCCAAGGTACCTTAGGGCGCACGCGTGCGCTGCCCTCATCTTTATTTCCACGTTGGCGCAAACCTCAGGGATGTCCCCCTGATATGACATCACGCTGCCCGGATATTTAAGCCTATAGTATTTGCTAGCTCATTGAGTTAGCAACTGTAACTCTATGGATGGGATTTGCTCTCTGTACCGAAGCTGCTCTGCCACTCCAGCGCTATCTGGAACTCTTACACCCTTCGGGGTTGCCAACGGGCTACCCGCTCCTTGGGGACCTCTTCTGCGTCTTTCAGGTGCTATCAGGAAACCGGTACTCGCTCCTCGAGGGCCCATGTTCCCTGAGTCACTACCTCCATCTTCAAACCTTTCTACTTGGAAGACTTCATTAACAGTTTCCATCTGTGAGTACAACTACCATCTATTCCACAGAACTGCTTCACTGGAACTAGGTACTCGCTCCTCGAGGGCCTGCCCTCTGTTCCGGTGCCTAGTGAAAACTCTGTTACTGCTACGTGAGTACAATACAACTGAGTCTCTCTGCTCTAAGGGATCAGGTACTCGCTCCTCAAGGGCCTGCTCTCACTGTCTCGGAGGTTCTCCTAATTCTACCTGTGACTGAATGCTTCTTATTGTGTACTCATAACTCTCAGTCTCTTTCCACTACAGCACAGCCTAGCAGAGGATTCGCTGTTCCAGCGTTCTGTGGGAGACCTACCCAGCCGGGCTCAACATATACTACTCACTACTGCCACCTCTAGTGGCTTCCAAAACTGTTTAATAAAAGATTCAAATCTGTGTTTGTGTGTCCAGAGTCTAGCCTGACACTGTGGTCCCTCACAGGACTGCCACCCATGGGTGTGGTCAGCTGCCACAGTGTCCAAGGATCCACCCAAACATCAATAACCATAACAAAAAACAAATGTTTGGACCAGACTGACTGTTGGGGGTGACAAGTGCTAGCCCCCATCACTTGTGCAAGGCTGGTGTGTTTATGTGGCCAGGGAAAGCCCCTGTGCTGGGACTCCAGTCTAGGGATGTGCGTCATCTAGGGATGTGAATCGGTTCCAGAATCGTTTCCGAAATCGTGTTCATACTAGAACCGTGGGAAATCTTCGTTCCCGCGGTTCTGAGCATTTTTTTTCTGCGGTCCCAAGCCGAAAAAAAACCAACCCACCCTAAAAATGTAAATTCAGTAATGAATGGTCAGAAGGAGAAAATAATACAAATGGAAGAAAAGTTGGAAAATTTGAATTCCGTTCAGAGTGTGATTATAAAAGGTGAAACAGCGATGAATAGAAGAGTTGAAATTTTAGAAATCAAACTTAGAAGCAATAATATTAAAATATCGAATTTTCCAAAATGTAGATTAATCTCAGCAAAAGAACAGTTCAAAAGTTATTTAAAGGATGTCTTAATGATACCAGAAGAGAAACAGCCAAAGATTATTAAAGCTTACTTTGTGTCAGGATTAAAAGAGGGAAATGGTAATCAGAAGAGAACTAGTGAAAGCACTCTGAATTAGGGATGTGAATCGTTTTTTGATGATTTAAAACAATTGTCAGATATATTTTAAATCGTCAAAAATCGTTAAGAGTCGTGATACAATAGAAATTCCCCCGATTTATCGTCAAAAATCGTAAATCGGGGGAGGGGGGAGGGCGGGGAAAACCGGCACACCAAAAAAAACCCTAAACCCACACCGACCCTATAAAACGAATCCCTTACCTTCCCCCACCCTCCCGAACCCCCCCAAAACTTTTTACGAGTACCTGGTGGTCCAGTGGGGGCGCGGGGACCGATCTCCCGCTCTCGATCCATCGGCGCCATTTTGGCTGCCACTCAAAATTGGTGCCGATGGCCCGATAAAAAAAACAACCCACCCGACCCTTTAAAAACGACCCCTTAGCATCCCCCACCCTCCCGATCCCCCCAAAACATACCTGGTGGTCTAGTGGTGGTCCCGGGAACGATCTCCCGTTCTCAGCCCATCAGCTGCCACTCATAAAGATGGCGCCGATGGCCCTTTGCCCTTACCATATGACAGGGTATCCGTGCCATTGGCCGGCCCCTGTCACATGGTAGGAGCACTGGCTGGCCGGCGCCATCTTTAAAGATGGCCACCGCCTTCGTAAAGATGGCGCCAGCCATTCAGTGCTCCTACCATGTGACAGGAGCTGGCCACACATGGTAGGCGCACTGGCTGGCTGGCGCCATCTTTAACGATGGCCGCCGCCTTCGTAAAGATGGCCGCTGCCATCTTTAAAGATGGCCACCGCCATCGTAAAGATGGCCGCCACCATCTTTAAAGATGGCGCCTGCCATCCAGTGCTCCTACCATGTGACAGGAGCCGGCCAATGGTACGGATACCCTGTCATATGGTAAGGGCAAAGGGCCATCGGCGCCATCTTTATGAGTGGCAGCCGATGGCCTGAGAACGGGAGATCGCTCCCGGGACCACCACTAGACCACCAGGTATGTTTTGGGGGGCTCGGGAGGGTGGGGGAAGCTAAGGGTCGGGTAGGAAGCTGGCTGGCCTTGTTGTCAAGGTGGAGGGGGGGGCGAAAGGAAAAAATGCTTCAGCGGCTGGTTGCCGTGTTTAAAAGTTGGGAGCGGCAGCTTAAAGTGCCATGAAGAAATAAAAAAATGCTTCCTAGCGTCGGCTGTCAGCGCATTGTGGCCGCGTTGTTTTTATTAGCGGCATGGTTGTCAAAAGAACATACCACCAGAATGTATCAGTATGCCTGAGGCTCTCTAAGGAAAGTTCAGACTAACTCACTAACTCTTATTCTGTGTGCAACTTCTTGCTATTGATATAGAAATGTGATTACAATAGCTAAGATAATAATTTCAACCTGGCTTTGAAAAAGTGAGCATATTATTTAAAGACAAAGCTCTATGAGCTGTGCTGCTGCAGAAGAAACTGTATTCTTGTCAGGTTGTGGTACCTTTTATTGGACCAATGTATGACTTGTCCAAAGCTGATATACATGAATTCTTCAGACCACCTAGTCCTCTTTTCCAGATATCACCATTTGTCTCTGAAGGAGGGGGCTACATGGCCAAGGAAACTAATGGGACCCAGAACATGTGGTTGTTTTGAATGCTGCAACTGCTCTGGGGCTCCTGATGTATGTCGCGTCTGCTGGCATTTGTTTGAAGGTGCCATGGGAGAGTGGAGACTCCTGACAGCACAGGAAAAAAAATTAACTCCCCCCCAACCCCCCCCCCCAAAAAAAAAAACCCAACACAGGTGAGGGAGACATCAGAGAGGGCAGTGAATTGCCAGGACTGCTGCTGCTCTGGGTCTGCTGTGTCAGCCCCGAGTTTGCTGTTGCTGGAGATTAAAGAGAGTAATTAAAGCAAAGACCATTCGGTGCTAGGTGGTGGGAAAGTTCCTAGTACATGGCAGGGTGAGGACCCTAGGTGATGTCACTAATGACATCAGTGACTGCCCAATACAATGCCTGGAAGCTCTTTTTAAGTAAAAATAAAAGATCTGGGGGCATTTTAAAATTTTAAAAAATTGGTGTTTTTATTGTGTAATAATTAAGGAGGCTCCCATAAAATTTTTAAAGGGCTATACATGTATTTTAATACCCATTGTGGGAGGGGGTCAGAGGACCTTTAAAACTTTAAAAATTCAGAGTTTTGATAATGGTGGCAATGAGAAGATTTATTTAGAGTATGATTCATGTAAAAATAAGACTTTGAAAAAGTTTATTTAAAACATTATATTTATAGGTAGTTCTGGAGTCCAGATATAAAATTCAGACTCCTAGGAAAAATGTGTTCTGTATTAATAAACATCTAAGGAGTTTTAAAGAAGCTTTTGGCTACTTTTAAAATTGTTCTGAAATGTTTTTAAATTCAGATATTGAACTGAAGGGGGTTCTGAAGGGTTTTCATGCGATTTCAAGTAAATTAATACAGTAGTAACGTTGTGAATGATGACAGAATGGATTTGAAGTGTTTATTTTGTATTTTGGGGAAAGTAACATTTTATTTGGAAAATGTAGATTTTAATTTTATTTAAAAATTCAGTCTCTGCCCCTTTGGAATGAATAAGTTCAATAGTTTAAACATCATAGCAACTGTATCAAGGAAAACTGTTGCCTTAGAGTCTCCTTGACAACGGAGTCTCGTTAAAATTCTTGAAGTGAAAAGCCTGCGTAGTGTTACTATTTTAAAGTCAAAGCACTTTTAAAATATTTTGCCTTGTGAAGATAAACAAAAGTAAAATTGGATTAAAATGTCTTTAGCTTTATTATTCACTAATAGAATGGTTAATTGTTAAATATATGTTCTTATTTACCTAAAACCAAGAGGCAAGGAACTATTTTATTTAATGACTTCATTCAGAGTAGTAATACCTTGAATCTGACATAGTAGTTTCAATTTAGAATACTGAGGGGATTACAAGACCTGTGCAGCTGCTGCTTGTACCCAGAGGCCTAGTAGTAACATTTACTAGCTAAAGATAGCTAGGGACACAAGTGAATGATTGTGAGGGTGTTTTTGCTTCTATTTATTAAGTATCCTGTGGTAAGGAAGGAAGATTGAAGTTTTAAAAATAATTTTAATTTGACTGACCCACGGAGTTCATTTGTCAATCTTGATAGTGACTGAATGTTGTATGGATGGATGAATGGTAGAATATTTTTAATAAATTTCCACAAAGATTTGGTAAACTTTGAAATGCTAAATTAAAGCATTGGAGTTTAAAAAAACAAACAAAAAAACTGGTGTAGATAAACCAGTATCTCACTTATATATATATTTTTAAAAAGGGGGATAAAAATATAAGAATATAAAGAACCATACTGGGTCAGACCAAGGGTCCATCAAGCCCAGCATCCTGTTTCCAACAGTGGCCAATCCAGGCTACAAGTACCTGGCAAGTACCCAAACAGTAAATAGATCCCATGCTCCTGATGCCAGTAATAGCAGTGGCTATTCTCTAAGTCATCTTGATGAATAGCAGTTAATAGACTTCTCTTCCAAATTGTAAAGCTGATGTAGATAAATCAGTTTCCTAAACTTAAAAAAAGGGGTAAAACTAATGTAGATAAATTAGTACCTTTACTTAATTGTAATTGGAAATTTGAATATTGCCCGAGCATAAATACTGATAGTCTGTACTTTTAAATGACTATAATGAGGGATTTCAAAGAATGTGTGACTGAATGATTGGGTTCCTGAGATTCCTGATTTCTTGCTGAGGTTCATGAAGAAGAAGATCTGCAAACAACTAAACACTAACCGAGTCATTCATCAAAATGCGCTATGGCGTTAATGCACACGATAACATGTTAACGCGTGTGTGAACGCCATAATGCATGCGATAACACTAGCGCACAGCACGAATACAAATTTTTGGAAGGAGTGGGAAGATGGAAAAATAGAAGTTATGGAAGTGTAAACATTTCCCTAAACAAGCCCCTTTTGTCTTATCGCAGGCATTACTAACGCATTTTGATGAATCTAGGGGGTCAGATAGTTAATTCACATATCCTAAGAGTGAGGGAAATATTTTTTTTCATTTTATATACAATAGCTGGTAATCTCAGTACACTAAAGGCCGGATTTTAGAAGGCCCACGCATGTAAAAACTGAGGTTTATGCACGTGGCTGGGCCCTGCACGTGCTGTGCGTGTTTTAAAATGGGCCTGGCCACATGGGTAAACCCCAGTAGGCACACAAGTGCCGGGCCTCTCCGAAGAGGTGGGCCAGGGGCGGAGTCTGGGTGGGGGTGGGGCGGGATGCAGGCTAGGACAGGAGGTGCAGGCCAGGCCAGGACAGCGCTATCCCGGGGAAGCGCAACTTCTGCTGCAGAGGAGCAGTAAATAATAAAACAAAAAAAAAATTAGTAGATAGGAAGGGTTTAGGGACTGGGGAGGAGAGGGGAAGAGGGAGGAAGTTTAGGTAGTGGGGTAGGGAACTGGGGGAGGCCCGATTGCGTCGCCGCATGTAATTTACTAAAATTCCCCCCCTCTGTGCTTGCCGCTACAAAGGATGCATGCTTTACACCAGCTTTTTTGAGCGAGCAGATGAACAGGGCAAAATAGCATAGGTAAATATCCCCGACTGGAACATGCCCACGGCAACACCTTTTTTGTAACCAGGCTAAGGGCATGCTTTTAGCCAGGATGAGGATGATAGTTTCAAGACAGGCCAGTTTCTGAGATAAATCACTATTTGCCTCGGTAAAGAGCTTTGAAAATCGCTCTTAGACACACCAGTTCAATACCTGCTGGTTTGAAGGATTATCATGTTATGAGCCAGGTACACAGTCCACTAAAGAACAGCAGATTGAGCACATGAATACTGGAACCTCGTGCCTAGAGTGTGTGCATGTCAATGGGTTCCCACTGTTAGGATACTGGAGCAACTTTCAGACCAGTTTTCATAGTGAAAGTGCATATGTACTTCGCCCTAGGTGCAAAGCACCACACAGTCTCTAGCACCTGCTTTTTCTATGGGTAGGATTTTTGCTGGAAAACTGTGTGTGAAAATTTGAAAATACCATCTCTGCATCTACTTTTCCTCCCCTCACACAAACACGACCCCAGAAACACCTCATCTAGGTACAGCTGATGGTACACACTGCCACACTGAGGGAGGGCTATTTTCAGATAACCGTTTAACACTGGTAAAACACTTTTTACCCGTGTACATCACTTTGAAAATTGTCTTTACTGTGTCTGGCATGAAAATTACAAGAGAAGATCTATTGTGTATTTAATTCATTATTTATCCCTTTAATACTTATAAATACATAATCATTGGAAAACAGCTTTCTTTTTTGTTATCCATCTTTAAATAGCTTCTCATAAGGTTAAAACAGAGAATGTGGCCTAGGCAGAATATATTTAGAACATCCCAGTTGGAACATCTTTAGTAGCTGGGCAGATTAGTATCACAACTAAGTGCATGAAAATACTTTGAATGGCCATACCATGGCTTCATTCAAGCTTGCAGTAAGAACTGATCTGCTTTAATGACACAAAGTTTGGTTTCTTTCAGCATAACTTTTACATTCCACACTTTCCAGCTTTAGCCCCTGAGAATCTAAGTGCATTTATTTCAGGACTATATTTCACAGGCAGTAAACAAGAGGAAGAAAACGATGAACAGATAGGTTAGAAGCATATAATGAGAGGGAAAAAATGCAGCTTATATGAGAAAAGAGCTTCCAAAATAGAGATCACCAGTCTGCTCAATCCATGCCTGGTGCCTCCTGTTCTCGCAAAGCGTTTAGAATCAATTCTAGGCTGATGACACCATGATGCAAACTGCTGCTATTCCTTGATTGCCTTTTCCCGAATCGGCCAATAGGTCGCACACCACGGCCCACATACCAGAAAGGATCAATCTCAGGACCTGAAATTCAAAGGAGTCAAATTCATTAATTGAGGAAAAAGTCCCATAACTGCCACTGAATAATAACTAATGCCAGAGAAAGTTTTATCTGTTGGATGTTGAATAGGAGTGATTATCAGAGAATGCATACTTTGTCCACTGGTCAGTAAGACCTCTGGCACATGTCCGCTGTCTTCCAGTTTTACTGAACGCTAGGGATATGTTCATTTCAGTTTGATTTGCTTTTTTTTTTTTCAGTTCTTTCATTTTTGGCAACTTGTGCATGCAGTTCAGTAGTTGTGCATACACTTTCCTCACACAAATTGGAAAATGTGTGAACACCTACCAAAACAGCACGTACACCTGCAAAACTGCATGCACAAATGACAGAAATGAAACTGCTGGTTTAATTTGGAGATACTGTCCATTTGTTTTGTTCCAGTCTGAGCGAACTGAAAATGGCCTCATTCATCACGCTTCACACATTCGTCTGAAATCAATTTTTGCCCTGAAGGAATGCTGAGATACATCAACTCCACTCTCTTCTTTTTTTGAAAATATTTGTTAATCACTTTACAGACTTCAATAGGGTGATTTACTGAAATCTGTAAAGTGATTAACAATTTATTTTTTTTTTTAATAAAATAAATGCACATCCCTACTGACTGCCACTTGCTAACCATCTGAGAAACAGACAGCGGGGCTGATGTAACACAGCATTCCTTCAGGGCAAAAATTGCTCCAAGCTTAATCAATGAGTGGACTATGAACCAGGAAAGTGAGGATTCAAATCCCAATGCCGCCACTTGTGACCTTGGGCAAGTCACTTCACCCTCCTCAGGTACAAACAGAGAGGGAGATTTGTTAAGCTGCGATAGTTTATCGTGGGAGGGTCCAAATATCGTGAGGGGATCCCTAACAAATTGCAGTGGCACAAACGAATGGAAAATTGCACCACAGTAAGGGGCCTTCCCACACGATGGCAGCCCACCTCGGCTGGAGCCATCACTCTTTACAGCATCTGAGGCTAAAAATGCATGCCCCGCCCCAAGGCAGAATCACTCTCGCCCACCCTCCTGCTGCCTTCCGAAGCAGCACTGACCCCCCTGTACATAAAAAGATTTCAGCAATTCTAACTGTGCAGCGATGGCTCCCTCCCTTTCTGGCCCCCTTCTCTTACAATGGGAAAAAAGTCACCTTAGTTAAATGACTTTCCCCCTCCGTGGCCCATCCCTAAACCCACCATCCAAATAAATTACAATCCCTGGTGTGTAGGGGTTCCACACCCCCAATCCAAAAGTACTTGGTGGTCTGAGAGGGGGGCTCCCATCCCTCAAATTGCAAGCATTGGTGGCTCAGTGGGGAGCCAGGGTGCTTCCCTAGCTCTGCTCCCATCGGCGCCATTTTTCATGTGACGGGGCAAGGTCCAGGGATCAGGAGCATCGGGGTCCCGTGCTAGCAGCCCGATGCTCTCTCAGGAAAATAACTCTACCTCCCTCAAATGCGGTAAAATAACACGGCTGATATTTTTCAAGGTCAGCTGCGTTATTTTATTACAATAGGATTGCCTATGCAATAAGCTGCTCTGCATGCATTAGGAAGTCTTATGCATTCAAATGCATGCAAAGCAGCTAATTTCCATAGGGATAAATAATCTTTGGCTATATCACCTGATATTGTGCGATAGTGCTGAGATATGATGATACCACCCAATAAACAGCATTTAACACACATTACATGCTATTTAACCCATGATATTTTCTTACTGCAACCTAGTGAATCCAGGCCTTAGACTGTAAGCCCTCTGGGTATAGAGAAACAACTACAGTACCTGAATGCAATCCATTTTGAAGTGCTGAAAGGTGGAACATAAATTGATTAAATAAAGAAACAATGATAACATCACTGGAGACATAGGGATTGCAAATAGAAATGGATCTCCCCATTTTGATCTGATGGGAACTTCCAAGAGACCCAGCAAGGCAGGTTCTTATGTTTCAGTGGAAATACCACAGATAAAAAAATGGATAAAAACTTTGATATATTCCCTCCCCATCACCACCACATTATCTTCTTCTAAACCTTGAGCTTGTTTGCCATTGCAATTTGCACAGCAAGCATTGAAGTATTATATACCTTTTAGCTGTGTATTTTCATGCAACAGAGGCAGCACCAATTATTGATCTCATATATAAAAGCCCCTTGGTTAAATGACCTTCCCCTCTGCGGCCCATTCCTAACCCAGCATCCAAATAAATTACAATCCTTGGTGTCTAGGGGTCCCACATCCCCAATCCAAAAATACTTGAGGGTCTGGGAGGAGGGCTTCCAGAGTCCCACCCCATCCCTCAGATAGCAAGCATTGGTGGCTCAGTGAGGAACAAGAGTGCTCCTATCGGATCCGAGAACATTTCGCACTATACTATTTTCTATTTTTGGTTATCACCTACTTAGCATTCTGCTCCATATCTCCACTTTATGTTTTGCTGATATATAATGTCACATTTACTAAGGCTTTTTCCATTCTGTACCTATGGGGGAAATAATCTTAATAAATAAGGCTCATAGTTAAGTTTTCTGAGCTGTTTTGATACTTAGCACAAAGGCAATGCTCACAAATACTAAATAAGAGGAAATAAGAACATAAGGACATGCCATACTGGGTCAGACCAAGGGTCCATCAAGCCCAGCATCCTGTTTCCAACAGTGGCCAATCCAGGCCATAAGAACCTGGCAAGTACCCAAAAACTAAGTCTATTCCATGATACTGATGCTAGTAATAGCAGTGGTTATTATTTATTTATACCAACATTTGATCTCAATTGAGATATTACACTGGTTTACATTCAGGTACTGTAGGTATTTCCCTATCCCCAGAGGGCTTATGATCTAAGTTTTTGTACCTGAGACAATGGAGGGTAAAGTGACTTACCCAAGGTCACAAGGAGCAACAGCAGGACTCAAGCCCTCGTCTCCTGGTTCATAGTCCACTGCTCTAACCACTAGGCTATTCCTCCTCCCTATGAGCTAACTCAACTTAATTAATAGCAGGTAATGGACTTCTTCTCCAAGAACTTATCCAATCCTTTTTTAAACACAGCTATACTAACTGCACTAACCACATTCTCTGGCAACACATTATATTAATTGTAATGTGAAAGAAAGTCTGACTTTCTTCTAGAGCTTCTTCAGAATTCCACGTTTCAAAAAGTTATAAAGCTCTTCATGGCAGAGACTTCAGATGATTATCATTACCTGATCCATGAATGAAGTAATAAGATTAGCACATTCTAGCATCCTCCCACCTCCCGGTCCTCTTCCTGGTAGGTGCTTCCTTCTGCCAAAGTCTTAAAACTGGAGGGGGCCGGAAAGAGCATGCCTTCCTCCTGGCCCACTTATACAGATATCCAAAAATGGTAGTGGCTTCCTTCTTGCAGACTTTTGCCAAATGCACATGTAGAGGACCTTGAGGAACAAGGCCAACATTTCCACAAGTAAGTTGCTATTTTGTATAAGCAATTTAGACGTGGGAATTTGGCAAATTACTGATGTATATTTACACCTGCTTTGTATCTGGAGTAAGAGATCGTAAACATCATTTTTATTTTTATTTTATTTTTATTTTTATTTTTATTTTTATTTTAATTATCTAATTACGCAAAAATTGTAAAGCCTGTTGCTCAGTTCTGTTATATGTAAACCGACGAGATGTTCCCAACGTTCGTCGGTATATAAAAGTTACTAAATAAATAAATAAATAAATAAATAAATCATTAAAGTGAAATACTGACTGAGTGAGGGATCCGGGTGAAATGGGGGGAGTTGAGGCTGAAGAGCCAGGAGGATCTTGATAACCTGTAGATGGACTGGGTGAGCTAGTAGACTAATTGGTTAAACTGGTAATTTAGGAAAATCTCCTAATTTACACTCGTAAAAGCTGACTAGCGGGGGGGAGGGGGGGGACGGCGGGGTGTTAATATGTGTAAATGACACAGGTATCTCTGTTGTGAGTGGGGTGCTACGGCGAACCCCACTCGGGGTGTTTAGTGTGCCCTTGGGCCTCAGCCTGATCCCAGAGCTTCCAGGGCCAAGCTGAGGGTTGACGGCGTATACAGCATGGCTGGCAGTCTTACCCTCCACCAGGCCTACAGGCTCCTATCGCCAACAAGGAGATGTTGGAAGTTGAATGGTCCTCCGACAATTCCGAGCCCTTTCGGACCTGCTGCGAGGAACAGCATGGAGCAGCAGGCCTGGCCTGAGGTTGAGGGCAGACGGAGGCCTTGACACGTAGACAGGACAAAGGTTGGTGCGACGGCATCATAGACGAAGACACTTGGGATGATGCAACGGCATCACAGATGAACATACTTGGGATGATGCAATGACATCACAGACGAAGACACATGGGTTGATGCAAAGGCATCACAGACGAAGACACTTGGGTTGATGCAACGGCATCACAGATGAAGACACTTGGGTTGGGCAACTGGAAGGAAGGACAATTGCACTGTCTCTCAGGGCGCCCTACTTAGCCCACCCGCGGGACTGAGTCGCGGACCACCCTGTCCCGCTACGCACCCTACACAACCCGGATGCTGGTTACGGACCACGAGGAGAGCGGGACATGCGCAAGGAAGATCCAGGCGAGGAGGAACTCCGATGACGGGACCAATGACATCTGAAGCTCCAACAGCTGGCAGGAACGGAAGCTCAGGAGCACAGGGACAAATCCCTCCTGCAGGCCACTCCACGGTCCAGCAGGTCAGAAGGCTCAGGAGACAGACGAAGACGAAGGGAAGAACATCCGGAAAGGCAGGAACATCAGGATGTGGAGGGTCTTGACAGGACATCTGGGCATGGAAGAGCAAGATGGGAACATCAGGATACCTGGACAGGGACCTCAGGCAAGACATCAAGACACGAGACGTGGTACGAAGGCAGACGAGACATGGAGCTCCACGAAGAACAGGAAACCTTACAAGGTTCTGGCAGGCAGGAGCCTCCAGAAGGATGTCACTCCGATGCAAGGCGAAGACGTACTGATGGAGCAGCCCTCTTATAGGGCTGAAGCAGGAAGTCCAATCTTAGGTGGAGCCAGCACACTTCCTCTGTCTGGCCCTTTAAATACAGAAGAGAGACGCACGCCGGCACCTAAGGAAGGAAGCAGGAACCTGTGCAGGACCGCGGACAGTGGCCTGCACCGACGTCTTCAAGCAGAAGGCAGGCTGGGCCTGGGAAGCAGGCCTCGACGATGACAGCGGCTCCGGCTGCTGCAGGAGGCCCCGGGGGCGGCTTCAGCCGCTACCCGAACCCGGGGATGTGGCCCACGAGCCGCGAAGGCAAGCTGACGTCGGCGGCAGTCCCGGCTGCGCAGGGGACGGCAGAAGGTCCGCGGCTCCAACCACAGCGAAGGCAGGACCCTGGGACGGCCTCCAGGCCGCAACGAAGCAGGGAAGTCCACAGCTCCAGCCGCATGGGCAGGAACGACAGCGGCGTCCATGCCGTGTCAGGAAAAGCATGAGGTGAGTGAGAGTCTGCTCGCGGGGGACCCGTGGGCAGCGAATCACAACAATCTCCACGCATATGTTTTTAAATTTAGATGTAAAAATATGCAAATATAGCAGCTTCATACTATTTATCCAGATAAATTCTGATTTATCTGGCTAAATCTTGAAATCAGCACCTATCCAGACAAATTCTGATTTATCTAACTAATTGAGATAGCCAGATATGTGTAAAAAGTGCTACTTATCCTGCTATCTGACTTAGCCAGATAAGTAGTGCTTTTTAGATTTCTCCAGCTATGTGATTTAGCTGCACAAGTGGCATTTTAAGACTTATCCGTATAAACAGTGGTTTTGAGCTATTTAGGGGGACAAATTGGAACTTGTCCGGATAAGTGCAGTATGGATTTCTTTTACACAAGCAAACATGTTGCTGTGTTCATTTATGCACAGTTTATAACCGGTGTACATTGTATATTTGCAGGGTATAAATATAGGAGATGTTCATGTATATATGGACACGTGCACAGGTGTTTAAAAGTTATCTTCTCTGCTTATACATGTATGTAAATTAAGGAACGTGAGATGCCAAATTATGTTTTAGTGGGCACATGCTAAACATCGTGGGATGTGCTGCTTAAAGTGTACTTGCTAAGGCCTAAACTTTTCCACCTGTCTTGGACCAGGTTTTAAATGTTGGTATGCTTCGGGACTGGCACACTCACATTTAACAATGAGGGGAGGCAGTGCCCTTGGGACCTCTCCCCAACCCCCAATCAAGCACAGGACACTGCCCACAATGCCAGATGAAGGCTCCTCTGAGCTCTGATTCTCTCCCACTGCAAAGGGGGTCTCCCAGCTGCAATCTCCCTCCCACAACTCCACACCAGCGTACTATAAAGGGGTCTTGGAGCTCCAATTCTATCCTATCCCAAAACCAGGACAAAGGAACCTTCAAGCCCCACTATCTCAACTTCAACATGAGTTAAAGGATCCCCTCGTGCCCTAAATCCCACCCTCTGAATCCAGGTTCAAGGTAGCTTTACTCCAAATTCAAGGGGCCTCCGGAGCATCCAACCCTTCATTCCATCCCCCACCCCCACCCCAGCTTCCCCCACTCTCTCTTCCCAGTAGCTATTCCTTGACTTCAAATTCAAGATACTGAAGATGAGGACAGGAAGAAGCATGAAGCTTCCCTCCTGGCCCACTGACGCTGAGATCCAAAATGGCAGTGCCTTACCCTCACAGACTCTTGCCCACTGCACACGCGTGGGCCTGCTGATGCCGGCAAGTTAAAAGGAACACATGCTCCTTCCTGGCTCAGTCTTCAGTGGTATGGCTAAAGGGATACCCTGAATCCTTGCCCACTCCCTGTTGGGGTGAGGGATTGGAGGAGGATTCTGGGCACTGAAAGCCCTTAAACTTGTAACCTGGGATTGGGGAGGAGGGGTGTCAGTTCTTAGAGGCCCGTTTGTACTGGGGACAAGAGGTGCGGGAGCCTGCGGCCCAGAAGCCCTTTGCTGTCTGGGTGGGAAAGGTCGGGCAGTGCCAGCCCTTCACCTTTGGTGTCAGAGGATGGGCTGCATGGGGGTTGCTAAGGGCACTTGATGTTTGTGTCAGGGAGGGAATACAATCACCCATTTTAACTGGCTCTTTCACTTTGTGCAAGTTAGCAAGTTAGCAGAAGTGTAGCATGTACACGCTACACTTCTGGATTTGACATGCACACTCTTTTAGCTCAGTCACTAAAGAGGCTGTGGGTTTTATTTTTAACAGGCAGGCAAACAAATGAGTGCACTGCCTGCTAAGAATCCTTTTAGCCATGCACATTAAAATTATTAATATAGGTTTTAGGGCATACAAATAATTTGGTTAAATATACTGTAGGTTATAAAAGTTTAAATACCATAGAAATAGTAAATAGGAGAGAGAAAAAAACAAATGGCAGTGTAGGTAAATTCTCTATAGCATATTGAGTGTACTCATTGCTGTGTTTGGCAGTCAAAGATCTCAAGTGCACAACGTCTTCTGAAACATTCCATAAGAGTACGAGAAAGAAATATAAAATAAGATAAAACCTTTAAGATAAATTTTAAAATTCGGGGCGCGCACACGGCTGCGCCGATTTTATAACATGGACTTGTGTGCCTGATTTTATATCGGCGTGCGAGTGCCAGCTCGCGTGCTTAAGGGGGAGACATTTTGTAAGATACACGCAGCAATGCGCTAGGCCTGTTCCCCAGTTCCCTCCCAGTCCGCCCCAATAAAGGAGCGGACTGGGAGGGAACTTCCTAAACCCCCTAGCTAACCTGCCTCCCTTTTCCCCTATCCGCCCCGACCCTAAAGCCCCACTAACTACTGGATTTGTTTTGGTTTTTTGTTTCAGTACTTACCTGCTATTCAGAGCAGCAGTAACTTGCACGGGCCAGTCAGCTGCTGGCGCTCGCTTCATTGAGACAGCGCCTAATGGTGCTTTCTAGGCTTGCCCACATCCCACCCAGCCCCTGCCCCCCGGCCCGCCCCCTTTTTCCCAGCTGGTCCTCCCACACGTACCAGGAGATACGCGTGTGGCCGTGGGTGTTCGAAACTTCCCGTGGTGCACACGTGGCCCATCCACGTGCAAATCTCTCAGTTTTAACGGGCATAGGCCTTTTAAAATTAGCCCGTTTGTTTTTGGGTGCAGGCATATTAAGTTCGATAGGAACAGTTCCACCATTCTTCAAGTTTCCAGTCCATGCTGTGTGAAAAGTAAATAATAGCTGGTGTAAACTGTTATTTCTAGCAATTAATTTGATTTTGAATAAAGCAAAGAATTAAGCAAATAGAAATATTTACTTATTTTAAAACAACTTGCTTCCATTCGTATTGTTTGTAATGATCGGAGTAATTTGTAAATTATTGTGGTTGATGTGCTAGTCCACTTGAGCAAAGCATAGCTCTCAAAAGCTAATCATAGATGTGCTGAGTTAGTCTAATAAAAAGATTTCACCTACAACTTTCTTCGTTGACCTTTATTTCTATATTTTTGCTATTAAGGAGGTGTGTACAGGGGAGGGTTTTTTGTTGGTTTCGGGGATTCATTTAATTTTGTTTTATTTACCTATTTTTTTTTTTAGTGAGCACTCTTTTCCAATACTGTGCACTAAAACATATTTAAAGCTGGCCACAAACCAACCCACCTTAAAACTAAACCCACTGCCAAACATTTAAAAAAAGAAAAAAAAAAAAGGCCCCCAGCAACCCTCAATTGTTCCTGTCCCTTCTGGTCCCACACTCCAGACCCAAAGCCAGTGCCGTTTTGGATTATGGCACCATCAAGGAATGAGCAACTGGGGATTGCTTCTGCTCCCTTTGGATTCCAAGGGGATAGGGTAAGATACAAAGCTGGGGCAGCAGGAGCCCCTGGGGTGGGGGATGGGACCATGCAATAGGGGGTGCAAAAGAGGAAAAGAGGAATTGGATTCAGATAGCAACCAACAAGGATCTCCAACTTTTACGGGTCTGGGAAAACAAATAAGCAAGGGGATAATTGCTGATACAACTGTCTCTACCCTTTACTAATAAGCCTTGATACTTTTGATGCAACTCCAACAAAGCTCTCTGCTTCAACGGCAGGGGGAAAGGGGGAATTGTAGAGATGTGAATCGTGTGATCGATCATCTTAACGATCGATTTTGGCTGGGGGTGGGGGGAATTGGATCGTCACAGTTTTGTTTTTTTTAAAATCGCGTAAATCGTAAATCGGGGGAGGGCGGGAAAACCGGCACACTAAAACAACCCTAAAACCCACCCCGACCCTTTAAAATAAATCCCCCACCCTCCCAAACCCCCCCAAAATGTCTTAAATTACCTGGGGTCCAGTGGGGGGGTCCCGGTGTGATCTTCCACTCTCGACCACGGGTGCGTTAATAGAAATGGCGCCGGCGCTACCTTTGCCCTGTCATATGATTTGTATTGCATACAGGAATTCCGGTATATAAAAATTAAAAATAAATAAATAAATAAATATGACAGGGCAAAGGTAGCGCCGGCGCCATTTTGGTTCCTGTCCCCCGACGTCACGAGCGCAGGAGATCGCTCCCGGACCCCCGCTGGACCCCCAGGGACTTTTGGCCAGCTTGGGGGGGCCTCCTGACCCCCACAAGACTTGCCAAAAGTCCAGCGGGGGTCCGGGAGCGACCTCCTGCACTCGAATCGTATTGCTGTATTGCAAAATGGCGCCGGCCATACGGCCATACGGCCGGCGCCATTTTGCAATACGGCCATACGGCCATACGGCAATACGGCCATACAGCCATACGGCCGACGCCATTTTGCAATAAGGCCCGAGTATTGCAAAATGGTGCCGGCAGTATGGCTGTATTGCCGTATTGCAAAATGGCGCCGGCCGTATGGCCGTATGGCCGGCGCCATTTCTATTAACGCACCCGTGGCCCGAGAGTGGAAGATCACACCGGGACCCCCCCACTGGACCCCAGGTAATTTAAGACACTTTGGGGGGGTTCGGGAGGGTGGGGGATTTATTTTAAAGGGTCGGGGTGGGTTTTAGGGATGTTTTAGTGTGCCAGTTTTCCTGCCCTCCCCCGATTTACACGATATTTTAAAAAACAAAACCGCGACGATCCGATTCCCTCCCCCCCAGCCGAAATCGATCGTTAAGACGATCACACGATACACATCTCTACTGTTCAGTGCAATTCATAAATACACTGTTCAGTGTATTTCATAAATACCTTTTTAATTAGAGATGGGAGGTGCACATAAAATCTATATATTGATTGATTTTGTTACTGTCCATAATGGACTTCAGGAACAGCCTGAATGATATTGTTACATTACAATTTATTAAAGGCCATACGTATCTTGCAGGGGATGTAAGCACATGCAATATGAACAAGCTGTTCCATGCAGAATTAAAGGAGCTTAATTTCTGGGATGTGCATGCAGGCATCTATGCCTATAAGTGAATCCAAACAAAAGTATATACACTCATCAGGATTTCCTTGGGCTGCCTGGCGTCCTGAAAATTTGGTGTGGGAATGAGAAACACAAAAGTAATTGGGGGATGGTGGGAGACATACACACACACACACACTCACACACACACACACACACACACAAACATAGTGATCTGATCTCGTAAGTTTTCTTCCCTTTGGAAAGCAAGCAAAAAAGTAAAGCCTAAAGGTGCATCTAAACCATAGATAAAGAAGAGGTGGTTATTTAATATCAGTAAGTTATCACTTACTTCTGTTGTCAATCTGACGGTTAAGTGGTCTGCTCTGCACAGAAGAGAAGTTGAGTGAAACCAGCAGCAACAGCATGTAGACAGCCCCCAGTTTTAGCTGTGTGGACTCTAGGGAGCATTTATACATGGTGGCCCAAGGCACAGAATGTAACATGGCGGAACAACTGCAGAAGACCGGGAGAGGGAAATCAAAAGTAAGAAAGCATAAATAAGAAAGGTCCGCTCCAAGGTCATCCGGGCTAACATTTCTAGCCCTCTCAATTTACCACAAATGTTAGGACAATCAGCACTGATAAAACTACATGTCAAGAGTCCACTGTTGATAGCTTTAACATGTCAACTCAGCAGCATTCCTTGGTTAAAGGAATGTTTCTCCTTCTCTCCCACTACTGTCACCTGAAAAGTACACTGCATGTCACACTAAATATATATATATATATATATATATATATATATATATATATACATACATTTTTGTAAAAGCAAAAGAGAAAAAGTGTTTTATTTGTATTAAGTGTATCCTATTAGTACTAAACCAAACCAAACACTAAGGTGTCATTTATGACCCAAGTCCTGAAAAAAATAAATAAAAAGATGAAATAACATTCTTTTGCATATTTTCCTACTATCCCCTTTACTACGTCCTGGGTAAATTTAAGAAGCAATATTTCAAAGCGATAGTAACTCATTAATATACCTGGACTTGACCAACAACACTCAAATAATGATTTTATTTATGAAATTGTAACCGAACCTTATTGGCACCTGTTAGAATGTACGATATCCTACATTTACTTACCTTAGTCTATGTGCCTATTTGTAAACCGTTGCGATGGTATATAACTTAGCGACGGTATAGAAAAGTTTTTAAATTATAAATAAATAAATAAATCTCTTTGCGGTGGTATACAGTAGATTTTTTTTTTCCTTTCTTCAAGTTTTAAACATGAAATGCAAGTTTAGAAGACTAACATAAAAGTACTTGTTAGAGTCCTGCACAGGAAGGAAAGGGGACAGATCAGCAAGGAGCAGAACAGATCTGTTACTATACCCTGTGATTGAAGTAGGGCACAGGAAGTACATTTGGGGAAAAAATACGTAAGTCATCTTGTTTTTGCCTTTTTTATTGAAATTATGTATGGTTTTGGATTATTATGCCTAACACAACAACAGGATTGTCTAAATAGAGTTTTAAGAAGGAATGTCTAGATTCTAATTACAGTTTTTCTATCAATATGTGGTGACATTTGAAAAAAGAAACTGTCAGTGATCCTCTTTAAACTATATTAAATGCATCCCACCGATATAAAATCATTAGACAAAACACTACTATGTCATATATGATGTAAGTCCTAAAAAAGATGAAATCCCAACATTTTTTGTAAGTTTTTTATAACATCCCCTTCAAGACAGTACATGCCACAATAATCAGAAACGCTTTTGCTAACGAATACACTTCAAAACTAATCCAATCTGTATTTTCAAAAACTCCTCTTTCCCATGTGTGGGGTTTGTTTTTCTTTTTTTAGATGACTAAGAAATGTCACCTTAAATTGACAGTATTCGTCAGAGCCTCGAGTTTCTTCACAACCGAAGTTTCAGCAAAGTTAACAAGACATTTTAACTTACACGGTCTGAACAGAACTTATAAGCGTACACGGTTTTAGAAAAAACAAGTTTCTCTTCCCAGCCATAATATAGGAATCCCGAAAATCTAATACCCAGGTTTGCAGGAGGTCAGTAGTAATAGAGCCTCCAACGCTGGTCCTTGGTTCGCTGTTAAACATGTTACATCTGCGCCTTAACAAACTTTTCTATCACTTCATGCTATCCAGTTTATTTACAGGTACAAAACATGCTTAAATAACTTGAGATACTATAAAGACGACAGGGATCGCCTTCAGGACGTTTGGGAATGCGGTTTTTTTTTTTTCCACCCCCTAGGAATAAAGTCTGTGAAAACGGAAAGAAGCTGTGAAAACGGAGCAGAGTCTGCCGTGCCTACCACCACCCCGAGATGAACCAGTGGACTAAAAGGCAAGGGAATCTAAGAGGGCAGGGAGCGCCCCTCCAACGAGCTTCGATTATCAGCTCCAGGGCTCTCCCTTTCCCCCTTCAGCAAACCCAAACCGGTCGCGATCTCTTTCTGGCAGGTCGAAAGGAAGAGAAAGCGCCCGGCTGGCAGGCTGAGCCTTAGCAGTGGGCGCGGGCACTCACCTCCTCCTCCTCCTTCTACCTCCTCCTCCTCCTCCTCCTCCCCCGGCTGATCGGGCTCAGCGCTGCTACTGGAGATCTGGGAGCCGGCTTCCTGCCCCTTTATAGGGGAGCTGGGCGAGCTGCCCTTACATGAGATTGATGGTGGACGTCAGCCGCCTGCATTTCTGGAGGAAGCGGCAGAGAAATAGTTCCCCCCCCCCCACCCCCCACCCCAAAGTTCCATTAAAAAGCCACTTGTCAGGGTGGGGCGTGGGGTTGTTTAGGCGGCGGGGCACGTCCCTGCGCACTTTGTCAGTCCCTGCGCTGACAAGCTGAACGCAGGAGGCCCTGGATGAGCCCCCCCCCCCCCCGCCTAACGGGCTGAGCAATGTCTACACTAATGGAGAGCACTAAGAAGAATTTGGAGGTGGCTCCTGCGTCAGTGTCATCACTTCAGCCATTGATCGCCAGGATCTGTCAGATACCGACAGCGACTTTGCAAACCACAAGCATGATGTGATGTCTTCCCAGCGAGGCCAACAACAACAACAAACAGATTTTAAGGGGACTTTAAATCCAGATGAGTTTGTGGAATTGAAGGGGGGGGGGGGGGAGAGAAAGAGAGAGAGATCTGGTAAAGGATTACCAGTGGAGAGCTAATGGGATAATGGATAGCAATAAAGTGGGATGCAAAAAAAATGAGGCCCAGGCCTGTGACTTCTGTCTGATTTGATATGGCTAAGGTGGATTTCACTTTGAAGTACAAACCTGTGGCTATTGAGGCAAGTTGGCTGCTTAGGAAGAGGACATGGTTTTAAAGCTCCTCACTATTACCTGTCAGTCTCTCTCATACACACACACACACACACACACACACCCTCTTTTCTGGACCTCCTTTCTGCAAGGCCTCTTCCCAGGCTGTGCATCTTGAGCTATGCGATGGCCCTGTGATGGTTGGACCTCTTCATGGGCCATGCGGATGAGCTCCATGATGGCCCTGTGACAGTCGGGCCTCTTCTTGGGCATCGAGCCGTTGGGATGAGCTCTATGATGGCCCTTAGATGGTCGGGCCTCTCTTCTCAGGCTGCACAGGATGAGCTCTGTGACAGCCCTGTGACTGTTATGCCTCTCCTCTTGGGCCACGCAGGATGAGCTCCGCGATGGCCCTATATTGGTTGTCTCTTCTCAGGCACTGGATAACTTTGAATGGGTGGGCCTGAGTGCAAAGTGGGTGGGGCACGGCCCACCCAGGCCCACCCATGGCTATGCCACTGTTACCTGTTGCTTGTATTTTCATGCCGCATTCAAAGCGTAAGGGTTGGACCTGAGAGGGGCCCCCACATTCCTCCATGATCAATCCTCACAGCCAAAAATTAAAATCTTACCTCCTCTTCAAGGAAATCCAGATGACCAGGGATGAGAAACGGATATGGACCTGACTGATTTTTGGAATCTTCTACAGTCTATGGATTTAAATTCTGGGACTTTATTGATTAAATGTGTGTTTCCTCAAGATTGTGATTCAGTGTTAAAAATGTTTTTTTTTTCCCATAACAGAAAAGGCTTATTCTATGGTGGGAAGATTTGGGTATTCCCAGATATTACCAGAGGTAAACAGTTACACAGAAAGACATTTTGGAGAATTTGCCGGGAATTTTTGGCTCTTGGTGCATTATTTATTCTTCGTTACCCTTGTAAATGTGTTGTGGAACTGTCTGCTATGAAACTCATTTACTTTAAGCCTTCTCAATTAAGAAGCTATTTGGATTCTCATGCTAGTCATGGTTAACCAGCTTCTAATTATCAGCTTTTTGATGTGTATAGGATGCTTTTCTCTCTATAATATCTTTTTTTCTTTTTCCTTTTTGTTTTGCTTAGTTTGGTCTTGTCTCTCCCCTAATTTCCTGTAATATATATTGCGATCCCTCCCGCGGCCGGAGCCACGGGAGGCCTCTTACCTCTCTCCCGGTGCCAGCCCGACTCCCCAATGTCGCTGCCTTCCACAGCAGGCTGCTGCTCTTTGTTTCTCCATGGCCTGGAGGCCGCCCCAGAACCCTCCAGCACAGTGGGAGCCGCCGCGTACTGGCCCTCTTCTTCCGCAGCCTGGAGGCCATTCTGTAGTCTTCCTGCTGCATGTTGCCGCTGTCGCCAGGCCTTTCCCTCAGCCCAGACCACCACCAATGCTGCCTCCCAGCAGGCCAGAAGACCTGTTCTTCAGCGGCTGGAGCCGCTCTCAATCCTCCTCATGTGGCAGGGAAGCCGCCTCCTCCGTTGGGGCCTGCGCTGAGGCCTACTTCCTGTTCCTGCTCCTCTCAGCGGCAGATAGCCGCTGTCTAGGGTCCTGCTTCCTATTCCTTAGGTGCAAGGCCGTGCCTCTTCCCTGGTCTTACAGGGCCAGCATAGGAGTGGTCCTGCAGCTCCACCTTCGGACTCCTCCCTGGACGTTGCCTCCTTCAGCCCTTCAAAAGGGCTCAGCCTGCATTCACTCCTCGCCTTGGCAAGGAGCCAGTCCTCCTGGGAGCTTCTCTTCCTTTGGACTTCTCTGCGTCCTGCTCCTGCCCGGCATCTTCGTTCCTGAGTTCTACTGGATGTCCTTGTCTTGACCTGATGTTCCGTGTTCCAGTCCTGATGTCCAAGTCCTGATGTCCAAGTCCTGATGTGCAAGTCCTGATGTCCAGGTCCTGATGTCCAGGTCCTGATGTCCCAGGTCCTGAGTAGCCCGTGCTTCTGGAGGTTCCTTGTTTATAACATTCAAAATTCCGAGTTCCAAGTTCTGGGTTTTAATTCTGAGACTGTTCCAATTCTGACTCCGGAGGATCCAAGGGGTTGCTTTGTTCCTGACCTGTGTGTGTGTGTCCAGAACTTGCCCCGCTCCCCTCATGGTCCGCGATCAGCCGTCCGGCTGTGTAGGGCACGTAGGAGACAGTGTGGTCCACGACCAGCCCCCAGGCTGTGTAGGGCGCCTGAGGGACCTTGCTCGCCACATTTTGTCTCCTGAGTTCTAAGCTCCACGTTTTGTCTCCTGAGTTCTAAGCTCCACATCTTGTCTCCTGAGTTCCAAGCTCCACATCTTCAGTTCCAGTCCCTCCCAGATGAGGCTCCATCTCACTGCAAGGGCACACCCCACTTGGGGAACGCCCCCTAGCTCTCCCTCCTTCGGATTCAGAACAATATATGGGGGTTTTCAGCAATTTTTTACTTTTATGTTTATTCAGCTAAACTTTTGCTGCTGAACGTCCTCATTTTTTTTCTGTTAACAAATTAGGTTTGTGATAATATTGAAAAGATGATAATTAAAAAGTAAAAATAATAAAAAAAAAATCTATGGCTCTTCAGGTAATCTTCTTTTATGAATATTCTGAGGTGGATGCAATAAAGTGCACCCAGCCTAGCGCACAGGTTTACACACGGTTGTGTGTGCGTTTTGGGTGTGCTACACTAGCACCCAATGCAGTAAGGAGAGTAGCACATCCAAAATGCATGCCCTAACACATGCATAGCCAATTGTACCCACCACATGTAAATTCCATGTAGATGAGGCTATTAACTATTAAGCTCCCCATCCCGATGCAGGAAACCGCTGGGCACCCAACGCATACTTTTTAACGTGGCAAATTTAACTCCGGCCTCAGAGATGGAGTAAAATCAATTTGCAAGTCACGGGTGCATGAGAAATAAAAAAGATATGGTCCTCGGTGTTACGATAGGTATGTCCTCCTATTCAGTATCATTGTGACACTTTTATTTACTGCTTGCAGTGGAGAAAAATTAATGTATATTGGCTTGATAAAAAAAAAAAAAGAAATTCTTCTGGACACCCAATTTAGATGCCCAATGCAAGGGGTGCTTAATATAAGACACTTCAGCAACCTCAACAAAATAGCAACAGAACAAAAAAACTGGCCTGAAGAAGTAGGATAAAAAAGGATGCTCATATTGAATGCCCATTGCTATTGTGGGTGCCTGATACAATTGAGCACTACAAATGCACAATTCTCCTCTAATGCGCCCTTTTTTTTACACAGCCCCTCATTTAAATACTGCATTGGGCGCCCAGGGGATGTGGCTGTGCATGCATTAGGAAAACAGGCACTCAATACAAGCATCTGTTTTCAGCTCACATCTTACTGCATTGGCCCCCTCTAATAAATATTGAGATGTCTCAGGTAGAAGACACTGTCAACCCAAACATAATCTGGAAGTGCTAACTCAGCCACAGCGCCTGACTGAGTTTCTTTTTACCAGAGCTCTCATTTCCCTTCTATGCCAGATGTTCTGTATGTGCATATAGACTACTCTCACAGCTTGTCTGCAGAAGCAAAAGTGATCACCATTTTCACCACCTAGCTACTGGCTCCTTCCAGAGGTTGAAAGAAGTGACATCTACCATCAGTCCTCTGCTTATAAATGTGTCAAACTCTTAGTAGGTGCTATGATTGCCTACATGCCTGATTGAATTTAATAGAAGATGGTTCAGGCACAAAGAGGATTCTGTGAGGCAGTGGCAGTGCCACGAGTGGACCAGGCTGAGCCGTGACCCACCAACTTTGCAATCAAGTCCACCCAATCAATGTTGCCTTGTGGCCCAAGAAGAGAGGCCCTGTTGCAGGGCTACCGCGGAGCTCATCCCACAGTTGCTTGAGAAGAGAGGCCCTGTCACAAGGCTGTTGCCAAATTCATCCCTTGGTGATCTGAGAAGAGGAGGCTGTGCCGCAGAGCTCATCTCGCAGTGGCCTAAGATGATGCCTTGCATAGCAAGGAGGTCTGGAAGAGAGGGAGAGTCCCTACTAGAGTTGTGTATTCATGTATGTGTGAGACAGAGCACAGGAATGAGACATGTATTTGTGTGTGTGTGTGTGTGTGTGTGTGTGTGTGAAAGCATGGGAGTGAGAAGCCTGTGTGTGTGTATGTGATGAAGAGAGAGTATGTGGAGGTGCAGAGTCTGTGTGTGTGTGAGAGAGTATGTAGGTGTGGGCGTGGGAGGTATGAGAAAAATCATGTGGGTGTGAGAGAGAGAGAGCATATGGAAGTGGGAATCTGTGTGTTATGAAGGAGTGTATGTGTGTGGGGTGGTAGCCTGTGTGTGGGAGTGGCAGCCTGCATGTGAAAGCATGTGACAGCCTCTGTGTGTGTGTGTGTGTGTGAGTGTGTGTGTGTGTGTGTGTGCACATGTGTATGGGAGTGGGAGCCTGCATGTGAGAGCTTGTGTGTTTGTGTGAAAATTTGAACATGTGTGAGAGAGCATGT